>NC_039280.1:12529788-12904401 GCF_003368295.1 Carassius auratus
TAAAACTCTTTTTTTAGCGCATTTCATCTGTAAAAGAAAACATGCCTAATAATTCTGCACACATGAATATAAGGAGTTTTTCTCTTCCAGCTTTCCTGGACTATTGTATAGCACTCATAAATGATTAAATGAAAAATAATGGTAGTTATATAGATTGATATGGTTTGGAATTTGGTCAAATGTGCTTGGAAAAAAAATCACAATAAAACAATGTTTTAATGTTTAATTTTGGAATATGAACTGACATGAATGAATGTTATATAAATATTGTTCATATTAACATAATTGTATTATAAATGAAATCTTATTGTAAAGTGTTACTAAAGTTAAATATAATATTGTTCTGTGAATGTGATTTTAAAGTCTAGATGATTCGGATTAACCCTTTATCTGGCGTATCCTTTAAAACCTCACTGCCAGAGGGATATTGTGAATGCATGTGCCCGCTGGGCACAGTTTACCTGATGCCACCGGGGTGGCGATGGCATTGGTGGCTTGAGCCCGCCATCGCTGCTTGCAGCTATATTTATTATTATTTTTCTTCAAGGTTTCGGGGGCTTTTGGGGCCCTTAACATGCTTAAAAAGTCTTGAAAATTGGCACACACATTGGAACCTGCGGCCATTAGGGCCGGGCAGAGACTGATACACGGGCGTGGCACAGGGGCTCTACAGCGCCCCCTGGAATACTGAGGGCCATATATCATACATACTTGCACGTAGACGCACGAAACTCGGTACACATGTAGATCTCATCAAACCAAACAACTTTCGTACTGCATGTCATAGGCTCCGCCAACAGGAAGTTGGATATTTAGCGTTTAGTATTCATATTTTTCGTCAAAGTTGTGGGGCTTTTGGGGGTCCTTAACATACTCAAAAACTCTTGAAAATTTGCGCACACTTTGGAATCTGTGGCCTTTAGGAGCCTGCAGAGGCTGGGACCCGGGCGTGGCACAGGGGCTCTACGGCGCCCCCTGGATCACAGTCAGAAATGTTGATGCATAGCTCACACATACTTGCACATATTAATATCAAACTCAGTACAAATATAGATCTCATCGTGCTGAACAACTTTCGTATTGCATGTCATAGGCTCCGCCCAACAGGAAGTCAGCTATTTAGAGTTATGTAAAAAGCGCATGCTCTGGATTTTGAAATACTTGTCATAGGGTTTTTTGCCGATTGACACCAAACTCGGTCAACATGATCTCAAGACATTGGGGATGAAAAATTGCCAGGGGATTTTTGATATCTCAAACGGTTTGCTCGTAGTGAGGCGTTGAATTTATGGCGAGAATTGAGAAACAGGACGTGTCTAATACCATCCACATACATTTCCTAATTGTTATAAAACTTCATCAGATTATTCATTGTATGATGTCGATCGCATATATGTGACTATTAGGAGTCAAAGTTATAGCGCCACCAACTGGCAGCAGGAAGTGTGTCATTTTCAAAATGCTTTGAATTCAGCATCTTATTTTTACTCGATTTGCTTCAAACTTCAACAGAATAATGTTAAAACACAGTCGATATAAATCTGCTGGGCGGATATTGATATCTAAAAATATTGTTGCCGTGGCAACATGTCAAACTGGAATACTTCTCAGGTGATTTTGAGGCATATAACATGCTTAGAATTTCATCAAACTCAGAACACATATCAGTATTAGTGACAGCTAGACACTGGCAAAAGTTCATAAGAGGGCGTGGAAGAGGCACTCTATAGCGCCACCTTTTGTCAAAAGTGGGGGGGTTAGTTTTAGCTACAGACACCAAACTCAGTACAAAAATTGTTCTTATCAAGACGGACAACTTTCTAATTCACAGTCATTAGCTACGACCAACAGGAAGTCGGCTATTTTGATTTGAATGTGGATTGTTTTTTACATTTAGCTGTGAATTAATGCATACTGCTCAGAGGAGAGTAACACTATAAACACCAAACTTTGTCTACATGTTGAAAAAACATTGAGGAACTTAAATTGTGAATGGGTTTTGGATAGCTTGGATGGTTTTGTCGTGGTGATTTTTTTAAATGACAGTAAAAATGGAATTATTAATTTTCCTGCATTTTTAAATTCCAAACACTTCAAAACATTTTTTCATACAGAAAAGAAAGTTATTCTGAGTAAATATGCATAGTTTCATGACTTTACAACACTGTATGGATAACAGAAAATTAAAAAACTGTCAGACATCTCATCTCACTCTGTCCCTCTGTTTGAGTGTGTGTGCTTAGACTTCCATTGTCTGAGAGAAATAGCGCCCCTACAGGTGCATATCCTGAACTAAAAAAGGGAGGAGACTCTCTTTTGGTTTCACTTTTAAATCGGTTAAAATACAAAATAATACTTGGATTTAATTCACACTGACAAGCTAAACCAACATATATGATTATTACCAGGTCAGGGCTCATTAATAATGGATGTGTGGTCAGTGATACGTGAGAAACACGAGAGATGAATCACCGCTCTGAGCAGGAGCGTGTGGAATGATGAGCTCAGAAAAACGAGTTTATTCTTGTTTTATAGCTATTAAAAATAAAGTATTGCAGCGATATCACACAATTCACCAATTAGAACACACCAAGAGCTAAATTAAGATGTTTTTGAACTGTTTGTGTGATAATGAAATATTCGTGGCTGCCTATCTGAAATCACTGCCTCCGATCAGCGCGCACAGTGTCACAAGTTCAAAACAAACGAATTTATTCTTGTTTAAGAGCTTTTTAAAATAAATTATTGCCATAAATGCACACTATACACCCATTATAACACAACACGAGCTAAATACAGGTGTTTGTGACCCGTTTATGTGCGCAAGACTATTTGAAAGCGCGACTGGCAGAATAACATATATCTCTCGAGCTGCATGATTCTGCCTTTCGTCGTAAGAACGAACACATCACGGACAAGATTATTTCAAAACACATAATAGCTTGGCGACTATAAACGAAAACAGCCAAGTGAACATAAACTGTTGAGAAATAAATCTGAAGTGGATCTACTGGATTTTAATATTAATTGACCGCATATACCAGCTGCTTCTGTCTTCAATTTTAATCTATATAAAAAATTAAACTCATTAATCTTGGCTGCTTTTTTAATGTGTGTATGTATTTATTTATTATTTTGCTCTAACAAGACTTAATCTATATTTAATTAAATCAATTACATTTTATTTTACATTTGATTTGTCCATTTCTGCATCTAAACGCCTAAAAACCTAAAACATGCTCTATTATATTATTGTTAGCAATTTCTTTATCGTCCAATTTATCTGGTGTACACACTTTTATTTTCATAATAAACTTTTTTGTTAGATTATACACAGTTGCAGTGGTCTATAATAAATATTAACAGGTTTTATTCAAGCTGTTTAGAATGATTGCCATAGGATAATTTTTTAAATGTAAATCCATACAGCTATAAATAGCTTGTTCTTGGTTTATAAGCACATTTATTAAAAAGGAGAGTAAAGGGTCAGTTATCTTCCTATGAAAAATAAAAAAATAAAAATAAACAAACAACAACACAGATTGATACAGAACTCAGAAATGTTATTGTGGATTTATGATAAACTCAGCCTGTAAATGAATTCATTCTCCTCCAAGAAGACACAAGTAGTTCACACCTGTTTTACTGTTTTAACATGAAGCCATATACTGAAGATGTTCAATTTCGAATGGGTTTAGGATACCTTAAATGGTGTGGCCATAGCGATTTATTAAAGTAACATAAACAAAATACAATAGTTATTTTACTATATCTTTAAAAAAAAATTTAATTCCAACTCTTCATAATTTTTTATATACGTAGGAGTCATCATTTGAAGGAAGCACAGTAAGTTTCATAGCTTTATCATTTTCAAGAGTCAGCATAAAATTAAAACTATCATAACATATAAATCAAGCTTGCAATTCTTAGTACCAATAATGGCCACCAGATGGCGCTATAGGATTACTTTTAAATAATTATTGTAGAAACAAGTATGATTTAAATCATTTATAGAAATCTTTCAAAGAAAAATAATATGTATTTTACTGATAAAATGACCCTCACTTAATTAGAATAATATGCTGAAGTATTGTGAAAACTGTGTATTAAGAATAATTCTTTATAGGCTTTATGGACAGATAAGTTTGGAGTGACTCTTGAAGGATCAGCACCACATCCTCTTTTACCACTGTTTAAAGAATTTATCTTACAGAACAGGTGCGAATGAATTTTGGATAGCTTGAATGGTTTTGTCGTGGTGATTTTTTGAAATAACAGTAAAAAAGGAACCAGTAAATGTCTTTTATTTTTTTAAGTGCAGCTTCTAAACACTTCAACAAAATGTACACATAGAAGACAAGTCATGCTGAGGAAATATGCATAGTTTCATGACTATACAACACTATATGGATGATAGAAAATTAAAAAACTACCATACATCTGATGTCATTGTCCCTCTGGGTAATGTGTGTGTGTGTGTGTGTGTTAAGTGTGTGTGCTGAGTTTGTGTGAATGCGTGGGAGAGGGGATGGGCTTGGTGTCAGAGAGAGAGAGAGAGAGGGGGGGGGGGGGGGGGGGAGGGAGACTTAATCATCTCTTTAATCACCAGCAGAAAAAAAAGCAATTTGGTGTTGTTGTTGTTTTTTCATCATTACAGCTTAAGAAATATCTTAGGCCTCAACATCAACTGTTGCTAGCCTACTCCCAAAATTAATAGTCATTAGTAAGCATTTTATAAATACAGCTATAATTAAATTGTTCATAGTTTATATGCACATTAATTTTGAGGAGATTAAAGGCTGTAATCTTCCTAAAAAAAAATAAAATAAAAAAAATAATAAATAAACAAACACAGAACTCAGAAACATTTATTTCAAGATGCAATAAAAGAAAACTGTACACTATATATATATATATATATATATATATATATATATATATATATATATATATATACACACAATTGAATAAGTTTATTTTTTTTTTTTTTATCAAGTGTACAGCTAATAATAATAATAATAATAATAACAATAATAATAATGCATTTTATTTAAGGCGCCTTTCAAACCACTCAAGGTCACCGTACAACAAGTAACAACAGTAACAATATTAAAACAAAAAATAACAGCAAATAACAATGTCAATAAAAAACCACAATAATATTAGAATAGCACAACATATTGTGGAATACTATATTAAGACTTTATATATAGGCTTTATGAACAGATAGGTTTTGAGAGATTCTTGAAGTACTAGCATCACCTCCTCTTGTACAACGGTTTGAGGAATATATCTTCCAGATAGTACCGCCGCTCCCTATATGCAGAATACGCAGTCTTCGTAGGGCACCAACTCCCAGAGGGGGCACCATCCCAGTAGCTCAAAAAAAATAAAACATGCGCCATTCTCCCATCCGCGCTCGCGACCGCTCGGACATTTGCGGATGAATGTTCGTAATTGATGGATGGACATCTATGCCAGGGTAAAAGACATCAGCAATCCGGCACAGAGAAAAGAAAAATAAAGTAAAAAACAAAACAAAAACAGGCATAAAGTTGGCTTGACATTGGACATTCGAGAGTCTCAAATTTAGGGACCGTCTCTAAAGTTACATGTGATATTGTTATACACTTTTCTAACGTCAGTAGCATTTGAAGAGAATGACTTACAGTCATAAAAACAACTGTAATTGTTCATCTAGGTGACAGCTATAATGCACCATTAAATTAAATGTTTGATATTTATTAAAACAAACTGTAAGTCATATGTACATTATGCTACTTTTTCACATGGGCTCAAAAGCAAATTTGAAGCTCAATAGCATTTGAGGAAAAAGACTTGCAGTCATAAACCAATTGTAATGTGTTCATTTAGGTGTCAGCTACGATGCACAACTTATACATTTTTTATATATATTAAAATAAAGTGTTACTAAAGTTATATATATATATTGTTCTGTGTATGTGATTTCAAAGTCTAGACGGGTTGGATTAACCCTTTAACTGCCATATCCCTTAAAATTTGATTGCCAGAGGGTTACTGTAAATGCTTATGCCCGCTGGGCACAGTTTTCCCGATGCCACCGGGGTGGTGTTGCACTGACGGCTTGAGCCCGCCATCGCTGCTTGCAGCTATATTTAGGGCTCAAGCCCAAAGGGCGAGAGGCCTATTGTTTTCCTTAGGATTATTTTTTATTATTATTATTATTATTATTTTTTTCCAACGTCTCGGGGGCTTTTGGGGCCCTTAACGTGCTTAAAAAGTCTTGAAAATTGGCACACAGATTGGAACCTGCGGCCATTAGGGCCGGGCAGAGACTGATACACGGGCGTGGCACAGGGGCTCTACAGCGCCCCCTGGAATATGGAGGGCCATATATCATACATTCTTGCTCGTAGACGTATGAAACTCGGTACACATATAAATCTCATCAATCCAAACAACTTTTGTATTGCATATCATGGGCTCCGCCCAACAGGAAGTTGGCTATTTAGGGTTTAGTATTCAAATTTTTCGTCAAAGTTGTGGGGGCTTTTGGGGTCCTTAACATACTCAAAAACTCTTGAAAATTTGCGCACACTTTGGAATCTGTGGCCTTTAGGAGCCTGCAGAGGCTGGGACCCGGGCGTGGCACAGGGGCTCTACGGCGCCCCCTGGAACACAGTCAGAAATGTTGATGTATAGCTCACACATACTTGCACATATTCATATGAAACTCAGTACACATATAGATCTCATCGTGCCGAACAACTTTCGTATTGCATGTCATAGGCTCCACCCAACAGGAAGTCAGCTATTTAGAGTTATGTAAAAAGCGCATGCTCTGGAATTTGAAATACTTGTCATAGGTTTTTTTCTCGATTGCCGCCAAACTCGGTCAACATGATCTCAAGACACTGGGGATGAAAAATTGCCAGGGGATTTTTGATATCTCGAACGGTTTGCTCGTGGCGAGGCGTTGAAATTATGGCGAGAAATTAGAAACAGGAAGTGTCTAATACCATCCACATACATTTCCTGATTTTAATCAAACTTCATCAGATTATTCGTTGTATAATGTCGATCGCATATATGTGACTATTAGGAGTCAAAGTTATAGCGCCACCAACTGGCAGAAGGAAGTGTGTCATTTTCAAAATGATTTTAATTCAGCATCTTATTATTACTCGATTTGCTTCAAACTTCATCAGAATAATGTTAAAACACAGCTGATATAAATCTGCAAGGGGGATATTGATATCTAAAAAATTGTTGGCGTGGCAACATGTCAAACTGGAATACTTCTCAGGTGATTTTGAGGCAAATAACATACTTAGAATTTCACAAAACTCTGAACACACATCAGTATTTCTGATAGGAACTTAAATTGTGAATGGATTTTGGATAGCTTGAATGGTTTTGCCGTGGTGATTTTTTTAAATGACCTTACAAAGGGAATCATTATTGTATTTTTAAATTGCAGCTTCCAAACACGTCAAATAATTTTTTCATACAGATGAAAAAGTCATTCTGAGGAAATATGCATAGTTTAACGACTTTACAACACTGTATGGATAACAGAAAATTAAAAAACTGTCAGACATCTCATCTCACTCTGTCCCTCTGTTTGAGTATATGTGCTTCAGACTTCCATTGTCTGAGAGAAATAGCGCCCCTACAGGTTCAATTCCCGGACTTTTACTTTCACTTTTAAATCGGTTAAAAATACAAACAAATACTTAGATTTAATTCACACTGACAAGCTAAACCAACATATCTGATTATTACCGGTTCAGGGCTCATGGATAAATTATTTCTGGCCAGAGATACGTGAGAAATAGGAGAGATGAATCACCGCTGTGATCACGAGCGTCTGGAGTAAAGAGCTCAGAGAAAACAAATTTATTCCTGTTTTAAAGCTTTTAAAAATAAATTATTACAGCGATATCACACAATCAACCAATTAGAACACACCAAGAGCTAAATTAAGATGTTTTTGAACTGTTTGTGTGAAAATGAAATATTTGTGGCTGCCTATCTGAAATCACCGCCTCCGATCAGCGCGTACAGTGTCCAGCTCAAAACAAACGAATTTATTCTTGTTTAAGAGCTTTTTTAAATAAAATATTACCACAAATGCACACAATAAACCCATTGTAACACAACAAGAGCTAAATGCAGGTGTTTGTGACCTGTTTAAGTGTGCAAGACTATTTGAAAGCGCGACTGGCAGAATAACATATCTCTCGAGCTGCAGGATTCTGGCTTTCGTCGTACGAACGAACACATCACGGACAAGATTATTTCAAAATACATAATAGCTTGGCGACTATAAACGAAAACAGCCACGTGAACATAAACTGGATCTACTGGATTTGAATATTAAAGTGACCACATTTACCACTTGCTTCTGTCTTCAATTTTAATCTATATAAAAAAGGAAACTCATTCGACTTGGCTGCTTTTTTAATGTGTGCGTATTTATTTATTTATCTTTTTATACATTTTGTATAATTTCATAGTTTGTGTATTACAATTATAAAAACAAAAATAAAATTAGCCACTCACATAGAAATAGCTTAGGCCTTAACCGTTTTCTGACAGTTTTAGGGATTTTTAAAAATCCTAAAAAAAACCTTATTTGTGCTGGAAATAATAATTTCAAACTCATTTGATACTGACCTATGACATCCTGTGACATTCTATTTATTTTAATTTACATAATCTCATGGATGTAACAGTAAATCTGTTCAGCTCACAGATCAATACTAAGCTGTAATGCAAGCAGAACTTTCACAAATGCTTATGAGTCATTTAAGGATTTGATAACACTGTAAAATAATGTCTAATTTGTTAACATTAGCAAATTCATTGATAACACTTTATAATAACTGCACTCATTATTAAATAGTCAGTTCATGCTTTATAAAGCCTTGTCCCAATATTAATAGTCAGTAGTAAGCAGTTTATAAATACAGCTATAAATAGCTTGTCCTTGGTTTATAAGCACATTTATTAAAAATGAGAGTAAGTTATCTTCCTATGAAAAATAAAAGATAAAAATAAACAAACAACAACACAGATTGATACAGAACTCAGAAATTTTATTGTGGATTTATGATAAAGCCTGCAAATGAATTCATACTCCTACTCATACTACTCCATACTCCTTTTTCAACATGATGCCAATATACTGAGATGTTAAATTGTGAATGGGTTTAGGATAGCTTAAATGGTGTTGCCATAGAGATTTATTAAAGTAACATAAAAAAATACAATAGTTATTTTACTATATCTTTACAATTTTTCATTCTAAATCTTCATAATTTTTTATATAAGTAGAAGTCCTCATTTGAAGGAAGCACAGTAAGTTTCATAGCTTTATCACTTTCAAGAGCCAGCATAAAATTTAAACTATCATAACTTATAAATCAAGCTTGCAATTCTTAGTACCTATAATGGCCACCAGAGGGAGCTATAGGATTACTTTTAAATAATTATTGTAGAAAAGAGTATGATAAATCATTTATAGAAATCTTTCAAAAAAAATGAATTGTATATATTTTACTGATAAAATGACCCTCACTTAATTAGAATAACAAGCTGAAGTATTTTGAACTGTATATTAAGAATAATTCTTTATAGGCTTTATGGACAGATAACGTTTTGAGTGACTCTTGAAGGTTCAGCACCACATCTTCTTTTACCACTGTTTAAAGAATTAATCTTACAGAATAGGTGTGAATGAATTTTGGATAGCTTGAATGGTTTTGCCGTGATGTTTTTTGAAATAATAGTAAAAAAGGAACCAGTAAATGTCTTTTTATTTTTTTAAAGTGCAGCTTCTAAACACTTAAAAAAAAAAAAAAATGTACACATAGAAGACCAGTCATTCTGAGGCATATTTCCTCAGAATGACTGGTCTCATGACAATAGTTTCATGACTATACAACACTATATGGATGATAGAAAATTAAAAAAAACTATCATACATCTGATGTCACTCAGTCCCACTGTCACTGTGGGTAATGTGTGTGTGTGTGTGTGTGTGTGTTAAGTGAATTAGGTGTGAAACTATCAGGGTGCATTAAGTCTCCAGCGCCAACATTTTACAGAACTGCCACTTTCCTGGAGTCTCCAGAATTACTCGGTGTCAGGCTCTGAGAGACTTAAGATTCCAAAAAATTATTTAATTAGAATACCATGAAGTATTGTGAAATACTATATATTAAGTCTTTATATATAGGCTTTATGCACAGATTAGAGTGACTCGTGAAGGACCAGCACCACCTCCTCTTGTTCGATGGTTTGAGGAATATATCTTCCAGAATCTGGGATTAAGATTTAGGAGCTCATTTTTATTCCACCTCCTTTCCTGAAAAGTCTGTCTTGCAGAATTGACTAAAAATTAATCTTCACATTAATTACTAATTATTTTGCAATTCTTTTTGTCAGTTCTTCTTGACCTGCTTTTTTCTTCTTCTTTTCTGACCTCATGACCCAGTCAGTATTTTTTGTACAATGGTCAAGTCTTAACTTATCCATTTCTGTATTGCATTTGTGTTTGATATTTCTCATGGGTATTTCATTATTTTCGACCTTACAGTTTGAGTTAAAAGTCTGTTTTAGCGCATTTCATCTGTAAAAGAAAACATGCCTAATAATTCTGCACACATGAATATAAGGAGTTTTTCTCTTCCAGCTTTCCTGGACTATTGTATAGCACTCATAAATGATTAAATAAAAAATAATGGTAGTTATTAAGATTTATATTGATTTGGAATTGGTAAAATGTACTTGGAAAAAAATCACAATAAAACAATGTTTTCATGTTTAAGTTTGGAATATTAACTGACATGAATGAATGCTATATAAATATTGTTCATGTTAACATAATGTTTATAAATGAAATCTTATTGTACAGTGTTACTAATATATATATTGTTCTGTGAATGTGATTTTAAAGTCTAGATGATTCGGATTAACCCTTTAACTGCCGTATCCTTTAAAACCTCACTGCCAGAGGGATATTGTGAATGCATGTGCCCGCTGGGCACAGTTTACCTGATGCCACCGGGGGTGGCGATGGCATTGGTGGCTTGAGCCCGCCATCGCTGCTTGCAGCTATATTTAGGGCTCAAGCCCAAAGGGCGAGAGGCCTATTGTTTTCCTTAGGATTATTTTTAGGGCTCAAGCCCAAAGGGCGAGAGGCCTATTGTTTTCCTTAGGATTATTTTTTATTATTATTATTATTATTATTATTTTTTTCCAACGTCTCGGGGGCTTTTGGGGCCCTTAACATGCTTAAAAAGTCTTGAAAATTGGCACACAGATTGGAACCTGCGGCCATTAGGGCCGGGCAGAGACTGATACACGGGCGTGGCACAGGGGCTCTACAGCGCCCCCTGGAATACTGAGGGCCATATATCATACATACTTGCACGTAGACACACGAAACTCGGTACACATGTAGATCTCATCAAACCAAACAACTTTCGTACTGCATGTCATAGGCTCCGCCCAACAGGAAGTTGGCTATTTTGGGTTTAGTAGTCATATTTTTCGTCAAAGTTGTGGGGGCTTTTGGGGTCCTTAACATACTCAAAAACTCTTGAAAATTTGCACACACTTTGGAATCTGTGGCCTTTAGGAGCCTGCAGAAGCTGGGACCCGGGCGTGGCACAGGGGCTCTACGGCGCCCCCTGGATCACAGTCAGAAATGTTGATGTATAGCTCACACATACTTGCCAATATTCATATGAAACTCAGTACACATATAGATCTCATTGTGCCGAACAACTTTCGTATTGAATATCATAGGCTCCGCCCAACAGGAAGTCAGCTATTTAGAGTTATGTAAAAAGCGCATGCTCTGGAATTTGAAATACTTGTCATAGGTTTTTTACTCGATTGCCGCCAAACTCGGTCAACATTATCTCAAGACATTGGGGATGAAAAATTGCCAGGGGATTTTTGATATCTCGAACGGTTTGCTCGTGGCGAGGCTTTGAAATTATGGCGAGAAATGAGAAACAGGAAGTGTCTAATACCATCCACATACATTTCCTAATTTTAATAAAACTTCATCAGATTATTCATTGTACGATGTCGATCGCATATATGTGACTATTAGGAGTCAAAGTTATAGCGCCACCAAGTGGCAGCAGGAAGTGTGTCATTTTCAAAATGCTTTGAATTCAGCATCTTATTTTTACTCGATTTGCTTCAAACTTCATCAGAATAATGTTAAAACACAGCCGATATAAATCTGCTGGGGGGATATTGATATCTAAAAATATTGTTGCCGTGGCAACATGTCAAACTGGAATACTTCTCAGGTGATTTTGAGGCATATAACATACTTAGAATTTCATCAAACTCAGAACACATATCAGTATTAGTGACAGCTAGACACTGGCAAAATTTCATAAGAGGGCGTGGAAGAGGCACTCTATAGCGCCACCTTTTGTCAAAAGTGGGGGGGTTAGTTTTAGCTACAGACACCAAACTCGGTACAAAAATTGTTCTTATCAAGACGGACAACTTTCTAATTCACAGTCATCAGCTACGACCAACAGGAAGTCGGCTATTTTGATTTGAATGTGGATTGTTTTTTACATTTAGCTGTGAATTAATGCATACTGCTCAGAGGAGAGTAACACTATACACACCAAACTTGGTGTACATGTTGAAAAAACATTGAGGAACTTAAATTGTGAATGGGTTTTGGATAGCTTGAATGGTTTTGTCGTGGGGATTTTTTTAAATGACAATAAAGATGGAATTATTAATTTTCCTGCATTTTTAAATTCCAAACACTTCAAAACCTTTTTTCATACAGAAAAAAAGTTATTCTGAGTAAATATGCATAGTTTCATGACTTTACAACACTGTATGGATAACAGAAAATTAAAAAACTGTCAGACATCTCATATCACTCTGTCCCTCTGTTTGAGTGTGTGTGCTTAGACTTCCATTGTCTGAGAGAAATAGCGCCCCTACAGGTTCAGTTACCGGACTAAAAAGGGAGGAGACTGTCTTTTTGTTTCACTTTTAAATCGGTTAAAATCAGTGGTGTCAAAAGTATTGGCTTTCATTACTCAAGTAGAAGTATAGATACTAGGTCTTAAAAAGACTTTTGTAGAAGTTGAAGTATCAACTCACGCTTTTTACTCAAGTAAAAGTGTAAAAGTACTGGTTTAAAAAACTACTTAAAGTATAAAAGTAAAAGTAATGTAAGGGAACAAATGCCATTAAGAACAAAAGCTTAGGCCGCACCACAGGGGCCTATTGTGCAGTACCCCACCTCCTAAAAAAAACATTTTTCTAAAGGCCATAATGAATATAATGTTATATTAAATGTTCATGTTGAAAAATTTGGGATGCACTAGGCTACATGTTTCAGCAACATATATGCCCATTGAAAATGAACACATTTTAGTACAATGCAAATAGATTAAAGGACTAGAGAACTATGATGATGAACTATGATGACTAGTTGCCAATAAGTATTGTTATGGTGCAAAAAGTCAAACTTTAGAGGCATGTCATCAATAACCTTTAATGGAATGTAAATGTACATCCAAGCTTAGCTGCAGGAATCTGCGAGGGCAATGGACAAGAACATTGGTGCAGGCTTAGTAACAATTACTCTTGTAACATTGTCTATTTACAATAAGCATTATAGTGCTGTCAAAATTAATGATTAATCCAAGTGATTAATCAATAACTAAAAAGGAAAATTAACTCATAATCCCGATATCTTCTTGATTGATAGCTTCCTGTACAAAGTTGGTATAGCCTAAATATCACAACATTGTCAATCGCAAACGATAATTTATTAAAACGTCTCACTACCGAACTACCAACAGTAGCTTTATTTGTGGAGAACGAAGATAAAGCACCCATTTGGTAAATGAGCCAGTGAGAAATAATAACTTTTAAATAGGGTCCAGTGCCTTTTCGATACTTTTAAAACAGTACAGGCGCCTAAATGGTGCCTGAACCTATACTTAAAAAAAAGAACCTAAAAAAAAAAAAAAAAACTATGGGTAACTTAAAAGAACATTCCAAATATTTTAAATAAATCCATAGCTTTCACCTTGGATGCTCTCACTTCCCAAGTTGTGCTTCCCTTAATCTAAGGCTAATAAATGTATTTCACAATCTGGGTCATTATTTAATACAAAAGCACACATAATTCTACTGTATCTCTGTCACTCACTCTGATATTTAGTTAAGATGAGTGCTGTCTGTCACTGTCTTAAATCAGTTCTGTGAATTACTGTATGCTCATTCTTTATAAAGTAGCAACAATGTCGTTTGTAAAGTACAGTAATGTGCAAAAGTCTTAGGCACATTAGTATTTTCACCCCAAAAAAGGGTTTTAAGCCAGTTATTTAAATCTTTTGCTTTAGTGTGTCCATAGTAAATATCAGTTTGCCATTAATTTTAATAATAATCTAGTGCGATTTTGAATGCACAAGCAGTTTGACAACGGCAAAATGAATGTTTGGAAATGTAAACTGATATTTTATACTGACACACTACAGCAAAATATATAAAAGCCGAACACCATTCTTTTAAGTGAAAATACTAACGTGCCTAAGACTTTTGTACAGTAGTTAGTGTATGTATAAAGTACGTATGATTAAATTAATATTTAGTATAAGTATATTTAAATAAGTGTAATTAAAGTATTTGTTCGGTCATATGTGTTAAGGGCTAGATTTTCACTGGAGGAAACGGCTGTGACAAGCGAAAACTTATGTCTTAACTTAAACTTATTAACACACACCTTCCTCTGTCTCTGTTTGAGCTCGTGCTGCTCCGCCGCGGTCTGCGGATTGAAGAGCGCGCTGAAAGACGGAGAGGAGACCGGTCTGGCGCCGGTTTCATATTACATTTAAGGGGATTGACTCTGAGGCGATCGGATACACCCAACCCTACTTTTAAGAAATACATTTTATGATAAACGAACCAAAAACTGTCTATGCCCTTGCTGGAGGGTGATGTAATTTGTGTCATGTGCAGGTGCGATGGATCGCATACAAACCAATAGGGTGTCGGGATGGTATCTGTTTATACTTCTCATCCAACCACAATCAAATTCACTCCACCCGGATGGCGCGATTTATCTGGATAGGTTTTTTTTTGTTTTTTTTTTGTTTTTTTTTTTGAGTGATGACAAGCCGGAATGAAAACAAGGCGAAATGAAATACCAGTAACGAAGCTATTTTTAAAATGTAAGGAGTAGAAAGTACAGATACTTGCGTGAAAATGTAAGGAGTAGAAGTAAAAAGTCGGCTGAAAAATAATTACTCAAGTAAAGTATAGATACGCCAAATTTCTACTTAAGTACAGTAACGAAGTATTTGTACTTCGTTACTTGACACCTCTGGTTAAAATACAAATAAATACTTGGATTTAATTCACACTGACAAGCTAAACCAACATATTATTATCAGGTCAGGGCTCATTAATAATTGATGTGTGGTCAGTGATACGTGAGAAACACGAGAGATGAATCACCGCTCTGAGCACCAGCGTGTGGAATGATGAGCTCAGAAAAAAACGAGTTTATTCTTGTTTTATAGCTATTTAAAATAAAGTATTGCAGCGATATCACACAATTCACCAATTAGAGCACACCAAGAGCTAAATTAAAATGTTTTTGAACTGTTTGTGTGAAAATGAAATATTTGCAGCTGCCTATCTGAAATCACCGCTCCGATCAGCGCGTACAGTGTCACAAGTTCAAAACTAACGAATTTATTCTTGTTTAAGAGCTTTTCAAAATAAATTATTGCCATAAATGCACACAATACATCCATTATAACACTACACGAGCTAAATGCAGGTGTTTGTGACCCGTTTAAGTGCGCAAGACTATTTGAAAGCGCGACTGGCAGAATAACATTTCTCTCTCGAGCTGCAGGATTCTGCCTTTCGTCGTAAGAACGAAGACATCACGGACAAGATTATTTCAAAATACATAATAGCTTGGCTAATATAAACGAAAACAGCCACGTGAACATAAACTGTTGAGAAATAAATCTGAAGTGGATCTACTGGATTTTAATATTAAGTGACCGCATATACCAGCTGCTTCTGTCTTCACTTTTAATCTATATAAAAAATTAAACTCATTCATCTTGGCTGCTTTTTTAATGTGGGTACGTACAGTTTTGTTCAAAATAATAGCAGTACAATGTGACTAACCAGAATAATCAAGGTTTTTAGTATAGTTTTTATTGCTACGTGGCAAACAAGTTACCAGTAGGTTCAGTAGATTGTCAGAAAACAAACAAGACCCAGCATTCATGATATGCACGCTCTTAAGGCTGTGCAATTGGGCAATTAGTTGAAAGGGGTGTGTTCAAAAAAATAGCAGTGTCTACCTTTGACTGTACAAACTCAAAACTATTTTGTACAAAAAAAATTTTTTTCTGGGATTTAGCAATCCTCTGAATCACTAAACTAATATTTAGTTGTATGACCACAGTTTTTTAAAACTGCTTGACATCTGTGTGGCATGGAGTCAACCAACTTGTGGCACCTCTCAGCTGTTATTCCACTCCATGATTCTTTAACAACATTCCACAATTCATTCACATTTCTTGGTTTTGCTTCAGAAACAGCATTTTTGATATCACCCCACAAGTTCTCAATTGGATTAAGGTCTGGAGATTGGGCTGGCCACTCCATAACATTAATTTTGTTGGTTTGGAACCAAGACTTTGCCCGTTTACTAGTGTGTTTTGGGTCATTGTCTTGTTGAAACAACCATTTCAAGGGCATGTCCTCTTCAGCATAGGGCAACATGACCTCTTCAAGTATTTTAACATGTGCAAACTGATCCATGATCCCTGGTATGCGATAAATAGGCCCAACACCATAGTAGGAGAAACATGCCCATATCATGATGCTTGCACCTCCATGCTTCACGGTCTTCACTGTGTACTGTGGCTTGAATTCAGAGTTTGGGGGTCGTCTCACAAACTGCCTGTGGCCCTTGGACCCAAAAAGAACAATTTTACTCTCATCAGTCCACAAAATGTTCCTCCATTTCTCTTTAGGCCAGTTGATGTGTTCTTTGGCAAATTGTAACCTCTTCTGCACATGCCTTTTTTTTAACAGAGGGACTTTGCGGGGATTCTTGAAAATAGATTAGCTTCACACAGACGTCTTCTAACTGTCACAGTACTTACAGGTAACTCCAGACTGTCTTTGATCATCCTGGAGGTGATCATTGGCTGAGCCTTTGCCATTCTGGTTATTCTTCTATCCATTTTGATGGTTGTCTTCCGTTTTCTTCCACGTCTCTCTGGTTTTGCTCTCCATTTTAAGGCATTGGAGATCATTTTAGCTGAACAGCCTATCATTTTTTGCACCTCTTTATAGGTTTTCCCCTCTCTAATCAACTTTTTAATCAAAGTACGCTGTTCTTCTGAACAATGTCTTGAACGACCCATTTTCCTCAGCTTTCAAATGCATGTTCAACAAGTGTTGGCTTCATCCTTAAATAGGGGCCACCTGATTCACACCTGTTTCTTCACAAAATTGATGACCTCAGTGATTGAATGCCACACTGCTATTTTTTTGAACACACCCCTTTCAACTAATTCAACTAATTGCCCAATTGCACAGCCTTAAGAGCGTGCATATCATGAATGCTGGGTCTCATTTGTTTTCTGAGAATCTACTGAACCTACTGGTAACTTGTTTGCCACGTAGCAATAAAAAAATATACGAAAAACCTTGATTATTCTGGTTAGTCACATTGTATTGTATCTTATTGTAAAGTGTTACTAAATATATATATATGTTTGGGGAATATATATGTATATTGTTCTGTGAATGTGATTTTAAAGTCTAGATGATTCGGATTAACCCTTTAACCGCCATATTCTTTAAAACCTCACTGCCAGAGGGATATTGTGAATGCATGTGTCCGCTGGACACAGTTTACCTGATGCCACCGGGGTGGTGATGGCATTGGTGGCTTGAGCCCGCCATCGCTGCTTGCAGCTATATTTTGTTATTATTATTATTATTATTATTATTTTTCTTCAAGGTTTCGGGGGCTTTTGGGGCCCTTAACATGCTTAAAAAGTCTTGAAAATTGGCACACACATTGGAACCTGCGGCCATTAGGGCCGGGCAGAGACTGATACACGGGCGTGGCACAGGGGCTCTACAGCGCCCCCTGGAATACTGAGGGCCATATATCATACATACTTGCACGTAGGCGCACGAAACTCGGTACACATGTAGATCTCATCAAACCAAACAACTTTCGTACTGCATGTCATAGGCTCCGCCCAACAGGAAGTTGGATATTTAGGGTTTAGTATTCATATTTTTCATCAAAGTTGTGGGGGCTTTTGGGGTCCTTAACATACTCAAAAACTCTTGAAAATTTGCGCACACTTTGGAATCTGTGGCCTTTAGGAGCCTGCAGAGGCTGGGACCCGGGCGTGGCACAGGGGCTCTACGGCGCCCCCTGGATAGAGTTATGTAAAAAGCGCATGCTCTGGAATTTGAAATACTTGTCATAGGTTTTTATCTCGATTGCCGCCAAACTTGGTCAACATGATCTCAAGACACTGGGGATGAAAAATTGCCAGGGGATTTTTGATATCTCGAACGGTTTGCTCGTGGCTAGGCGTTGAAATTATGGCGAGAAATGAGAAACAGGAAGTGTCTAATACCGTCCACATACATTTCCTGATTTTAATCAAACTTCATCAGATTATTCGTTGTATGATGTTGATCGCATATATGTGACTATTAGGAGTCAAAGTTATAGCGCCACCAACTGGCAGAAGGAAGTGTGTCATTTTCAAAATGATTTGAATTCAGCATCTTATTATTACTCGATTTGCTTCAAACTTCATCAGAATAATGTTAAAACACAGCTGATATAAATCTGCAAGGGGGATATTGATATCTAAAAAATTGTTGCCGTGGCAACATGTCAAACTGGAATACTTCTCAGGTGATTTTGAGGCAAATAACATACTTAGAATTTCACAAAACTCTGAACACACATCAGTATTTCTAATAGGAACTTAAATTGTGAATGGATTTTGGATAGCTTGAATGGTTTTGCCGTGGTGATTTTTTTAAATGACCTTACAAAGGGAATCATTATTGTATTTTTAAATTGCAGCTTCCAAACACGTCAAAGAATTTTTTCATACAGATGAAAAAGTCATTCTGAGGAAATATGCATAGTTTAACGACTTTACAACACTGTATGGATAACAGAAAATTAAAAAACTGTCAGACATCTCATCTCACTCTGTCCCTCTGTTTGAGTATATGTGCTTCAGACTTCCATTGTCTGAGAGAAATTGCGCCCCTACAGGTTCAATTCCCGGACTTTTACTTTCACTTTTAAATCGGTTAAAAATACAAACAAATACTTAGATTTAATTCACACTGACAAGCTAAACCAACATATCTGATTATTACCGGTTCAGGGCTCATGGATAAATTATTTCTGGCCAGAGATACGTGAGAAATAGGAGAGATGAATCACCGCTGTGACCACGAGCGTCTGGAGTAAAGAGCTCAGAAAAAACGAATTTATTCCTGTTTTAAAGCTTTTAAAAATAAATTATTACAGCGATATCACACAATCAACCAATTAGAACACACCAAGAGCTAAATTCAGATGTTTTTGAAATGTTTGTGTGAAAATGAAATATTTGTGGCTGCCTATCTGAAATCACGCCTCCGATCAGCGCGTACAGTGTCGAGCTCAAAACAAACGAATTTATTCTTGTTTAAGAGCTTTTTTAAATAAAATATTACCGCAAATGCACACAATAAACCCATTGTAACACTACAAGAGCTAAATGCAGGTGTTTGTGACCTGTTTAAGTGTGCAAGACTATTTGAAAGCGCGACTGGCAGAATAACATATATCTCTTGAGCTGCAGGTTTCTGTCTTTCGTCGTACGAACGAACACATAACGGACAAGATTTTTTCAAAATACATAATAGCTTGGCGAATATAAACGAAAACAGCCACGTGAACATAAACTGGATCTACTGGATTTGAATATTAAAGTGACCACATTTACCACTTGCTTCTGTCTTCAATTTTAATCTATATAAAAAAGGAAACTCATTCGACTTGGCTGCTTTTTTAATGTGTGCGTATTTATTTATTTACCTTTTTATACATTTTGTATAATTTCATAGTTTGTGTATTACAATTATAAAAACAAAAATAAATTTAGCCACTCACATAGAAATAGCTTAGGCCTTAACCTTTTTCTGTCAGTTTTAGGGATTTTTAAAAATCCTAAAAAAAACTTATTTGTGCTGCAAATAATAATTTCAAACTCATTTGATACTGACCTATGACATCCTGTGACATTATATTTATTTGAATTTACATAATCTCATAGATGTAACAGTAAATCTGTTCAGCTCACAGATCAATACTAAGCTGTAATGCAAGCAGAACTTTCACAAATGCTTATGAGTCATTTAAGGATTTGATAACACTGTAAAATAATGTCTAATTTGTTAACATTAGCAAATTCATTGATAACACTTTATAATAACTGCACTCATTAGTAAATAGTCAGTTCATGCTTTATAAAGCCTTGTCCCAATATTAATAGACAGTAGTAAGCAGTTTATAAATACAGCTATAAATAGCTTGTCCTTGGTGTATAAGCACATTTATTAAAAAGGAGAGTAAAGGGTCTGTTATCTTCCTATGAAAAATAAAAGATAAAAATAAACAAACAACAACACAGATTGATACAGAACTCAGAAATTTTATTGTGGATTTATGATAAAATCAGCCTGTAAATGAATTCATACTCCTCCTCATACTACTCCATACTCCTTTTTCAACATGATGCCAATATACTGAGATGTTAAATTGTGAATGGGTTTAGGATAGCTTAAATGGTGTTGCCATAGAGATTTATTAAAGTAACATAAAAAATACAATAGTTATTTTACTATATCTTTAAAATTTTTCATTCTAACTCTTCATAATTTTTTATATAAGTAGAAGTCCTCATTTGAAGGAAGCACAGTAAGTTTCATAGCTTTATCATTTTCAAGAGCCAGCATAAAATTAAAACTATCATAACTTATAAATCAAGCTTGCAATTCTTAGTACCAATAATGGCCACCAGAGGGAGCTATAGGATCACTTTTAAATAATTATTGTAGAAACGAGTATGATTTAAATAATTTATAGAAATCTTTCAAAGAAAAATAATATGAATTTTATGTATTTTACTGATAAAATGACATTCACTTAATTAGAATAACAAGCTGAAGTATTGTGAACTGTATATTAAGAATAATTCTTTATAGGCTTTATGGACAGATACGTTTTGAGTGACTCTTGAAGGTTCAGCACCACATCCTCTTTTACCACTGTTTAAAGAATTAATCTTACAGAACAGGTGTGAATGAATTTTGGATAGCTTGAATGGTTTTGTCGTGGTGATTTTTTGAAATAATAGTAAAAAAGGAACCAGTAAAAAAAGGTGCAGCTTCTAAACACTTCAAAAAAATGTACACATAGAAGACAAGTCATTCTGAGGAAATATGCATAGTTTCATGACTATACAACATTATATGGATGACAGAAAATTAAAAAACATACATCTGATGTCACTCTGTCCCTCTGTCACTGTGTGTGTGTGTTTGTGTGTGTTTTAAGTGAATTAGGTGTGAAACTATCAGTGAGCATTTAGTCTCCAGCGCCAACATTTTACAGAACTGCCACTTTCCTGGAGTCTCAGAATTACAATGTGTCAGGTTCTGAGAGATCTAAGATTCCAAAAAATTATTTAATTAGAATACCATGAAGTATTGTGAAATACTATATATTAAGGCTTTATATATAGGCTTTATGAACTGATTAGAGTGACTCGTGAAGGACCAGCACCACCTCCTCTTGTTCGATGGTTTGAGGAATATATCTTCCAGAATCCGGGATTAAGATTTAGGAGCTCATTTTTATTCCACCTCCTTTCCTGAAAGTCTGTCTTGCAGAATTGACTAAAAATTAATGTTCACATTATTTCCTAATTATTTTGCAATTATTTTTGTCAGTTCTTCTTGACCTGTTTTTCTCTTCCAGCTTTCCTGGACTATTGTATAGCACTCATAAATGATTAAATAAAAAAAAATGGTAGTTATTAAGATTGATATGGTTTGGAATTGGTAAAATGTGCTTGGAAAAAAATCACAATAAAACAATGTTTTCATTTTTAAGTTTGGAATATTAACTGACATGAATGAATGCTATATAAATATTGTTCATGTTAACATAATGTTTATGAATGGAATCTTATTGTAAAGTGTTACTAAAGTTATATATATATTGTTCTGTGAATGTGATTTTAAAGTCTAGATGATTCGGATTAACCCTTTAACTGCCATATCCTTTAAAACCTCACTGCCAGAGGGATATTGTGAATGCATGTGCCCGCTGGGCACAGTTTACCTGATGCCACCGGGGTGGCGATGGCACTGGTGGCTTGAGCCCGCCATCGCTGCTTGCAGCTATATTTATTATTATTTTTCTTCAAGGTTTCGGGGGCTTTTGGGGCCCTTAACATGCTTAAAAAGTCTTGAAAATTGGCACACACATTGGAACCTGCGGCCATTAGGGCCGGGCAGAGACTGATACACGGGCGTGGCACAGGGGCTCTACAGCGCCCCCTGGAATATGGAGGGCCATATATCATACATACTTGCACATAGACATACGAAACTCGGTACACATATAGAACTCATCAATACAAACAACTTTCGTATTGCATATCATAGGCTCCGCCCAACAGGAAGTTGGCTATTTGGGGTTTATTATTCATATTTGTCGTCAAAGTTGTGGGGGCTTTTGGGGTCCTTAACATACTCAAAAACTCTTGAAAATTTGCGCACACTTTGGAATCTGTGGCCTGAAGGAGCCTGCAGAGGCTGAGACCTGGGCGTGGCACAGGGGCTCTACGGCGCCCCCTGGATCACAGTTATAAATGTTGATGTATAGCTCACACATACTTGCACGTATTAATATGAAACTCAGTACACATATAGATCTCATCGTGCCGAACAACTTTCGTATTGCATATCATAGGCTCCACCCAACAGGAAGTCAGCTATTTAGAGTTATGTAAAAAGCGCATGCTCTGGAATTTGAAATACTTGTCATAGGTTTTTTACTCGATTGCCGCCAAACTCGGTCAACATGATCTCAAGACATTGGGGATGAAAAATTGCCAGGGGATTTTTGATATCTCAAACGGTTTGCTCGTGGCGAGGCTTTGAAATTATGGCGAGAAATGAGAAACAGGAAGTGTCTAATACCATCCACATACATTTCCTGATTTTAATCAAACTTCATCAGATTATTCATTGTATGATGTCGATCGCATATATGTGACTATTAGGAGTCAAAGTTATAGCGCCACCAAGTGGCAGCAGGAAGTGTGTCATTTTCAAAATGCTTTGAATTCAGCATCTTATTTTTACTCGATTTGCTTCAAACTTCATCAGAATAATGTTAAAACACAGCCGATATAAATCTGCTGGGGGGATATTGATATCTAAAAATATTGTTGCCGTGGCAACATGTCAAACTGGAATACTTCTCAGGTGATTTTGAGGCATATAACATGCTTAGAATTTCATCAAACTCAGAACACATATCAGTATTAGTGACAGCTAGACACTGGCAAAATTTCATAAGAGGGCGTGGAAGAGGCACTCTATAGCGCCACCTTTTGTCAAAAGTGGGGGGGTTAGTTTTAGCTACAGACACCAAACTCAGTACAAAAATTGTTCTTATCAAGACGGACAACTTTCTAATTCACAGTCATCAGCTACGACCAACAGGAAGTCGGCTATTTTGATTTGAATGTGGATTGTTTTTTACATTTAGCTGTGAATTAATGCATACTGCTCAGAGGAGAGTAACACTATACACACCAAACTTGGTGTACATGTTGAAAAAACATTGAGGAACTTAAATTGTGAATGGGTTTTGGATAGCTTGGATGGTTTTGTCGTGGGGATTTTTTAAAATGACAATAAAGATGGAATTATTAATTTTCCTGCATTTTTAAATTCCAAACACTTCAAAACCTTTTTTCATACAGAAAAAAAGTTATTCTGAGTAAATATGCATAGTTTCATGACTTTACAACACTGTATGGATAACAGAAAATTAAAAAACTGTCAGACATCTCATATCACTCTGTCCCTCTGTTTGAGTGTGTGTGCTTAGACTTCCATTGTCTGAGAGAAATAGCGCCCCTACAGGTGCAGTTACCGGAATAAAAAAGGGAGGAGACTGTCTTTTGGTTTCGATTTTAAATCGGTTAAAATACAAATAAATACTTGGATTTAATTCACACTGACAAGCTAAACCAACATATATGATTATTATCAGGTCAGGGCTCATTAATAATTGATGTGTGGTCAGTGATACGTGAGAAACACGAGAGATGAATCACCGCTCTGAGCAGGAGCGTGTGGAATGATGAGCTCAGAAAAAAACGAGTTTATTCTTGTTTTATAGCTATTTAAAATAAAGTATTGCAGCGATATCACACAATTCACCAATTAGAGCACACCAAGAGCTAAATTAAGATGTTTTTGAACTGTTTGTGTGAAAATGAAATATTTGCGGCTGCCTATCTGAAATCACTGCCTCCGATCAGCGCGCACAGTGTCACAAGTTCAAAACAAACGAATTTATTCTTGTTTAAGAGCTTTTCAAAATAAATTATTGCCATAAATGCACACAATACATCCATTATAACACAACACGAGCTAAATGCAGGTGTTTGTGACCCGTTTAAGTGTGCAAGACTATTTGAAAGCGCGACTGGCAGAATAACATATATCTCTCGAGCTGCAGGATTCTGCCTTTCGTCGTAAGAACGAACACATCACGGACAAGATTATTTCAAAATACATAATAGCTTGGCTAATATAAACGAAAACAGCCACGTGAACATAAACTGTTGAGAAATAAATCTGAAGTGGATCTACTGGATTTTAATATTAAGTGACCGCATATACCAGCTGCTTCTGTCTTCAATTTTAATCTATATAAAAAATTAAACTCATTCATCTTGGCTGCTTTTTTAATGTGTGTACGTATTTATTTATTATTTTGCTCTAACAAGACTTAATCTATATTTAATTAAATCAATTACATTTGATTTTACATTTGATTTGTCCATTTCTGCATCTAAACGCCTAAAAACCTAAAACATGCTCTATTATACTATTGTTAGCAATTTCTTTATCGTCCAATTTATCTGGTGTACACACTTTATTTTCATAATAAACTCGTTTGTTAGATTATACACAGTTATAGTGGTCTATAATAAATATTGACAGGTTTTATTCAAGCTGTTTAGAATGATTGCCATAGGCTAATTTTTAAAAATGTAAATCCCCCCCCCAAAAAAAAAATGTAAATAAATAAAAAACATTGGAAAAGAATAACTTGTACTTTTTTATACATTTTGTATAGTTTCATAGTTTATGCATTATAGTTATAAAAACAAACAAATTTAGCCACTCACATAGAAATCTTAGGCCTTATCCTTTTCTGACAGTTTTAGGGATTTTTAAAAATCCTAAAAAACCTTATTTGTGCTGCAAATAATAATTTCAAACTAATTTGATACTGACCTCTGACATCCTGTGACATGATATTTATTTGAATTTACATAATCTCATGGATGTAACAGTAAATCTGTTCAGCTCACAGATCAAGACTAAGCTGTAATGCAAGCAGAACTTTCACAAATGCTTTTAGGTCAATAAAATCATTACAAAACACTTACAAATCATTTAAGGGATTTGATAACACTGTAAAATAATGTCTAATTTGTTAACATTAGCAAATGCATTGATAACACTTTATAATAACTGCACTCATTAGTAAATAGTCAGTTCATGCTTCATAAAACCTTGTCCCAATATTAATAGTCAGTAGTAAGCAGTTTATAAATACAGCTATAAATAGCTCATTTATTAAAAAGGAGAGTAAAGGGTCAGTTATCTTCCTATGAAAAATAAAAAAATAAAAATAAACAAACAACAACACTGATTGATACAGAACTCAGAAATGTTATTGTGGATTTATGATAAACTCAGCCTGTAAATGAATTCATTCTCCTCCAAGAAGACACAAGTAGTTCACACCAAACTTTTTTAACATGAAGCCAATATACTGAAGATGTTAAATTGCGAATGGGTTTAGGATACCTTAAATGGTGTGGCCATAGAGATTTATTAAAGTAACATAAAAAAATACCATAGTTATTTTACTATATCTTTAAAATTTTTAATTCCAACTCTTCATAATTTTTTATAAACCTAGAAGTCATCATTTGAAGGAAGCACAGTAAGTTTCATAGCTTTATCATTTTCAAGAGCCAGCATAAAATTAAATCTATCATAACATATAAATCAAGCTGGCAATTCTTAGTACCTATAATGGCCACCAGAGGGAGCTATAGGATCACTTTTAAATAATTATTGTAGAAACAAGTATGATTTAAATCATTTATAGAAATCTTTCAAAGAAAAATAATATGAATTTTATGTATTTTACTGATAAAATGACCCTCACTTAATTAGAACAACATGCTGAAGTATTGTGAACTGTATATTAAGAATAATTCTTTATAGGCTTTATGGACAGATAAGTTTTGAATGACTCTTGAAGGATCAGCACCACATCCTCTTTTACCACTGTTTAAAGAATGTATCTTACAGTACAGGTGCGGATGAATTTTGGATAGCTTGAATGGTTTTGTCGTGGTGATTTTTTGAAATAACAGTAAAAAAGTAACCAGTAAATGTCTTTTATTTTTTTAAGTGCAGCTTCTAAACACTTCAAAAAAATGTACACATAGAAGACAAGTCATTCTGAGGAAATATGCATAGTTTCATGACTATACAACACTATATGGATGATAGAAAATTAAAAAACTATCATACATCTGATGTCACTCTGTCCCTCTGTCACTGTGGGTAATGTGTGTGTGTGTGTGTGTGTGTGTGTGTGTGTGTGTGTGTGTGTATGTGTGTGTGTGTGTGTGTGTGTTAAGTGAATTAGGTGTGAAACTATCAGGGTGCATTTAGTCTCCAGCGCCAACATTTTACAGAACTGCCACTTTCCTGGAGTCTCCAGAATTACTCGGTGTCAGGTTCTGAGAGATCTAAGATTTCAAAAAATTATTTAATTAGAATACCATGAAGTATTGTGAAATACTATATATTAAGACTTTATATATATGCTTTATGAACAGATTAGAGTGACTCGTGAAGGACCAGCACCACCTACTCTTGTCCGATGGTTTGAGGAATATATCTTCCAGAATCCAGGATTAAGATTTAGGAGCTCATTTTTATTCCACCTCCTTTCCTGAAAGTTTGTCTTGCAGAATTGACTAAAAATTAATCTTCACATTAATTCCTAATTATTTTGCAATTATTTTTGTCAGTTCTTCTTGACCTGTTTTTTTTTTCTTCTTCTTTTCTGACCTCATGACCCAGTCAGCATTTTTGTACAATGGTCAAGTCTTAACTTATCCATTTCTGTATTGCATTTGTGTTTGATATTTCTCATGGGTATTTCATAATTTTCGACTTTGAGTTAAAACAGTTTGAGTTAAAACTCTTTTTTAGCGCATTTCATCTGTAAAAGAAAACATGCCTAATAATTCTGCACATTAATATAAGGAGTTTTTCTCTTCCAGCTTTCCTGGACTATTGTATAGCACTCATAAATGATTAAATAAAAAATAATGGTAGTTATTAAGATTGATATGGTTTGGAATTGGTAAAATGTGCTTGGAAAAAAATCACAATAAAACAATGTTTTAATGTTTAAGTTTGGAATATTAACTGACATGAATGAATGCTATATAAATATTGTTCATGTTAACATAATGTTTATAAATGAAATCTTATTGTAAAGTGTTACTATATATATATATATATATATATATATATATATATATATATATATATATATATATATATATATATATATATATATATATATATATATATATATATTTATATGTTAGGGCCGGGACTCGATTAAAAAAATTAATCTAATTAATTAGAGGCTTTGTAATTAATTAATCGAAATTAATCGCATTTTAATCGCATATAAACATTTGACCTGAGAACAGTGAGAAGTAATTATTTTTCACATGGATTTATAATATACCATTGAATAATGACTGAATACTTAAGCTTAAGCAACAAAATATTGTTTATTTTTGTTCAACCAAGTGTAGCAGACCAGAGCAATTTTTGCCATGAAGTGTAGCAATAGCATATTTAGAAACAATTTAGAAATAGTACATTTCAGAAATTCAGGAAGCTTATAGGTGCTGGAACCTTCTGTAAAGAGTTTTTTAAGTAAAACACAATACTGTCAATTACATTCAGAACATTGGAAACACTGACTATTAGAAAACATCTCTCTGTTGCTTCAGAGGCCATAACATACTAAGTCCAACTCTCAATAACCTTGGCCAAAACAATAACGAGTTCAACATAAACTGTTGCACCAACAAAATAATATATAGTTCAACATAAAGTGTAAAGTCCACGCTAGCTGCTATATGTTTTGCGTTGAGGTTATACTTGAGGCTCGATGTGCTGCAGTGATATCATAGACAGTAGTGATATGCGAAGCGAACGCCAGTTGGTGCTTCAGTATAATCGGTCCGCCGAAACAAATCCAGTGAGAAACATTCTGCGGTGCAAAAATAAGTTGTTAAAAATGCGGGAATTTATTTTTCTGTAATTAACTAATCTTAGTTAACGCGTTATTTTTTGTGTAATTAATTAATCTCAATTAACGCGTTAAAGTCCCGGCCCTAATATATATATATATATATATATATATATATATATATATATATATATATATAGTTCTGTGAATGTGATTTTAAAGTCTAGATGATTCGGTTTAACCCTTTAACCGCCATATCTTTTAAAACCTCACTGCAAGAGGGATATTGTGAATGCATGTGCCCGCTGGGCACAGTTTACCTGATGCCACCGGGGTGGCGATGGCATTGGTGGCTTGAGCCCGCCATCGCTGCTTGCAGCTATATTTAGGGCTCAAGCCTGGAGGGCGAGAGCCCTATTGTTTTCCTTAGGATTATTTTTTATTATTATTATTATTATTATTATTTTTTTCTAACGTTACGGGGGCTTTTGGGGTCCTCAACATGCTCGAAAACTCTTGAAAATTGGCACACAGATTGGAACCTGCGGCCATTAGGGTCGGGCAGAGACTGATACACGGGCGTGGCACAGGGGCTCTACAGCGCCCCCTGGAATACTGAGGGCCATATATCATACATACTTGCACGTAGACGCATGAAACTCGGTACACATGTAGATCTCATTAAACCAAACAACTTTCGTACTGCATGTCATAGGCTCCGCCCAACAGGAAGTTGGCTATTTAGGGTTTATTATTCATATTTTTGGTCAAAGTTGTGGGGGCTTTTGGGGTCCCTAACATACTCAAAAACTCTTGAAAATTTGCGCACACTTTGGAATCTGTGCCCTTTAGGAGCCTGCAGAGGTTGGGACCCGGGCGTGGCACAGGGGCTCTATGGCGCCCCCTGGAACACAGTCATAAATGTTGATGTATAGCTCACACATACTTGCACATATTCATATGAAACTCAGTACACATATAGATCTCATTGTGCCGAACAATTTTCGTATTGCATGTCATTGGGCTCCGCCCAACAGGAAGTCAGCTATTTAGAGTTATGTAAAAAGCGCATGCTCTGGAATTTGATATACTTGTCATAGGTTTTTTACTCGTTTACCACCAAACTCGGTCAACATGATCTCAAGACATTGGGGATGAAAAATTGCCAGGGGATTTTTGATATCTCGAACGGTTTGCTCGTGGCGAGGCGTTGAAATTATGGCGAGAATTGAGAAACAGGAAGTGTCTAATACCATCCACATACATTTCCTGATTTCAATCAAACTTCATCAGATTATTCATTGTATGATGTCGATCACATATATGTGACTATTAGGAGTCAAAGTTATAGCGCCACCAACTGGCAGCAGGAAGTGTGTCATTTTCAAAATGCTTTGAATTCAGCATCTTATTTTTACTCGATTTGCTTCAAACTTCATCAGAATAATGTTAAAACACAGCCGATATGAATCTGCTGGGGGAAATTGGATAGCTAAAAATATTGTTGCCGTGGCAACATGTCAAACTGGAATACTTCTCAGGTGATTTTGAGGCATATAACATGCTTAGAATTTCATCAAACTCAGAACACATATCAGTATTTATGATAACTAGACACTGGCAAAAGTTCATAAGAGGGCGTGGAAGAGGCACTCTATAGCGCCACCTTTTGTCAAAAGTGGGGGGGTTAGTTTTAGCTACAGACACCAAACTCGGTAAAAAAATTGTTCTTATCAAGACGGACAACTTTCTAATTCACAGTCATCAGCTACGATCAACAGGAAGTCAGCTATTTTGATTTGAATGTGGATTTTTTTTTACATTTAGTTGTGAATTAATGCATACTGCTCAGAGGAGAGTAACACTATACACACCAAACTTTTTCTACATGATGCCAAAACATTTTAAACAACTTAAATTGCCAATGGATTTTGGATAGCTTGAACGGTTTTGTCGTGGTGATTTTTTTTAATGACAGTAAAACTGGAATTATTAATTTTCCTGCATTTTTAAATTCCAAACACTTCAAAACCTTTTTTCATACAGACAAAAAGTCATTCTGAGTAAATATGGATAGTTTCACGACTTTACAACACTGTATGGATAATAGAAAATTAAAAAACTGTCAGACATCTCATCTCACTCTGTCCCTCTGTTTGAGTATATGTGCTTCAGACTTCCATTGTCTGAGAGAAATTGCGCCCCTACAGGTGCAATTACCGGAGATTTAGTTTCTCTTTTAAATCGGTTAAAATACAAATAAATACTTGGATTTAATTCACACTGACAAGCTAAACCAACATATATGATTATTATCAGGTCAGGGCTCATTAATAATGGATGTGTGGTCAGTGATACGTGAGAAACACGAGAGATGAATCACCGCTCTGAGCATGAGCATCTGGAATGATGAGCTCAGAAAAAACGAGTTTATTCTTGTTTTATAGCTATTAAAAATAAAGTATTGCAGCGATATCACACAATTCACCAATTAGAACACACCAAGAGCTAAATTAAGATGTTTTTGAACTGTTTGTGTGAAAATGAAATATTTGAGGCTGCCTATATGAAATCACGCCTCCGATCAGCGCGTACAGTGTCGAGCTCAAAACAAACGAATTTATTCTTGTTTAAGAGCTTTTTTAAATAAAATATTACCACAAATGCACACAATAAACCCATTGTAACACTACAAGAGCTAAATGCAGGTGTTTGTGACCCGTTTAAGTGTGCAAGACTATTTGAAAGCGCGACTGGCAGAATAACATATCTCTCGAGCTGCAGGATTCTGCCTTTCGTCGTACGAACGAACACATCACGGACAAGATTATTTCAAAATAGCTTGGCGAATATAAACGAAAACAGCCACGTGAACGTAAACCGTTGAGAAATATATCTGAAGTGGATCTACTGGATTTGAATATTAAGTGACCGCGTATACCAGCTGCTTCTGTCTTCAATTTTAATCTATATAAAAAATGTAATTCATTCATCTTGGCTGCGTTTTTAATGTGTGTACGTATTTATTTATTTATTATTTTGCTCTAACAAGAATTAATCTATATTTAATTAAATCAATTACATTTTATTTTACATTTGATTTGTCCATTTCTGCATCTAAACGCCTAAAAACATAAAACATGCTCTATTATACTATTGTTAGCAATTTCTTTATCGTCCAATTTATCTGGTGTACACACTTTTATTTTCATAATAAACTTGTTTGTTAGATTATACACAGTTACAGTGGTCTATAATAAATATTAACAGGTTTTATTCAAGCTGTTTAGAATGATTGCAGTAGGCAATTTTGAATTAAAAAAAAAATAAAAAAAAAAAACATTGGAAAACAATAACTGTTGTACTTTTTTATATATTTTGTATAATTTCATAGTTTATGCATTATAGTTATAAAAACAAATACATTTAGCCACTCACATAGAAATCTTAGGCCTTATCCTTTTCTTACAGTTTTAGGAATTTTAAAAATCGTAAAAAACCTTATTTGTGCTGCAAATAATAATTTCAAACTCAAAAAGTAAATAGTCAGTTCATGCTTTATAAAGCCTGTCCCAATATTAATAGTCAGTAGTAAGCAGTTTATAAATACGCTATAAATAGCTTGTTTTTGGTTTATAAGCACATTTATTAAAAAGGAGAGTAAAGGATCAGTTATCTTCCTATGAAAAATAAAAAAATAAAAATAAACAAACAACAACACAGATTGATACAGAACTCAGAAATGTTATTGTGGATTTATGATAAAATCAGACTGTAAATGAATTCATACTCCTCCAAGAAGAGTAGTTCACACCAAACTTTTCAGCATGATGCCAATATACTGAAGATGTTAAATTGTGAATGGGTTTAGGATACCTTAAATGGTTGTGGCCATAGCGATTTATTAAAGTAACATAAAAAAATACAATAGTTATTTTACTATATCTTTACAATTTTTCATTCCAACTCTTCATAATTTTTTATATAAGTAGAAGTCATCATTTGAAGGAAGCACAATAAGTTTCATAGCTTTATTATGTTCAGGAGCCAGCATAAAATTAAAACTATCATAACTTATAAATCAAGCTCGCAATTCTTAGTACCTATAATGGCCACTAGATGGAGATATAGGATTACTTTAAAATAATTATTGTAGAAACGAGTATGATTTAAATCATTTATAGAGATCTTTCAAAGAAAAAATATGTATTTTATGTATTTTACTGATAAAATGACCCTCACTTAATTAGAATAACATGCTGAAGTATTGTGAAATACTGTATATTAAGTATTATTCTTAATAGGCTTTATGGACAGATAAGTTTTGAGTGACTCTTGAAGGATCAGCACCACATCCTCTTTTACCACTGTTTAAAGAATTTATCTTACAGAACAGTTTGCGAATGAATTTGGATAGCTTAAAATGGTTTTTGTCGTGGTGATTTTTTTGAAAATAACAGTAAAAAAGGAACCAGTAAATGTCAACTTATTTGATAACTGACCATGACAACCTGTGACATGACATTTATTAATCTCATGGATGTAACAGTAAAACTCTTCACTGACAGATAAAGCTGCAATGCAAGCAAAACTATTTCACAAATGCTTATAGGTCATTAAATCATTACAAAACACTAATAAATTATTTAAGGATTTGGTAACACTGTAAAATAATGTCTAATTTGTTAACATTAGTAAATGCATTGGTAACACTTTTATAATAACTGCCTCATTAGCTAAGCATTAGTAAATAGTTCATGATTATAAAGCCTTTTCCCTAATAATAGTCATTATTAAGCATATACATCTTTAAATAAATATAAAAATAAAGGTGTTACTAAAGTTCTATATATTGTTCTGTGTATGTGATTTCAAAGTCTAGATTGGTCGGATTAACCCTTTAACTGCCGCATCCCTTTAAACTTGATTGTCAGAGGGTTACTGTAAATGCTTATGCCCGCTGGGCACAGTTTTCCCGATGCCACCGGGGTGGCGTTGCACTGACGGCTTGAGCCCGACATCGCTGCTTGCAGCTATATTTATTATTATTTTTATTTTTTATTAAACCTTCCGGGGTGTTTTGGGGGCCTTAACATGCTCAAAAACTCTTGAAAATTGGCACACACATTGGAGTCTGCGGCCATCAGGACGCCGCAGAGGCTGGGACCCGGGCGTGGCACAGGGGCTCTACAGCGCCCCCTGGAAGACAGTCAGAATTCTTGAACCATAGCTCACACACACTTGCATGTATTTATATCAAACTCGGTACACTTATAGATCTCATTGAGCCGAACAACTTTCACACTTTATGTCATAGGCTCCGCCCAACAGGAAGTCAGCTATTCAGGGCTGTTTAAAAAAAGCATGCTCTGGAATTTGAAATACTCCTCTGAGGTTTTCAACCCGTTCGCCACGAAACTCGGTGAACATGATCTCAAGACATTGAGGATGAAAAATTGCGAGGGGATTTTTGATATCTCGAACGGTTTGCCCGTGGCGAGGCATGGAACTTATGGCGAGAAATGAGAAACAGGAAATGTCTAATAACATCCACATACATTTCCTGAATTTGATCAAACTTCATGGGTTTGTTCGTTGTATGATACCGATTGTATATATGTGGCTATTAAGAGTCAACGTTATAGCGCCACCAACTGGCAGCAGGAAGTGTGTCATTTTCCAAATGCTTTGAATTCAGCATCTTATTTTTACTCGATTTACTTAAAACTTCATCAGAATAATGACAAAACACGGCCGATGTAAATCTGTTGTGGGGATATTGATATCTGATATAGTGTTGCCATGGCAACGTGTCAAACTTGAATGTTCTGTTATGGTGAGTTTGAGGCAGACAACAAGCTCAGATTTACATGAAACTCAAAACACATATCAGTATTCTTGATAGCTAGACAATGGCAAAAGCTTTTAAAAGGGCGTGAAGGAGGCACTCTATAGCGCCACCTTTTGTCAAAAGTGGGGGGGTTAGTTTCAGCTACAGACACCAAACTTGGTACATAAATTGTTCTTTTCAAGACGGACAACTTTCTAATTCACAGTCATCAGCTACGATCAACAGGAAGTCGGCTATTTTGATTTGAATGTGTATTTTTGAGATTTTACAGTTGTGAATTAATGAATACTCCTCACAGGGGAAGTACACTATACACACCAAACGTTGTCTACATGAAGAAAAAACATCGAGGAACTTAAATTGCGAACAGATTTTGGTTAGCTTGAACGGTTTTGTCGTGGTGATTTTTTGAAATGACAGTAAAAAGTGAAACATTAATCGTCTTGTATTTTTAAATTGCAGCTTCCAAACCTTTAAAAAACATTTTTAATTTAGAAAACCAGTGATTCTGAGGAAATATGCATAGTTTCATGACTTTACAGCACTGTATGATTAAAAGAAAATTAAAAAACTGTCAGACATCTGATCTCACTCTGTCACTCTGTGTGCTGACTCTGTGTGTGTGTGTGAGTGTGAGTGGGGGAGGGGTGTGAGCTGAGTGGCAGACAGACAGAGAGAGAGAGAGAGAGAGAGAGAGAGACTTAAACATCTCTTTAATCACCAGAAAAAAAACTGTATTTTAAATAGTTATTTTTTTGTTGTTGTTGCTAATTGTGCTGTTATCATTACATCTTAAGAAATATCTTAGGCCTTATCCTTTTCTGACAGTTTCAGGGATTAAAAAAAATCCTAAAAAACCTTATTTGTGCTGCAAATAATAATTTCAAACTCATTTGATACTGACCTCTGTCACCCTGTGACATGACATTTATTTGAATTTACATAATCTCAAGGATGTAACAGTAAAACTGTTCAGCTCACAGATGAAGACTAAGCTTTAATGCAAGCAGAACTATTTCACAAATGCTTATAGGTTAATGAAATCATAACAAAACACTTTTAAATTATTTAAGGATTTGGTAACACTTTAAAATAATGTCTCAATTGTTAACATTAGTAAATGCATTGGTAACACTTCATAATAGCTGCAATTCTTAGCTAAGCATTAGTAAATAGTCAGTTCATGCTTTATATAGCCTTCTCCCAAAATTAATATTTTAGTAAGCATTTTATAAATACAGCTATAATTAAATTGTTCATGGTTTATATGCACATTTATTTTGAGGAGATTAAAGGCTGTAATCTCCCTAAAAAAATGTAAAATAAAAAATAAAATAAATAAAATAAACAAACACAGAACTCATAAATATTTATTTCAAGATGCAATAAAAGAAAACTGTACACTTGAATTTATATATATATATAATATATATATATATATATATATATATATATATATATATATATATATATATATATATATATATATATATATATATACACACACACACAATTGCATAAGTTTATATTTAAAAATGTTTAGCAAGTGTACAGCTAATAATAATAATAATGCATTTTATTTAGTTTTAGCTACAGACACCAAACTCGGTACTTAAATTGTTCTTATCAAGACGGACAACTTTCTAATTCACAGTCATAAGCTACGATCAACAGGAAGTCAGCTATTTTGATTTGAATGTGTATTTTTGAGATTTTACAGTTGTGAATTAATGCATACTCCTCACATGGGAAGTACACTATACACACCAAACTTTGACTACATGAAGAAACAACATCGAGGAACTTAAATTGCGAACGGATTTTGGTTAGCTTGAACGGTTTTGACGTGGTGATTTTTTGAAATGACAGTAAGAAGGGAAACATTAATTGTATTGTATGTCTAAATTGCAGCTTCCAAACACTTCAAGGCATGTTTTCATACAGAGATCAAATCATTATGAGGAAATATGCATAGTTTCATGACTTTACAACACTGTATGGATAAAAGAAAATAAAAAACTGTCAGACTTCTCAACTGACATGATCTCACTCTGGCCACTCCGTCTGTGTGAGGAAAGGGAGGGGGAGAGGGAGGGGGAGTGTGAGTGTGAGGGGGTTGGTGACTGTGAATCTTTGGTGACTGACAGTGTGTGTGGATTGTAGGGAGGGGCTGTCTGGCAGAGAGAGAGAGAGAGAGAGAGAGAGAGAGAGACCTAATCATTCCTTTAATAATCAGGAAAAAAAATCTATATTTTAAATTGTTATTGTTTTTGTTGTTGCTAATGGTGGTGTTTTTTTCCTTTCATTACAGGTTAAGAAATCTCTTAGGCCTTATCCTTTTCTGACAGTTTTTGGGATTTAAAAACATCCTAAGAAGCCTTATTTGTGCTGCAAATTATAATTTCAAACTCATTTGATACTGACCTATGACAACCTGTGACATGACATGACATTTATTAATCTCATGGATGTAACAGTAAAACTCTTCAACTGACAGATTAAGCTGCAATGCAAGCAAAACTATTTCACAAATGCTTATAGGTCATTAAAATCATTACAAAACACTAATAAATTATTAAAGGGTTTGGTAACACTGTATAATAATGTCTAATTTGTTAACATTAGTAAATGCATTGGTAACACTTTATAATAACTGCACTCATTAGCTAAGCATTAGTAAATAGTTCATGATTATAAAGCCTTTTCCCTTAATAATAGTCATTATTAAGCAGGAATACATCTCTAATTACATTGTTCTTGGTTTAAAAGCACATATATTACAAAGGAGATTAAAGTTTCAGTTGTCTTATAAAATAAATCAATAAACACAACCCAGTTTGATTCAGAATTCAGAAATATTTATTTCAAGATGCAATAAAAGGAAACTGTACACTTGAAAAGGTTTTGAGCGATTCTTGAAGGACTAGCATCACCTTCACTTGTACGATGGTTTGAGGAATATATCTTCCAGATAGTACCGCCGCTCCCTATATGCAGAGTATGCAGTCTTCGTAGAGCACCAACTCCCAGAGGGGGCACCAGTTGCTCAAAAAAAACGAAACAAATATGCGCCATTCTCCCATCCGCGTTCGCGACCACTCAATAGCATTTGAGAAGAAAGACTTGTAGTCACAAAACAATTGTAATGTGTTCATATAGGTGTCAGCTACAATGCACACCTTATACATTTTTTATACATTTTAAAATAAAGTGTTACTAAAGTTATATATATTGTTCTGTGTATGTGATTTCAAAGTCTAGATTGGTCGGATTAACCCTTTAACTGCCACATCCCTTAAAACTTGATTGTCAGAGGGTTACTGTAAATGCTTATGCCCGCTGGGCACAGTTTTCCCGATGCCACCAGGGTGGCGTTGCACTGATGGCTTGAGCCCGACATCGCTGCTTGCAGCTATATTTATTATTTTTTCTTCAAGGTTTCGGGGGCTTTTGGGGCCCTTAACATGCTTAAAAAGTCTTGAAAATTGGCACACACATTGGAACCTGCGGCCATTAGGGCCGGGCAGAGACTGATACACGGGCGTGGCACAGGGGCTCTACAGCGCCCCCTGGAATACTGAGGGCCATATATCATACATACTTGCACGTAGACACACGAAACTCGGTACACATGTAGATCTCATCAAACCAAACAACTTTTGTACTGCATGTCATAGGCTCCGCCCAACAGGAAGTTGGATATTTAGGGTTTAGTATTCATATTTTTCGTCAAAGTTGTGGGGGCTTTTGGGGTCCTTAACATACTCAAAAACTCTTGAAAATTTGCGCACACTTTGGAATCTGTGGCCTTTAGGAGCCTGCAGAGGCTGGGACCCGGGCGTGGCACAGGGGCTCTATGGCGCCCCCTGGAACACAGTCATAAATGTTGATGTATAGCTCACACATACTTGCTCGTATTAATATGAAACTCAGTACACATATAGATCTCATCGTGCTGAACAACTTTCGTACTGCATGTCATTCGGCTCCGCCCAACAGGAAGTCAGCTATTTAGAGTTATGTAAAAAGCGCATGCTCTGGAATTTGAAATACTTGTCATAGGTTTTTTTGCCGATTGCCACCAAATTCGGTCAACATGATCTCAAGACATTGGGGATGAAAAATTGCCAGGGGATTTTTGATATCTCGAACGGTTTGCTCGTGGCGAGGTGTTGAAATTATGGCGAGAAATGAGAAACAGGAAGTGTCTAATACCATCCACATACATTTCCTGATTTTAATCAAACTGCATCAGATTATTCGTTGTATGATGTCGATCGCATATATGTGACTATTAGGAGTCAAAGTTATAGCGCCACCAACTGGCAGCAGGAAGTGTGTCATTTTCAAAATGATTTGAATTCAGCATCTTATTTTTACTCGATTTGCTTCAAACTTCATCAGAATAATGTTAAAACACAGCCGATATAAATCTGCTGGGGGGATATTGATATCTAAAAATATTGTTGCCGTGGCAACATGTTAAACTGGAATACTTCTCAGGTGATTTTGAGGCATATAACATGCTTAGAATTTCATCAAACTCAGAACACATATCAGTATTTATGATAACTAGACACTGGCAAAAGTTCATAAGAGGGCGTGGAAGAGGCACTCTATAGCGCCACCTTTTGTCAAAAGTGGCGGGGTTAGTTTTAGCTACAGACACCAAACTCGGTACAAAAATTTTTCTTATCAAGACGGACAACTTTCTAATTCACAGTCATCAGCTACGATCAACAGGAAGTCAGCTATTTTGATTTGAATGTGGATTTTTTTTTACATTTAGCTGTGAATTAATGCATACTGCTCAGAGGAGAGTAACACTATACACACCAAACTTTGTCTACATGATGCCAAAACATTTTAAACAACTTAAATTGCCAATGGATTTTGGATAGCTTAAACGGTTTTGTCGTGGTGATTTTTTTAAATGACAGTAAAAATGGAATTATTAATTTTCCTGCATTTTTAAATTCCAAACACTTCAAAACCTTTTTTCGTACAGAAAAAAAGTCATTCTGAGTAAATATGGATAGTTTCACGACTTTACAACACTGTATGGATAACAGAAAATTAAAAAACTGTCAGACATCTCATCTCACTCTGTCCCTCTGTTTGAGTATATGTGCTTCAGACTTCCATTGTCTGAGAGAAATAGCGCCCCTACAGGTTCAATTCCCGGACTTTTACTTTCACTTTTAAATCGGTTAAAAATACAAATAAATACTTAGATTTAATTCACACTGACAATCTAAACCAACATATCTGATTATTACCGGTTCAGGGCTCATGGATAAATTATTTCTGGCCAGAGATACGTGAGAAATAGGAGAGATGAATCACCGCTGTGATCACGAGCGTCTGGAGTAAAGAGCTCAGAAAAAACGAATTTATTCCTGTTTTAAAGCTTTTAAAAATAAATTATTACAGCGATATCACACAATCAACCAATTAGAACACACCAAGAGCTAAATTCAGATGTTTTTGAACTGTTTGTGTGAAAATGAATTATTTGCGGCTGCCTATCTGAAACCACCGCCTCCGATCAGCGCGTACAGTGTCGAGCTCAAAACAAACGAATTTATTCTTGTTTAAGAGCTTTTTTAAATAAAATATTACCACAAATGCACACAATAAACCCATTGTAACACTACAAGAGCTAAATGCAGGTGTTTGTGACCCGTTTAAGTGTGCAAGACTATTTGAAAGCGCGACTGGCAGAATAACATATATCTCTCGAGCTGCAGGATTCTGCCTTTCGTCGTACGAACGAACACATCACGGACAAGATTATTTCAAAACACATAATAGCTTGGCGACTATAAACGAAAACAGCCACGTGAACATAAACTGTTGAGAAATAAATCTGAAATGGATCTACTGGATTTTAATATTAAGTGACTGCATATACCAGCTGCTTCTGTCTTCAATTTTGATCCATATAAAAAATGAAACTCATTCATCTTGGCTGCTTTTTTTAATGTGTGTACGTATTTATTTATTTATTTATTTATTTATTTATTTATTTATTTATTATTTTGCTCTAACAAGAATTAATCTATATTTAATTAAATCAATTACATTTTATTTTACATTTGATTTGTCCATTTCTGCATCTAAACGCCTAAAAACCTAAAACATGCTCTATTATACTATTGTTAGCAATTTCTTTATCGTCCAATTTATCTGGTGTACACTTTTATTTTCATAATAAACTTGTTTGTTAGATTATACACAGTTACAGTGGTCTATAATAAATATTGACAGGTTTTATTCAAGCTGTTTAGAATGATTGCAGTAGGCAAATGTTTTGAAATGTAAATAAAATAAAAAAAATTAAATAAATAAATAAATAAAAAACATTGGAAAAGAATAACTGTTGTACATTTTTATACATTTTGTATAATTTCATAGTTTATGCATTATAGTTATAAAAACAAATAAATTTAGCCACTCACATAAAATCTTATAGGCCTTATCCTTTTCTGACAGTTTTAGGGATTTTTAAAAATCCTAAAAAACCTTATTTGTGCTGCAAATAATAATTTCAAACTCAAAAAGTAAATATTCAGTTCATGCTTTATAAAGCCTTGTCCCAATATTAATAGTCAGTAGTAAGCAGTTTATAAATACAGCTATAAAAAGCTTGTTCTTGGGTTATAAGCACATTTATTAAAAAGGAGAGTAAAGGGTCAGTTATCTTCCTATGAAAAATAAAAAAATAAAAAAAAACAAACAACAACACAGATTGATACAGAACTCAGAAATTTTATTGTGGATTTATGATAAAATCAGCCTGTAAATGAATTCATACTCCTCCAAGAAGACACAAGTTCACAGCAAACTTTTTTAACATGAAGCTAATATACTGAAGATGTTAAATTGCGAATGGGTTTAGCTTAAATGGTGTGGCCATAGCGATTTATTAAAGTAACATAAAAAAATACAATCGTTATTTTACTATATCTTTAAAATTTTTCATTCCAACTCTTCATAATTTTTTATATACGTAGAAGTCATCATTTGAAGGAAGCACAGTAAGTTTCATAGCTTTATCATTTTCAAGAGCCAGCATAAAATTAAAACTATCATAACTTATAAATCAAGCTTGCAATTCTTAGTTCCAATAATGACCACCAGATGGAGCTATAGGATTACTTTTAAATAATTATTGTAAAACAAGTATGATTTAAATCATTTATAGAAATCTTTCAAAGAAAAATAATATGTATTTTATGTATTTTACTGATAAAATGACCCTCACTTAATTAGAATAACAAGCTGAAGTATTGTGAACTGTATATTAAGAATAATTCTTTATAAGCTTTATGGACAGATACGTTTTGAGTGACTCTTGAAGGTTCAGCACCACATCCTCTTTTACCACTGTTTAAAGAATTTATCTTACAGAACAGGTGTGAATGAATTTTGGATAGCTTGAATGATTTTGCGTGGTGATTTTTTGAAATAACAGTAAAAAAGTAACCAGTAAATGTCTTTTATTTTTTTAAAGTGCAGCTTCTAAACACTTCAAAAAAATGTACACATAGCAGACAAGTCATTCTGAGGAAATATGCATAGTTCCATGACTATACAACATTATATGGGTGATAGAAAATTAAAAAACTATCATACATCTGATGTCACTCTGTCCCTCTGTCACTGTGGTTAATGTGTGTGTGTGTGTGTGTGTGTTTGTGTGTGTGTTAAGTGAATTAGGTGTGAAACTATCAGGGAGCATTTAGTCTCCAGCGCCAACATTTTACAGAACTGCCACTTTCCTGGAGTCTCAGAATTACAATGTGCCAGGTTCTGAGAGATCTAAGATTCCAAAAAATGATTTAATTAGAATACTATGAAGTATTGTGAAATACTATATATTAAGACTTTATATATATATATAGGCTTAATTAACAGATTAGAGTGACTCGTGAAGGACCAGCACCACCTCCTCTTGTCCGATGGTTTGAGGAATATATCTTCCAGAATATGGGATTAAGATTTAGGAGCTCATTTTTATTCCACCTCCTTTCCTGAAAGTCTGTCTTGCAGAATTGACTAAAAATTAATCTTCACATTAATTCCTAATTATTTTGCAATTCTTTTTGTCAGTTCTTCTTGACCTGTTTTTCTCTTCCAGCTTTCCTGGACTATTGTATAGCACTCATAAATGATTAAATAAAAAATAATGGTAGTTATTAAGATTGATATGGTTTGGAATTGGTAAAATGTGCTTGGAAAAAAATCACAATAAAACAATGTTTTAATGTTTAATTTGGAATATTAACTGACATGAATGAATGCTATATAAATATTGTTCATGTTAACATAATGTTTATAAATGAAATCTTATTGTAAAGTGTTACTAAAGTTATATATATATATATATATATATATATATATATATATATATATATATTGTTCTGTGAATGTGATTTTAAAGTCTAGATGATTCGGATTAACCCTTTAACTGCCATATCATTTAAAACCTCACTGCCAGAGGGATATTGTGAATGCATGTGCCCGCTGGGCACAGTTTACCTGATGCCACCGGGGTGGCGATGGCATTGGTGGCTTGAGCCCGCCATCGCTGCTTGCAGCTATATTTATTATTATTTTTCTTCAAGGTTTCGGGGGCTTTTGGGGCCCTTAACATGCTTAAAAAGTCTTGAAAATTGGCACACACATTGGAACCTGCGGCCATTAGGGCCGGGCAGAGACTGATACACGGGCGTGGCACAGGGGCTCTACAGCGCCCCCTGGAATACTGAGGGCCATATATCATACATACTTGCACGTAGACACACGAAACTCGGTACACATGTAGATCTCATCAAACCAAACAACTTTTGTACTGCATGTCATAGGCTCCGCCCAACAGGAAGTTGGATATTTAGGGTTTAGTATTCATATTTTTCGTCAAAGTTGTGGGGGCTTTTGGGGTCCTTAACATACTCAAAAACTCTTGAAAATTTGCGCACACTTTGGAATCTGTGGCCTTTAGGAGCCTGCAGAGGCTGGGACCCGGGCGTGGCACAGGGGCTCTATGGCGCCCCCTGGAACACAGTCATAAATGTTGATGTATAGCTCACACATACTTGCTCGTATTAATATGAAACTCAGTACACATATAGATCTCATCGTGCTGAACAACTTTCGTACTGCATGTCATTCGGCTCCGCCCAACAGGAAGTCAGCTATTTAGAGTTATGTAAAAAGCGCATGCTCTGGAATTTGAAATACTTGTCATAGGTTTTTTTGCCGATTGCCACCAAATTCGGTCAACATGATCTCAAGACATTGGGGATGAAAAATTGCCAGGGGATTTTTGATATCTCGAACGGTTTGCTCGTGGCGAGGTGTTGAAATTATGGCGAGAAATGAGAAACAGGAAGTGTCTAATACCATCCACATACATTTCCTGATTTTAATCAAACTGCATCAGATTATTCGTTGTATGATGTCGATCGCATATATGTGACTATTAGGAGTCAAAGTTATAGCGCCACCAACTGGCAGCAGGAAGTGTGTCATTTTCAAAATGATTTGAATTCAGCATCTTATTTTTACTCGATTTGCTTCAAACTTCATCAGAATAATGTTAAAACACAGCCGATATAAATCTGCTGGGGGGATATTGATATCTAAAAATATTGTTGCCGTGGCAACATGTTAAACTGGAATACTTCTCAGGTGATTTTGAGGCATATAACATGCTTAGAATTTCATCAAACTCAGAACACATATCAGTATTTATGATAACTAGACACTGGCAAAAGTTCATAAGAGGGCGTGGAAGAGGCACTCTATAGCGCCACCTTTTGTCAAAAGTGGCGGGGTTAGTTTTAGCTACAGACACCAAACTCGGTACAAAAATTTTTCTTATCAAGACGGACAACTTTCTAATTCACAGTCATCAGCTACGATCAACAGGAAGTCAGCTATTTTGATTTGAATGTGGATTTTTTTTTACATTTAGCTGTGAATTAATGCATACTGCTCAGAGGAGAGTAACACTATACACACCAAACTTTGTCTACATGATGCCAAAACATTTTAAACAACTTAAATTGCCAATGGATTTTGGATAGCTTAAACGGTTTTGTCGTGGTGATTTTTTTAAATGACAGTAAAAATGGAATTATTAATTTTCCTGCATTTTTAAATTCCAAACACTTCAAAACCTTTTTTCGTACAGAAAAAAAGTCATTCTGAGTAAATATGGATAGTTTCACGACTTTACAACACTGTATGGATAACAGAAAATTAAAAAACTGTCAGACATCTCATCTCACTCTGTCCCTCTGTTTGAGTATATGTGCTTCAGACTTCCATTGTCTGAGAGAAATAGCGCCCCTACAGGTTCAATTCCCGGACTTTTACTTTCACTTTTAAATCGGTTAAAAATACAAATAAATACTTAGATTTAATTCACACTGACAAGCTAAACCAACATATCTGATTATTACCGGTTCAGGGCTCATGGATAAATTATTTCTGGCCAGAGATATGTGAGAAATAGGAGAGATGAATCACCGCTGTGATCACGAGCGTCTGGAGTAAAGAGCTCAGAAAAAACGAATTTATTCCTGTTTTAAAGCTTTTAAAAATAAATTATTACAGCGATATCACACAATCAACCAATTAGAACACACCAAGAGCTAAATTCAGATGTTTTTGAACTGTTTGTGTGAAAATGAATTATTTGCGGCTGCCTATCTGAAACCACCGCCTCCGATCAGCGCGTACAGTGTTGAGCTCAAAACAAACGAATTTATTCTTGTTTAAGAGCTTTTTTAAATAAAATATTACCACAAATGCACACAATAAACCCATTGTAACACTACAAGAGCTAAATGCAGGTGTTTGTGACCCGTTTAAGTGTGCAAGACTATTTGAAAGCGCGACTGGCAGTATAACATATATCTCTCGAGCTGCAGGATTCTGCCTTTCGTCGTACGAACGAACACATCACGGACAAGATTATTTCAAAATACATAATAGCTTGGCGACTATAAACGAAAACAGCCACGTGAACATAAACTGTTGAGAAATAAATCTGAAATGGATCTACTGGATTTTAATATTAAGTGACCGCATATACCAGCTGCTTCTGTCTTCAATTTTGATCCATATAAAAAATGAAACTCATTCATCTTGGCTGCTTTTTTTAATGTGTGTACGTATTTATTTATTTATTTATTTATTATTTTGCTCTAACAAGAATTAATCTATATTTAATTAAATCAATTACATTTTATTTTACATTTGATTTGTCCATTTCTGCATCTAAACGCCTAAAAACCTAAAACATGCTCTATTATACTATTGTTAGCAATTTCTTTATCGTCCAATTTATCTGGTGTACACTTTTATTTTCATAATAAACTTGTTTGTTAGATTATACACAGTTACAGTGGTCTATAATAAATATTGACAGGTTTTATTCAAGCTGTTTAGAATGATTGCAGTAGGCAAATGTTTTGAAATTTAAATAAAATAAAATAAAAATTAAATAAATAAATAAATAAAAAACATTGGAAAAGAATAACTGTTGTACATTTTTATACATTTTGTATAATTTCATAGTTTATGCATTATAGTTATAAAAACAAATAAATTTAGCCACTCACATAAAATCTTATAGGCCTTATCCTTTTCTGACATTTTTAGGGATTTTTAAAAATCCTAAAAAACCTTATTTGTGCTGCAAATAATAATTTCAAACTCAAACAGTAAATATTCAGTTCATGCTTTATAAAGCCTTGTCCCAATATTAATAGTCAATAGTAAGCATATAAGCACATTTATTAAAAAGGAGAGTAAAGGGTCAGTTATCTTCCTATGAAAAATAAAAAAAACAAAAAAAAAAACAAACAACAACACAGATTGATACAGAACTCAGAAATTTTATTGTGGATTTATGATAAAATCAGCCTGTAAATGAATTCATACTCCTCCAAGAAGACACAAGTTCACAGCAAACTTTTTTAACATGAAGCTAATATACTGAAGATGTTAAATTGCGAATGGGTTTAGGATAGCTTAAATGGTGTGGCCATAGCGATTTATTAAAGTAACATAAAAAAATACAATCGTTATTTTACTATATCTTTAAAATTTTTCATTCCAACTCTTCATAATTTTTTATATACGTAGAAGTCATCATTTGAAGGAAGCACAGTAAGTTTCATAGCTTTATCATTTTCAAGAGCCAGCATAAAATTAAAACTATCATAACTTATAAATCAAGCTTGCAATTCTTAGTTCCAATAATGACCACCAGATGGAGCTATAGGATTACTTTTAAATAATTATTGTAGAAACAAGTATGATTTAAATCATTTATAGAAATCTTTCAAAGAAAAATAATATGTATTTTATGTATTTTACTGATAAAATGACCCTCACTTAATTAGAATAACAAGCTGAAGTATTGTGAACTGTATATTAAGAATAATTCTTTATAAGCTTTATGGACAGATACGTTTTGAGTGACTCTTGAAGGTTCAGCACCACATCCTCTTTTACCACTGTTTAAAGAATTTATCTTACAGAACAGGTGTGAATGAATTTTGGATAGCTTGAATGATTTTGCGTGGTGATTTTTTTAAATAACAGTAAAAAAGTAACCAGTAAATGTCTTTTATTTTTTTAAAGTGCAGCTTCTAAACACTTCAAAAAAAAATGTACACATAGCAGACAAGTCATTCTGAGGAAATATGCATAGTTCCATGACTATACAACATTATATGGATGATAGAAAATTAAAAAACTATCATACATCTGATGTCACTCTGTCCCTCTGTCACTGTGGTTAATGTGTGTGTGTGTGTGTGTGTGTGTTTGTGTGTGTGTTAAGTGAATTAGGTGTGAAACTATCAGGGAGCATTTAGTCTCCAGCGCCAACATTTTACAGAACTGCCACTTTCCTGGAGTCTCAGAATTACAATGTGCCAGGTTCTGAGAGATCTAAGATTCCAAAAAATTATTTAATTAGAATACTATGAAGTATTGTGAAATACTATATATTAAGACTTATATATATAAGACTATATATAGGCTTTCTGAACCGATTAGAGTGACTCGTGAAGGACCAGCACCACCTCCTCTTGTCCGATGGTTTGAGGAATATATCTTCCAGAATCCGGGATTAAGATTTAGGAGCTCATTTTTATTCCACCTCCTTTCCTGAAAGTCTGTCTTGCAGAATTGACTAAAAATTAATCTTCACATTAATTCCTAATTATTTTGCAATTCTTTTTGTCAGTTCTTCTTGACCTATTTTTCTCTTCCAGCTTTCCTGGACTATTGTATAGCACTCATAAATGATTAAATAAAAAATAATGGTAGTTATTAAGATTGATATGGTTTGGAATTGGTAAAATGTGCTTGGAAAAAAATCACAATAAAACAATGTTTTAATGTTTAATTTGGAATATTAACTGACATGAATGAATGCTATATAAATATTGTTCATGTTAACATAATGTTTATAAATGAAATCTTATTGTAAAGTGTTACTAAAGTTATATATATATATATATATATATTGTTCTGTGAATGTGATTTTAAAGTCTAGATGATTCGGATTAACCCTTTAACTGCCATATCAAGTTCAAGTTCAAGTTCAATTTATTTGTATAGCGCATTTACAACAGCCTCCTGGCTGACCAAAGTGCTTTAACATAAGAGCAAGAATATTACACATACATAAAAATAGACCAGACAAAAAATTTAAAACCACCCATTTCAAAATGTAGCATAACACAGTAGTCAGTACACTAAGGAAAATAAAAAAGTTTTTAGCAAAGATTTAAAAATAGACAAGGAAGGGGCCAGTCTGATCTCTAAAGGCAGGGTATTCCAGAGTCGTGGCCCAGCCACTGCAAATGCACGCTCCCCTCTACGCTCCCCTCTATCCTTTAAAACCTCACTGCCAGAGGGATATTGTGAATGCATGTGCCCGCTGGGCACAGTTTACCTGATGCCACCGGGGTGGTGATGGCATTGGTGGCTTGAGCCCGCCATCGCTGCTTGCAGCTATATTTAATTTGTTGTTTTTCTTTACAATGAATTGTCTATTTGTGTAAGATTGTGTTTAACACAAGAATGATGATCAGGTCAACACATTGAGGTATAGAAATTCTACACTGATTTTTTTTTTAAATAACGGTGCTGGTATCGGTTGATACTCAGATACTCAGAATTTCTGGTATCGTATTGGCGCTTTAACAGAAAAAAAAAAGTTGTATCCAGCCAGCCCTAGTGTTTTGACAGTATTAGCACAAAAGCTAACTTAGTCCAGTAAACAGGACCTGATTGACAGGGTTTTTTTAGAGCATGTGCTTCGGCTGATCCCCTTCAGAACAACCGCACATCAGATCAGGGCATCAAAGAAATGTATAACGGCTCTAAAGCAGATGCAATTAATGTACTAGGGATTAGGGCTGCACGATATTGGGGAAAAATGACATTGCGATATCTTATTTTTCTGCAATATATATTGCGATATGAAATCTAATCAAATTTTTTCTTACAAATGAAAATGGGGTGAGCACACTTACATTCACATTTTAAATGATTTAAACATCAGAGTATTAATTAAATTAGAGTAAATTATTTGTTTGTAAGTTTAGGATATGGTTTGAATTGTTAACATAGTAACTAACATGAACTTACCATGAGCAATACTTTTGTTACTATATTTATTAATCTTTGTTTATCTTAGTTTATAAAAACACTGCTGTTCATTGTTTGGTAATGTTACTTCACAGTGCATTAACTGTTAACAAATACTGTACAACTTTTGATTTCAACAATGAAGGCTATAGCCTGAATGTTGAAATTAACAATGTTGTAGAAGTGCAGATTAGTAATAGTAAATTTTAAATAATGTGGTTAAATAGTTTAATAAATAGAACATTATTGTAAAGTGTTAGAGATTTTTTTACCAATTCAGACATCTCGTGAGTTCAGTGTTGGACAGGTCAGTTTTTTAAACCATTCATTAAATTGAATGGGTTCAAAGGAATCATTAGATCGCGAATCAGACGTGTACAGCACGCATTGTGTAATTATCTCTGCAGTTTAGGATATTGCACAAGATTTGACAACACAGAAAACATTTCATCACCGGGATAATTATTTTTTTTCGACACCATCGTGTCAATTGATTTTAATATGCACAGGGGAGAGAGAGCAAGACAGCACTCTTGCTGTTTGAAGACTGTGAAGGTGAGGGTGTGTGCGGCCAGGGCTCTCTCGGGTGTGCAGCCAGGGAGCAGCTGCCCCGTACAGTTAATGAATAACGGATTAACTACGACAGCCTACATCGCACATCCTGTCGAATCCTGTCACGTGGATTCGTACATCGCGATATCGATGCTTAAATGACACATCGTGCAGCCCTACTAGGGATACTCATTTTTGTTATTTTTCTCAACCAAGGCTTGTTAACCAATTATTAACCATTAACTGACAAGATTATTTTAAATTAGAATTGAATTAAATTTAGAAAGGATAAGATCTGTGACTCCTTAAAAATACTAACATTTGTTTCCCAGGGAATAATTTTACATGCGTAAAAACCAACAAACAACAGAACATGACGATTCACAATGTCTTCATATCACATCACGCACCTGCAGCGCTACTGCCAGCAGAGAAAAACATAATAAAGCTAGGCTATATATAGTGAATAAATAGGCCTATACAATAAATATATTTTTACTTGAATAATAAATTACAAAAATGAATGAAAAACGCAGAAACAGATGGCAGAAAGCGGCATCTTATTTTTCTTAAGGCTTATTTTGTTCAAAGATTTGTTTTTATTGTGAATTTACACAAAGGAAAACTTTTTACAATTCCGATTATCATTATTACTAAAAGGATAAGTTACTTACCCTGTTAGAAGGAAAAAAAAAAATCAAGTGATTGTGCTGGTGCCACATGTGCCCACAAAGTTAAGCTTTGCAACTTTGTCAAAGCAGCCTGTCCGTTATCATAATAAAATATGTTCAGTCAAACATGGAAAAAAAAAAAAACACACTGCTCAGTTTAAGTAATAAAATCTGTCCTGTTAAGTGTTATCACCGTACCGTCATGATGTTATGCATAATATTTTGGTTTACATAGATATTGGAACATTAGTGAAATAGGCTATAATAAATAAAAATTGACAAAATATTTGTCGAATGAGAGACCCAACCTTACTTTTATTTTTTTATTTTAGCCTAAATTAATTCATCTTGGCTTGTCGTTTATGTTGCTATAACTTCTTATAGACAATTTTTTATTCTTTTTCTTTTTAAATAGTCTATTGTTAATGGAAATTATAATATTTATTATAATGTTTGTAAACATTTCACGTCGGCATTAGGCCTATTTCTGAATGAAATAATAAAATGCGACTTATTAATAGCCTGTGCGACATGTTTTTTCTCTCTAAAAAATGTTTTTTATACGTTTCGTACAGCCTATTTTAACGATGCAGCAAACCTTTTTAAATATTTTTTATAAATTACTGTAAATAAATGACTTTTTAAACCGTTTAACTGTTTGTATTAATAGATCAAAATTCTCAATGGACGGGTTAACTGGTTAAAATGAACATCCCTATAATGTACTTTTGTGACTGCGAATAAGTGCAGTGTCCTGTAAGAGTATTAATTTTATCAGGCAACCCAAATGTGTTTCTTGATTTGAAACGATTTCACTCATTATAACATGCAGAAACTAAGAAATTAATTTTTCTATTTACATATTTATTTTAAGGAAAATGAATGGCCTGGTTTCTACAACTTACAATTTCTTTTGCAAAAATCGGGCTTTAAACTTGAAAAAAAAAATAGATTTGACATTTATCGTGATAATTATTATTTATAATTATTATAATTATCGACTGATATGAAAAAATTCTCGTCATAATTACCTTGATGATTTTATTTTTAGCCATATCACCCAGGCCTATGTGAATGTATGTCGCGTTGCACAGGATCTTGAGACTGAGGTGCCAGAACTGCAGCTGACAGAATGCACTGTACTAAGATTTTTCTTCAAAAGCAGATCGAGGATACATTTTTGTTTTAAAAATCTTCATATCGCACACTCCTAGTTCAATGAATGAAATTCACTGTTAGTTTTGCTTGTCCGGTATCTCGCTGTACGTGCAACTCCAAGGGACTGATCGCAGGAAAGATGCACTAAAGTGCCCTGTTGAAGCTCTGTTACCATAGAAACCACTCTTAGCTGCCACTCCAGGCTCAGTAGGCATGGAAACGGAACATATGACAGTGGTCCAGTGGTTACATCACTGCAGTGCCACAGATCTCAGGAGTGTGTTGAACTGCTCTCTTCACTTCATTGGAATGTGGAAATCTTGTATGAACAGCCTGTCATCTGGATGTGTAAGTTTTGAATGCAGGCCAACGTTAGGTCAGGTAAGGATCATTTTATGGTCATAAACTGACTCATCATGTTAGCGGACCGAGCTGGTAATGTAGGATATTAATAGAATTCCTGGAGTCAGCCTAAGACTGTTGTCAGGATTCAGATAAGAGGTGGTTGTTATAAAAATGCACTCTAGCCTGAACTGCCTGGTCAGTGCTGACCTTTTAAAATGTATTGTCCACAATGCCTTTTTCCTGTCTATAATGAAGATATCATGATTCATCGTGATGAGGGGACGTGGGTGATGGTCGATGAAAGTCACCGTTGGGCACAGGTGGTCTGAAATAGAGTGGATGAGGACCAGGCTGTTTTTCCTTTTGTTGCGTCCCAACATTGAAACACTCTTCAAAGGTCTAGCCCACTTCCTGTCTCGACAGGATGCGTTTTATTTGTTTGTTTTAGTGCTTTGGCACAGTGTGCCCTCTGGTTCCATGCACATTCATAGGCAATGAGTTATTATCATCTGGGCTTTTTTCATTTACTGTGATGCTAAACAGAGCGCGTGATCAAAGCGTGGCTAATCTGGAGTCAAGGCACAGGTGCTGGAAGCGGTTTCCAATGAAAACTATCATTTAGTGCTCAAGAAAGTGGACATCTTTTTTTAAATGTAGTAACTCTTCTATTGCACTTTTATATGGGTTAATTCACCCCAAGAGATGTGATGGAAGTTGCTTGGCCATTTAACTTTTTTGTGATTACCTTTATTAATTGGAATTGCAAAACAAAATATACATTTATTTTACTTGGTTTAACCACAACTGCCATCTTGGTTTCATGGCCCACAACAACAGGGTTTTACAGGGTTGTTTAAAGTTGTGGTACCTTGAAACATAAACTTATCTGTAGACATTTTAACATTTTATTTATTGTTTTTTATACTTTTAAACTCAAATGTAATGATCAAGATTGCACATAATCTGTTAAGACTATGGAGCAGCAGTACTTACCACACATTTTACAAGATTAGATGTTTGTCAGTGGTGCTGAGGATCTGCAAATCAGTCGCCATAGTCCTCATCTCTATTTACTTTATATGGTAAGTGAAATTTTATGTACTGTAATTTAACAGGCAACCATTAGCAATTGTTATGTGTTTCCGTTGTCTTTCTGAATAGCCTACGCATTCATGCTTCGGGCACACACCCTAACTTCCCCCTCCCCCGCCCCCGATGTCATCGTCAATCGCAATGTTTCATCGTCCGATGTCAATTTTGTGGACATCGCCCAACCCTAGCGTAAGTATAGTGCTCATGTATAGTGTAGCTATTTAGTATGCATGCGGAACACTTTCATGTTTTGTTTTATTTCAGCTTTTCAGTTGCCTTCATTTTGAGATCGAGTGAACCAAATTTACTTCAGATAAGCCCTACATGTGATCTCTTATGGTGAACATGGCCCTAGCTTCCCATTGATGAAAACGGAGTCTTTGCTGAAGGCTCAGGATCTGGGTAAATGGATGGGGGTTTGCATGCAATTCTATCTGGGTTTATTTATAGTGCAGTAGGCGTGAGGTGTGGCCAGCTCAGACGCTCAGACTTGCTGTTCTGTGACATCATTGCATACCACATGACTGGATTGCAGCTTGCTGAGCAATAGTGGGGTCCCAAATATGTAATCTTTTGCATTTTGTTAGGTTAACTTAACCACATAATAAATCTTTTGTTTGGATCCACAGTTTAATTTCACAAATTTAAGAAATAAAGGTGTATAGCAGAATTTGGCACATGAGCACCTTAAATGTGAATTTTTTTTATTTATTTTTTTTTAACACACAGACACTCTCCAACTTTATCACAGAATGGATTTTCCTTGAAACCCCAACAGCAGTAGTTGTATGAAATTTTCCATTGGAATATTGACTTCCTAGTGTTTTATGTGGTTAGTTAACCTGAGTCTCCTATTACCTGTAGGACTTTCTGAGATCTTTACTCTTCTGATAAATGGAGATTTTACAGATCTCTAGTCTACATATTTTTTTTTATTGTGCTGGTTGATAGTGAATATGTTTGATAATTCACTTTTTTTATTTTTTTTTAGTTAAAAAATTTAGTGAATAACATTTGACACATGATCAAACGTGCAAACTTAGAATAATTTACATTTTTCTACATTTGCTTTTTTCTAGGAGTGCAACATAGAAAGCATGCAAAAGTTTACTATTGTAAACCTGCACTTTTTCAGTTATTGGTCTGTCAAGGCCCAGGTATACTTCATTTTCCTGTCTTTGCACAGCCATGCCTGCAGGTTTTAAAGTATATTCAGCCATGGATGAGTGCAAATTACCACGTAGTGGATTCTTCTCTCTATCAACATTCACCTTTAGCGGATAATGGCCAATTGCAGAACACAGATGCATGAAGTGGGGTCAGCAACCTTTCTAACTTTTCTTAATTATTTTCTTAATCTCTCAGTAACATGTTGAATTGGTGTCAGGGCTGTCATTGAGAGAAAGAACACTGATTGGATGTTGACTTTATCGAATGAGTCAGTAGCTGGGAATTTAAGCGAAAGTGATGAAATCAGGCAAGTAAATGAAACGGACAAAAGGCTGTTTTTTGATGTGACATGATCTTAAGCATTCCAATATAGTTTTCATAACAACAATAACAGTTTAAAATAGGTTATCAATGTTACTGATATTCAATTTGACAAGCAAGCGTTGCATTTTTTGTTTCGTATATATGCGTTTATCTCATAACTTCATTTGGTTTATCTGTTTAAATGACAAATTTTTACTTTTACTGATAAACCGCTAACTCCTTTCACACAGATGCAGAACGCACAAGTTAGTTTGCTATCGGCTGTAGTCTGTGCAGTATGTTCACATGCAGCTTTTTGGTACAATGCTGCCTTATTTATATATATGTATTAGGGGTGGGGGAAAAAAATAATACGGTATAGTATCATGTTTTTTTCCGCGGCACTACTGTATCGATACACGGATGCCAAGTATCGATCTTTTAGTATACTATTGGGTAGAATAATAAAAATCTATTTCTTGACAATACACTAGATGATGGTGTAGAGTTTTTTTGAGGTCAGCTGGGTCACCTTCAGCATGTAGTAAGTTAGTAAAATAAAGATGATGCAGTGACAGTCATTTATTAATTTATGCCAGGAGTTATGTAAATGAAAAATGAACTTGAGATTGATGTGAAACTTTAGTCGTAGAGCTTTTTAAGGATATAATTTATAGTTTTTGAAGTTAATTGCATTATTTTACATGAAAACTTGAAATAACTCTGAACTAATGTAAACAAAGAATGCTTCTGTGCGCTGGCGTCCTCCCAGTTAAGAGATTAAGTTAAAAGTTTTTAAACAAACACTGTTAATACATATTTAGTTAAATGAAAATGAATTTTAATGCTATAAAAGTGTGTACATTGAAATAAACAGCAGATGTACATGTTAATACCTTCTTTAACATAGGAAAACTCTGCTAATAGACCTATACATATTTTAATTTTATTAACAAATGTACATTTTAATGCTGGTGAATAAAATGAAACGATCCACTCGCATGTCTCTGCTCATGACGGTACCTGGATCAGTGAGCTGTGTCTGGGGCTGATGATGTCACTTCCAGGGAGGCATGTTGTACATGCCCCCATCCCTTGACTCCACCCCCATGTCAAAACAGTGCCAGAAAGTGAGACGCGCAGAAACGTGAAACGCAAAGGGATCAACAGAATTGCAACCTCAAACTTGACTGAAACTCGAAATAAAAGCAGTGTTGCAAATAAATTAATAGAAATGGCTATGTATTTCAAAATCATTGCTTTTGCACTTTTTCGTTTATATTTGGCAATACTTTATTTTTGTTTGCAAAAAGCACATATACTTGTTCTCAATACTTTCATTTTTGTTTACTCTCGTGTGTGTGTGTGTGTGTGTGTGTGTGTGTGTGTGTGTGTGTGTATATATATATATATATATATATATATATATAATTTTATGCATTTAGCAGACGCTTTTATCCAAAGCGACTTACAGTGCATTCAGGCTATCAATTTTTACCTGTGATGTGTTCCCGGGGAATCGAACCCAATGCTCCACCAATTGAGCTACAGGAGCACAATGTGGCATTATATTGACTCCATATAGAACAGCATGTTAATGTTTTAAACTATACAGGTTATGTAAGGTTGCATGTTAGTTTGATCGGTTTGTGCCTGAACACCTTTTGCAAAACAGTAGTCAAATTTTCACAGTGCAAGTAAGCTGTCTGTCTTCATTACAAATGGAACTAGAATTGTTATACATTTATTTGTGTACTCGTAAGGTTTTCTGTGAATCAAAGCTGTAACCTGTGGATAAAAAGAGCTGTCGTGTGACTGCCCTCCTTTCACTGTTGGCTGACTGTGAGCTCTGAGTTCCAGAACTCTGCTAGTGCTGTTGGATTAAACCTTTGATACGGAGTTCACTGCAGCACGAGTAAATAGGCTCACTTTCACTCTATCCTGTAAATAGATCCCGAGGTCTGATTCAGTGAGGAAGAGATGAACCTGTTTCTTAGCATGTGTGGTTTTAGTTGCATGGGTTCTGAACTTCTGAATGGAGCTTCCATATATCTGTTACTCTCACCACGGTAACCAAGTGCCTCATTTCAACAACAGACAAGCAGAAATCTGTTTTGATTTAAAAAAATAAATGAAAAATATAAATATGTGTGTCCACTGTCTAGTGTGATTCATCTGGCAAGTAGAAATAATCCAGACAGTTACATGTCACAGCTTGACTTTGAGTTCTAACAGGTAGTTCATCTGAGGAGAGCAAATCCTGGGTGAGAACTTAGTTTAATCTCTGCAATCACTTCAGTTACATTAACACTACTGATGTGATGAATGAATAAGGCGATCACAGAAGAATGACGGCACTAGAGACATAGCAGAAGCATCTTAAATACTTAATCTGTGTGTGATTGATTTATACTATCTATATTAAAGAAAAAAAGTAGGGTTTAGGCAAAACCTTATTCATTTATTTGATTGTATTTATATATTTAAGGGTCTTTTGGTTCTTTTAAAATAAAACTTGATGCGACAACACTGAAGTTAATCCTTTCTTCCTTTTGAAGTAGTTCTATAATTCCATATTTTTTCTTGTATATTGTATTTTCATATTTTAAAAGTCACACTGGTTGAGTTATTTGTTCTTAAAAAGGACATTGTACAATATTTTCAGTTTTGTGCAGTCAGTGTGGACGATACATTGTTGACTGTTTGTCAATGTTATATTGTAGCAGTCTTTTTCTCTCTACACAGTGCAGGTGCTCTCCGCTCAGCTAAAATTGTTTAAGGGATAATGTACAGTCAGCCATAATCGTAATCACAAAACAAACCCTCACTGGGTGATCAGGACACCGATGTGAAGCAGAGAGATAAATAAAAAAGAGATAAAAAATTATATAATGATAAAAATTTTCATAGCAGTTGATATCGGTAATTATATCGCACAAATGCTGCAGCTTAATCACAAATTTTTTATTTGAATTATGCTCCATTACTCCTTTAATAAATTTAATATATGTCTACATTAATAATATTATTGAATTCAATAAGAATATCCCACATTTCTGCTGCAATACCATTGTGCAGTTAGTATTACTGAAGTAATTCCATTGTAAATGATGGCAAATTTGTAGATTGACAAGCCTTCTGACATTATATCGTTGCATACGGTTTCATCTGCCTTTAAATTAGTTTATATCATTGAGTGATTTTTGTTCTTTGAGAGATTCAGTATGAAGCATTTAAATACAACAGTGCTGTTTAGCGCTTGCGTGACTGAGACTCATCTGTGAGTAAAATGCACCTGCTTTAGTGAGCTCGTGTTGCTGTTTGAACTCTGAGCCATGCAGATGAACTGTCTGTGTGGCGTGGTTCAAAGGAGTAGCGCAGATTTTTTCTTTCTTTATTTTTTTTTCTTCACGTTTACGGTGTAAACATTTATATTGAACGTTTATTGAACTCTTTTTATTGTTTTAGTGAGGAAATTTATATTGCAATAATTATCATTACTTTATTGCCCAGCTCTCGATGTATATCTAGATGTTATTCACCTTATCACATGCCTTCTAAACAAATAAATGCACATGAAATGTTATAGTGTGTGAAATATGTGCCGTTTAACTGTCAATATACAAAAATATTTGACTGCATAATCTGATTCAACAGCAGTTTGATTCACCTCAGCATTGAAACAGCACTACACTGTTTTCATAGAGCCATGTAATATTTTTCCGTGGCTAACACTTGAATGGAGGTGAAGGATATACGCTGCAGTAACAGTAAAGCAGCCCTACACAGGCAGCTGGATTATCTGGGCTGCAGTGGTCATGTATTTTTAGGTTTAAATTAGGCTTTTAAATTATGTTTTAAGCCGCCTTTCCACTGTCTCCGACGAACGACAAGTGACAGACCGGAAGTCATTCATTTCCAGTGGAAAGTAATGCGGGAGCTGCGTGGAGTTCCGATCACATGCGTATGCCTCGGATACGTTCAAATATTAGAATTTCTGCGACTAGACCGTATGCGAACGCCCGACCGGATGTGATGTTTTCTAATCAAAACTATCAGTGCGAGGTCAGAATTACCAATATTTTGTTAACATTAACATTATCCTTTAAACACTATTTCTGTAAAATGGTGGTTTATAATAATTATGGCAGAAATAATTATTTAATAATTATTAAACCATAATTAACGTTGATTAGCCCCATAAAACCTACTGTTTTTATTTTGGGGATCATCTGATTTGTGACGATGCATTCATACATTAACTATGTTCATTAAAATTATTAATTTTACCATGGTGAATATCATATCATATGCCAAGGTAACGGTTGCTGCACGACCAGTTTGAAAGTTCTGCGCGACTGCCGCTAGAGGGAGAAATGCGACAATCGTGTCCGAAAGTCGTGTGCAGTGGAAAGGCGGCTTTAGTGTTTTTTTTTTTTTGCTGTTGTTATTGCAAACCCGCTTTCCATGTCTTTTCTTCAGTGTGTCTTGTTGTTTCTCTGTCTCTACAGAACGTGGCCTGAGGCATGGGGGCGTTTTTAGATAAGCCCAAAACAGAGAAATACAATGCGCACGGGGAAGGGAACGGCCTGCGCTTTGGCCTCAGCAGCATGCAGGGATGGAGGGTGGAGATGGAGGATGCCCACACAGCAGCCGTAGGCCTGCCACATGGCTTGGATGACTGGTCCTTCTTCGCCGTCTACGACGGGCATGCCGGCTCGCGTGTTGCAAACTACTGCTCCAAACACCTGTTGGAACATATCGTCGCCGCAGGGTCAGCAGATGAACTGAGAAAGGCTGGAGCTCCGGCACCTGAGACGTCAGCCATAGAGGCGGTGAAGAGGGGTATTCGCGCCGGCTTCCTGAGGATCGATGAACACATGCGCAGCTTCACAGACCTGCGAAACGGCATGGACCGCAGCGGCTCCACCGCGGTGGCTGTGCTGCTCTCTCCAGAACACCTGTACTTCATTAACTGTGGGGACTCACGGGCCCTTCTCTGTCGTAATGCTCATGTCTGCTTCTCCACACTGGACCATAAGCCCTGCAACCCACGGGAGAAGGAGCGTATACAGAACGCAGGTGGCTCTGTGATGATCCAGAGGGTTAATGGATCGCTGGCTGTATCCCGTGCACTGGGTGACTATGACTACAAGTGTGTAGAGGGCAAGGGCCCCACAGAGCAGCTAGTGTCACCGGAGCCTGAAGTATTTGAAATCGCTCGGTCAGATGCGGAGGATGAATTCCTGGTGCTGGCGTGTGACGGTATTTGGGATGTGATGAGCAATGAGGAGCTATGTGCCTTTGTGCGATCGAGGCTGGAAGTGACAGATGACCTGGAGAGAGTGTGCAATGAGGTTGTGAATACATGTCTACATAAGGTACAGTTCCATACTCTAACTTCTGTGACAGCTTTTTACATACCATGATTGTTTTGTCCTCAGGTGAGATTGTATCCTTTCTTTCTTTTTCTCCTTTAGGGAAGTCGAGATAATATGAGTATTGTATTAGTCTGTTTGCCAAATGCACCCCAGGTGTCAGAAGAAGCTATAAAGAGAGATGCTGAGTTGGACAAGTACCTTGAGTCTCGTGTGGAAGGTGAGAAATAGAAGAGTTTGTTGGCCCACCACACGATGCATAGTTTGTTCTCACCATAGGTTTGGGAGCTTTCAGTCATCTGATGAAATTATATCTACATTCTTGCACGCAATAGGACAAATAAAAACAATTTAATAGAGACACAAAAGAAGTTAATGGTGTTCAGAATTGTTTTGTAGTAACCAGTATTCAAGTAACCACATATATATTGAAAATAGTAATAATTAAAAACAAGACAATTTACATTATTAGTGTAATCTTTATATTTAATATCAGTGTAGGCTTGCTGCGATAACATCCCCCCACACGCACACACATTTGTTTAGATTTTTTTATAGCAATCAAAATTATTTAGTTCAGTTTAGAATACAGACAATACAATTAAAAACTGAATGCATTTTGAAATGCCTGTTGACTTCTGCCGTCAATTTAAGGTAATTGTGGAAGTTTTTTCTGTTGTTAAAAGTGTATTTTGTGTTTGCTGATATTCAGTTTTGTAGTGTTGCCTGTACCCATTTAAACTTTTTTTTTTTTTATTTATGTTTTATATTAGGCATATAGGGGAACTTATTTATTTATATATATATATATATATATATATATATATATATATATATATATATATATATGTATATATATATATATATATTAGGGGTTTGCACGGATAGTCGAACATTCAAATATTCGTTCTGCTAATTATTCGATAAATAAAAATATGTGAATTTCGAAAAAAAAACAAAAAACTATACACTATAAAACCAAATTTATTTGGTATATTAATATATTATTAATATATTTGAAGATGTATGCAAGCAAAAAAGAATGAATGAATGAATAAGGGGCCGTTCACACATGCTAGGTGCGCCGCTTTCTCCTCCTTTACAAAGTGCTCGGGCAGAAGCGCTCCTGAGGCATCTGCCGTTGCTAAGCAACAATGACACGCTCTCTCCATGAAGACGCGGAAATTTCAGCAAAGGATAAATGGATTTGCAGCACAAAAAATCACTTTCAGTAGCTCTGCTACTAAATTTATTTCAAAATGGCAATCCATATACAGCTATAATCAGCTGTTCCTTCATCTTGGCTGAGCTTTCAACGTTGTTACGGGAAAGGATGAAGCTGAATGTTTAGTTCTTGTCACATGACCTGTGGTGCGCTTGCGGCTCTCTGAAAAGTTGTTAGATGTTTTTAACTCGATGAAGTGCAGAAGCTCCTGGAAAAAACTAGCGTGTTGCATACCACGCACCTACATTGGAAATAACGAACTTGAGTGCGCAAAAGACGCGATGTGTGAATTGCCCCTAAGAACTGTGGTCTTCTACAGTACTTCAAATATACCGTGGAGAATCACAGAAAGTGACTGAATTCAAGAACATTGTTGCGGCATCTCAAGCAACGAATAAACAATGCTAACTTGGAGAATGCAGTGAAAACTCTGCCCTAGACCCTCGGCACAAACATCAGGTTTCTTGATGAAAACATGAAGTAAGAAAAAAAACTTTTTTGAACATTATCAGAACATTATTTTCCTTGATGCGTGTGGTGCGTATGCAGCCGCCGCCACCACCAACGATGAAGAGGATGCAATGTCCACTCATCGATAAAGACTAAGCCAGTTCTTCAGCAATGATTACAGAGAGTCCAGCCGCGGCAAGTGGGAACAGTTCATGCTGGAGCCATGTATTTCTCCAGATGAGGATCCCATTCAGTGGTGAAATGAAAACACGAAGCGCTTCACAAAACATATCCGCTTAGCACACCGTTATTTGTGAGTCCTGACAACATCTATGCAATCAGAGCGTGTTTTCTCCGCGGTCTGCCTTATTGTTAACAGACTAAGGAGCCGACTTTCCCCCGATCATGTATTTCTTAACAAGAACATGTAAAACAATAGAAAAAAAAAGCAAAAAAGATTTGCTGACAGTTTAAAAGTTTCAAAGTTAAGTGTAGGCTACGTTCTACAATAGCCTAATTGCTGCAGGCTGCTTTATGTTTTTTCTTTGTTCACTTTTTGTTTTTGTTTTTTTTGTTGACTTTTTTTTTTTTTAAGGTTTTCAGCTACAACACGATGTGTAATGTTCAAGCTTATTGTGTGTACTGATGGAAACAAATGTTGCTGAAAAATAACGTCTGTCTCATTAAACTTAATTATTAGAATATTTGTTTTTTGTGAGCTCAAATATTCGAATGTGAAAATTGTGGAAAACGCCCATCCTTTTGTAATTGACACCGAATTGCGGGTAAAGTGAAGTAAATTGCGCACAGCATGTTTACAAGCTATTTAAAAGATAAGGGAAGCGAGAAAAGGAGGGAAAACTCACTTAAACAATCCCCTCCCCCACCCCACGGTAGTATTGGTTTTACCAGTGTCGTCACGCATCGATTAAGTGGTAGGAAAATGTCCTCACTGTCACAACGCTATATCAGAGCTGGATAAAATATAAATTTTATAATTTGTGGGAAAATAAACATACAGTGCAACCAGTGCAGTCAAATAAAAAAAATAGTTGAAGAAAGTATTGAATTAAATTCAGAAAATATCCCCTTCCTTTACACCATTTCTGTTTTGGTCTGGAACATGCGTTCCTGTCTCCACCCCCCCTTTAATCTTTCTCTCTTCCTAGTATAATATCTCACGATAGCCTGACACTGTTTCCTTTTAATTTTTTTTTCGCCATTGGCCTTTCCTTGCTGTATTGTACGTTGGACGTGTTCTGTCAAATGGTTGTTGGTTTTGTAGGGTTAATGTAAACTCTTGGCCTTGAGCTTTGGGCAAAGGCTGGGTTAATGTTGTTGTAATGTTTGGCTGGGCGCTGAGAGGGCCGGAGGGAGTCGTCTGCACTGCTGCTCTGGTGAGGAATGTGCTGGCTGAACATCTAACTGGCAACAGCCCCGGAGCGGTCCAGAGCAGCCAAACTAGACCACAGGCTTTACTTCTAGAGGCTCACTCTTGCCTCTCAGTGTCTTTGCTGTTTTTTTCTTATGTCTTTATCTTCCATTTCTCTTGCTCTCTTTTTTTTTTTTATATAATACTAGCTAACACCAATGCTCTACACTACTACCCACAATACATTTCTAGTTTCTTCATACACGTATACACAAAGTTGTCTTGCATACATTGTAGTGTTCCATTAAATGTAGCAGTCAAATATGTATTTAGCTTTAATCTGTCGTTTATCATTCCTGTTTCCTAATAAGAGCTCATTGAGAAAGCAGGGGAACAAGGTGTGCCTGAGCTGGCGCATGTCATGAGCAGCCTGTCCCAAGAAAGCATCCCCAATCTCCCACCAGGGGGCGGCCTTGCTAGCAAGTAAGTAAATATCATCACAAACATGTTAACATGCCTAATATTTAAGAATCTGGAATGCTAACACAGAGTTTGCAGGTTTAGTCCTAAGTGCACTTGGCCCAGAATCGTTCTTTTTAATATTAAGTTGTATTTCTCCACAGGCACAGTGTTATTGAAGCAGTGTACAAACGGTTGAACCCCGAAAGAGAAGAGGATGGTGTGAGTATGAACAGAGTCTGGCTTTTTAAAGGTCTAGGACCTTGTGGTATGATGACAATACATTTAGCCCCTGGTCTTAACATAAAAATGTAGAAATGTTAACTTCCCCTCGACCTGTTGGACTCATCTCATCATGAGACGTTGCCCTGTTCTGTGCCTTGCTCACTCAACCCATTTATACATGGTATTAACATCCATCAACCCAGAGTCACTTAAGCCCCTTTCACACTGCGATTCCGGAAAATACACCCGTAATGTTTCCCGGCAATTGTTCCCAGGTTGCTAGATTTTACACTTTCACACTGCCAGTGATTACCCGGAATATGTGCGTGCATTCACACACAACACATAAAGGTCCCGTAAAGACACGTGACATCAGTGCGTGACGTGTAATGTACGAGTTGAAAATGCTAGGCACATACACGATCACTTAAGTTGACGAACGATCTCCGCTTCAGCGCGGAATTTGAGGAACTAACTGATCTGTGCTTCATTACACTTTGCACATTTTTTTCGTCATGAACGTTGATCTGCCTTCAAAACACCCGTTAAATGAGTTGCGCGATAATGTGCGTCATCACAACGACACAGCCTTTACGGCATTAGTTCTGGCTTTTGTTCAGGCAGAGTTCGTTCTTGTTACTAGGGCCCCGGAATCAATTCTGGGACATGTTTGCGTTCACATAAAAGGCGACCCGGCAATGTTCCGGCAATTTTCCGGGTCCGACGTACAGTGTGAAAGAGGCTCTAGTGTTACTTTCTCACTTCAGAGTGTTTGCTCTCTCCATCCCACTCGCCTACTTTGCTCATTTATTTACTGCTGAGAGTAAAACATCCTGCTTATATCACAGCTGTAATGAGCTCATTCAAATGATCCGCTGCCCCAAAGCACAGCAGTTGAGATCACCACATCACAAACACTCCTAATGCATCCCATCACGGAGATGAGCTGACTTGGTTAGTGAGCACACAAGAATGTTATTTCATCAGCTTTTTATGCTATTATAAACTCTTCAACCATGTCTCATGATGATGATGTCACTGCTCAACGTGTGATCTGGCAAAACTGCACTAGGGTTTGCATGTTGTAAAGCCAGCATTTGGTTACCTGTCTTGTAGTTGTACCCATGAACATAAACGTTTGTGTGTCTGTGTGTGTGTGAGAGAGAGAGAGGCTCTGAAGAATGTGTCAGTTAGTTTTGAATGTTTAATTATTATTATTATTATAATTAACACATTCTCATGTGTTGGTGTGGACACCAGTTGGACAAAGCTGGAGTTTTGATCCAAGTGTTCCCCTCTCCCCTACTGGACATCCACGAGATATCGGATCTGATGTGTGTGTGTGTGTGTGTGTGTGTGTGTGTATGAGAGAGAGAGAGAGAGAGAGAGAGAGCGAGAGAGAGATGGTGTTCTCTAAGCTCTTGGACCCTCCTCATTCGGGTTGTCACGATACCAAAATGCCAGTAGTTGATACCAATGCCAGAGAGATTTCAGGATTCTTGATACCACTTTTGATTCAATAGCAAACTAATTTAAGTAAAAATGCTAAAGAAGAAAAAAAAAACTAAGTAAAATACAAATTCAAATTAAACCGAAACAATGGAATGTGCACTGGAACGTTTGGGGTCAGTAAGATGTGTTTTAAAGAAGTTATCCTTTGATTGCTTTTATACTTATTACTTATGTGATTTAATGTGACACTTACAAACTGTTTCTATTTCAAATTAATAAAGTTTTTTTTTTTTGTGAACGTTGTTGTCTTAAGAATCCAGAAAAAAATATATCGGTTTCCACAAAGATAGGAAGCTGCCCAACTGTTTTCAACATTGATAATAATCAGAAATGTTTCTTGAACAGCAAATTAGCATATTATATTGATTTCTGAAGGATAACGTGACTGCAGTAGTGGCTGCTGAAAATTCAGCTTTGAAGCAAAAAATCTAAAAAAAACAATTATTACATTTTAGTAAGTATTTTACAATATGGCTGTTTTTTTTTTAATCAAATAATTGCAGCTTTGGTGAGTATGAGACATTACAAAGTCTTACCAACCCCAAACCTTTTAATAGTATGGTCACATTCAAGTATAGCTTATAGAATAGTCATTAAGTTAACATTAACATTAATAAATAAACTAATTAAGAACTTTTTTCATGACAATATTGTGGTTTGATTCATTTTATTAAAATAATAGCAGTTATATTTACATTTATATTATTTCAATTTTAGTATCAACTTGGTACTTTTGACAGACCTCGTCAGTGAGTGATGTTTTGTTGGCTTGTTGTAAGGAGTAGACTAGATCCTTGTGTTTTTCAGTGATAACATGGTGTTTAGTAAGCTTTATATTCTGTCCACCCCTCCTTTCGTCAATAATTCATCTTTAAAGTACCATAAAAAAATTTCCACAGCATGATGTATAGTTTGCAGTTATATAACTATAACCTATAGCTGTAAACTATAAGCCAAGGATGGTATTCATATCAAGAATAAACATATTTGAGGCACATTAAGAGGATGCTGCACATTAACAGAACTAATGATGTATGTGTTCACCCTTTGATTAATGCAGCCCAGCTGTTTTATTTGGTAAGTGGATTACTAATTGATAAAAATGTTTTCTGCAGAAAGAGTGACTTGAGTTTGTTTGAACACCGGCAGAAGCTCACCTAATCTACCCCATATGTACTGACCTTATGAAAGCAGCAGTAGAGAGAACTTTCCATTTATTTAACTGCTGGTTTGTGGCTATCCATGTTTGCTTTATGCGGTTTGCAGTGTGACCAAACTGTCAAAGTTATATTATACCTGTTAAATATTCAAGCCCTGTAGATAATTCACTTCTTTATTTGTTTTTTACATTACCAAATCGACAGCGTTCCTGTCAATGAATGCAGATGACTTATTTAACCAGGCTTTCATTTCAAGCCGTGCTCGTGCATGATGTATGTCAAGAAATGGCTTACCTAGATGTGTCCTTGAAAAGTAATCATATTAGGGACCAAAAATATTACTCACTAATCTCTAATCAATTTTTCCATCACTTTCATGTTGATGCTTTGCACATGTATCTTTTTTTGTCTGTGATGCAGATGTGTAACTTTGGCTGCTGGGAAGTGAGAGCAGGAGATAATAGTAGAGGAAAAAAACCCTTGATCCCATTGCTTTTCCTTCTCTGAATCATGCCTCATGTACAACAGTTAATTCTTTGATCTCGCACGAAGAAATAAATAAATAAGAGATGAAATCACAGTTTTACTTCTGCAAATAAAATATTACACAGAGAAACAAGAATGGCACAATTCTGGTTTCAAGGTTCAGTGATCAGTGTAATGGTTAGCTGTAACGGAGTATGGGAGACCAGGGGCAGTTGTAATGTTGTTTTCTCACTGTCTAAATGCTTGTGATGCGCTTTTTCTTTTTGATGAAGTTCTGTATACGTTTTTAGCTTAAACTGTCAATGTGAGCTACTCTACAGAATTTTTGATAAATGAAAAATGGATGCTTTTAAATGTGTATAGTTCATTATTTTATTAGTTCAGTTTAAGACTTGAAAGACTTTCACATACTCCGTTAAGAGAACTTAATTGAATAATTGTTTTTACATGCTGAAACTGTGTATATTTTAATAAAAAATATATATTGAACCCTTTTTAGATAATTAAACTGGCGAAGTTTAGATTTTCCCCCTCACGTATGAGTTTAGTATAAAATACAACAAATATAGTAATATTCCAAAATATTACAATTTAAAATGGTTTCTATTTTAATGTATTTATAATGTAATTTATTACTGTGATGGTAAAGCCTAATTTTGTTGAAAAATGTTAAACACTTGTGCTGCTTTATATTGTAATATACCATATAATAATTTTGGTATTATATGTATATTTTGTTTTAAGTGATTGAATAGAAAGTAAAAAAAAAAATCTGCATTTATTTGAGAGAGAAATATTTTGCAACATTGGTTTAACATTAACATTTGTCTCTTTTAAACAATGAATGCATTAATAAAAACATTAATTTATATATAAAAATCTAAAAATACAAACATTTAACCATATATTAATGAAGCTGATGGTGTTTTCTGTGGGACGTTTCTCTGCAGAGTGGTGCTGACCTTGAGGACCCGTGGTAGTCATCCCACCGGAGGAAAGAGCACCTTTTCTACACAAGACATCAGTCTTTTTTTTTTTTTTCAGTGAAACCAAGAGATTCAACGGACAGTCTTTCAAGAGTCACAACACAATGGAAACACAGTACAACCAAAAGCATTACAAACACTTTTTTTTTCATATATATGGGGAAAAAATGGAGTTCCAGTTTTAAAACAAACTCAGACACGAAAATAACAAAATGCACATCATACAATAAAAAACAGTTTTTCCTCACTTTTTTTTGGTGGCTGTGGGTGTTCATATTGAAACTGAGGATGTTTTGCGGGATGGACCCATGTGTGTGCTGTGGTGCCTTTTCAAGTCTGAAAAGAGGTTTGCCAATGTCAGATGCCCTGAACCCATACAGTTAATAAACTTGGCTATATGAGACCGCTACAGCCCCTGGTGTGGGGTTGTAGATCATCACTGGGTTTAATTGAGGAAATACTTGACTGATAAATGCCTGTGGATCATGTTTTAAAAAACTGCTTCATTACTACATAACCTGCGTGGAAAGGATTAAAGCTTGTTGGCTTTTTGCACCTTTTCTCCTTCCTCGTGTGCGCTGACTTATCTTTAGGAAGAACCTCGGACTCCGCTTTGTTTTGCAGGTTATCACTTGATTGGTTGTCAAAAGCTTTTTAATCCTGCTGTTTCAGAGAATATAGAATATATAGAGAGAAATATATATAAATTCATATATATTTTTTATGTTCCTCAAGTTTGACGTTCTTTGTGGCTTAACGTGTGAAGCAATCGAGTTGTGTTGGTGGCACCCAATGAGCGTGCCATGTTGTGTCAATACTTTAGACACACTGAGATTGTTGATGTACTTGTGTAACCCTGCCACCCAAGGACTGTGGGGGATGTTGGCTAAAAGGGATTGTAAGTAACCACCAAAGCCACGCAGCTTTTCTCAGCTCCCCCTTTGTATTATATCTCTCAGTCTTCTCTCCTTATCAGCCCTCACTTTCACAATTCAGATGTAAACTTGCAGCAACCTGCCTTTCTTCTTTTTTTTTTTTCTTCAAAGTATGTTGTAAAGTGGTGTTTATTTTTTGTTTTGGTTAGCTGATCACGAAAATACTAGCTTTGTGATGAACTCACAAGTTATTTTCCGATTCATCATTCAAGTGTAACGTTGGTTTTGCTCCGATATATTTTCAGCAGTCCATGGACTTGAGTTCTCAGAACCTGAAAGATGATATTGAGCAGAACAATAAAGATAAAGGAAAAAGCAGCCTTGTTCCGTTTAATCCCATTGGAGAAAACCCCATTTTGATTAAGCTGTAGTTTAATGTATTGCATGCACATTATAGCTTCTGGCCAAGAGCCGCCCATTTGGACAGGAAGAGACCGTCTGGCCGGAATGTAAAGCAACCAGATGCAGGTTGATTTGTTTTGGTGTGCATTTTAAGGGATGATCATGCAATAACTGAAGTTATTTCAAATGATGGTATTCAGTGAACATGTACCCATGAAACACACAAAAATATGTATGGATGTTGTGATCTATGTTTCTGAGTAAACAAAACTGAATATACAGCGCTGATCAACTTAATGTACTATAAAGTGCTACAAACCCGAGCATATTTCAAAGATTTGAGGTATTTACACCAGCAGAAGTTGGCAAATGTCATGATTTTGGTTTTGTTTTGTTCAAAGCACTCATTGTATCAACCTTACCCTTACAAACATGACTGTTGTCAAGTGATTAAAAAAGTGTTGGGAGGTTAGATTGGTGCTTATCAGACTGAGAACGTGCTTTCAGGTTTGCTATGGTCCGTGAGCAGACTCGGTGCGGAATGTGACCTTGCTACCTCAGGCCAGGAAAGAAATGTAGTATTATTGCTAATAATGGGTAATATGGTATGCTATAGTATGTGGTTAGGTATCATGAAAGCCAGTTTTAAATTTCGTAGAGGGTTTGGTTTATTTAAAAAACAATTTTTTTAAGTTTTGTTCCAGACGTATGGTAAATATATGAGAAATTCTGTACCTGTAACAAGGAATGCAACGTGTGATTTTAAAAGACCATAATCAAGTTGCAGTTTACATACTAATAGTTGACTAGTTACATTGAAAGTTGGACAGGATTAATATTTTGTAATTTTTTTGTAGAGATCAGATTACATCTGTCATTGAGGTAATACCTTAAGGTACAAATATTATTGTACATTATTTTAGATGGCACAAATAAGTACCTCAAAGTGTACTTATTACTTTGTGATTAAGTGAAAAAGTATTTATTAATATTTTGAATTATTTATTTTACTTTTATATTTTCATGTAAATGTGATCAAGCCTTTTCATTATGCATAAACAGCAACAAGAGTAAATGCTCAAGTTGCAGTTTACACTCGTAACTAGTTAATTTGTTCATTATTTTAGAGATCTGATTACAGGGGAAATCTGTCAGCTGGGAAACTGTAAGGTAAACGTTTGCCAGCCAATTTGTCATAAAGTGAAAAAGCTAGTTGGCTAGCTAGCTGGCTTTAGTTTGCTAATTAAAGTGTTGGTTAGGACATTGTGGTTATAACCAGAGGGGTGTACAAAACCTGTGTAGACAGTTGTCAGCAACACTAAAACATTGTGAACTGATACTTTGTGGCATGGTCCATGCCAAGATGACTTACCTGACTTTTCAATAATATGTAGCCAAGGCGGTGTGTGATTGGTCTTGCTAATCTCTGCCACATTCCTCTGGGAGGGGTTTTATTGTGTGTTGAGAGGGATGGAGACTGAATGAGTGTTGTGCACTATGGACTTGTGAATGCCTCTATTTAACCGGACTCCCGCTGGGTTGGCTTTCACAAGAATTGTTCCTTGGGACTGAATGAAGCAAGAAAGATGAGTCCAACCAAAATCACCAACATCGACACGGTGGAGCTGCAAGAAGGCATCCAGAACGCAGCCTTTCATGGGGATGATGATGATATATCTGATGCCTCAAACTCTGGAGAGCAGCAGGCCACCAGCGTGTCCGTCACCAGGCCGGAGGAGAACGAGTACACTCAGATCAAGCCGTACGCTGGGATGCCCAAAGAGGTCCTAATGTTATACTCCAGGAAAGCCTGCTACCGCGTACCTCGAGAGATTATTTTCTGGCTGATCATCGCATGCACCCTGGCCCTTATTGCCATGACCATTACAGTCGTGGCGCTGTCACCTCGATGCATGAGCTGGTGGCAGCTGTCTCCGGTCTATCAGGTCTATCCACGATCATTCAAAGATTCAAATGCTGATGGTGTTGGAGATCTCAAAGGTAATTTTTAATCTTCAAGGTAAAACACTACAGGTTAATAGGGTAAAGAAATACAAAATGGGTAGTCATTAGTGTTATTTTATTATGTTGTGCTTTTGTCATTTTTATTAGATTTTTTTTTTGTTTTAAATTCAGATTTAAAACTTTCTGTTTTAGTCATTTTAGTACTTGTTTCAGTTATTTACCAAGGCAACATTACTAATTTTTTATCTTATGTTAATATTGTATTTCAGTTATATTTCAGTCACCAAAAAAAAAATAATAGTTTAATTTATTTATAATTTCATAAGTTATTTACTTACTAGGATTTGCCCAAAACATATGCAAATTATGCAATTAATCATGTACAACATTTTTAATGCGTTCTGCAGTTTATATATATATATATATATATATACATTAAAAATGTTGTACGATTAATTGCATAATTTGCATATGTTTTGGGCAAATCCTGCATAATATATATAATATGCAGGACGCATTAAAAATGTTGTACATGATTATATATATCTTTGATGCATATCTCAAAATACAACGTACATTTGGGAATAGACATTATTCTGTCCATGTTTACATACAAATTATGTAATTAAAAAAAAAAAAAAATATTCTGTTAAACTTACATAATATAGTTGAGATATTTGAACCTCTGTCTGGTTTGGATGATGCTTTTTTTGTGTGTGTGTGTGTGTCATTTTGAGAATTCCTAATTCACCTACAAACATTCTTAGTGTGCATAATGTGCTACAATCTGGGAACTTTTTAACAATTCAGAGACATTACGTAAGAAGAAAAGAATAAAGGACAGGAAAAAGTTAGTAGTAGTGTATCAAGCTGCCTTGAAAACAATTCTCTTTTCAGTAGCTGAGAGTTCAGTCCAGCTGTAGCGTTATTTGAGAAGTGCGTGTATTGATGGCTTGGACAGACACACAAAAGCCATGTTTTTCCTTCATAATGGTTCTGTATTGCAGCATATTCTGTTTCAAGCAATAGGAGGAGGTTGTTTAATTGCTCTTATGTAATGGGCAAAATAGCATCTACACATGCCATAAAGTACATAAAGCTGATTTTACAGCTGTACATTACAGGATGATTAGTAGTTTCATTTGAAACATGTCCACACAAAGCAAACACTGAGTGCAGATAAGACAAAACACCAGCTTATCTTCTACAAGAGATGTATAATAACTTTATAGACCCTCCAAATGTTCACATTTAGATATTAAAAGATTGAAATCATTATAAAGGTTAGCTTGATCAAGATAAATGAATTGCATTGCTGAATGTCATACGTATACAGCTCAAAGGTGCAAACTTCATAGATAACAGTTTAAGAATTCACTGTTTGGCTTCAGGAATCGAGGAGAAACTGAGTCATTTTGAGTACCTGAACATTAAAGCAATCTGGATCAGCCCTTTCTACAAGTCTCCTATGAGGGACTTTGGATATGACGTGGAGGACTTCAGGCAGATCGATCCCATCTTTGGAACCATGGAGGACTTTGACGAGCTCCTGGCAAGCATGCATGACAAAGGTGGACATGATATACAAGTTATATTTCACTAAACATTGTCACCAACCAGCAACATGTAACACATTGACAAACCTGTACGTTGATCATTTTTGCCATGTTTATGACTGTAGTTTGAATTTTAGCATATTATGAGCTTCATGAGTAACATGATGGGTACTAATTAACAGTTTTTATAACACTATTATTACATTTTCATATCATTATAAAAAGCTGTGTTTGATAACCGCTTTGTTTTTGGCCCAGGTCTGAAGCTGATCATGGACTACATCCCAAACCACACCAGCGACAAACACATTTGGTTCCAACTTAGCCGTAATGGTACAGAGCCCTATAAAGACTACTACATCTGGGCTAACTGCACACAAGACAAACCTCCAAACAATTGGGTAAGAACGTCCATATCAGCTGCTGGGTTTGGATCTTACATTTTATCCCAGACAGCAAGCAGTTTTGGCCCAGATCCAGCCCACATCTGGCCCGCATGGATTTCACGTGGGCCAGATGTGGGCCGAGTCTGGGCCAACACTATGTTGCTGTCTGGGATGCCTTGACATAAGAATGTTTGTCTGTTATATTCCATTCCATACTGTGATACATACACCACACTATTCATTTGTTACTGTCGAGACTGAATGATACTTGTTATATACCTCAATGGTTGACTATGGTGTCACATTGTTTGATTTGTCAGGTGAGTGTCTTCGGGAATTCCTCCTGGGAGTATGATGAGGTGCGACAACAGTGCTATTTCCATCAGTTCCTCAAGGAACAGCCTGACCTGAACTACCGTAACCCTCGAGTCATAGAGGAGATGACGGTGAGCTTGCAGACAGGGGCTGGACTGTGGATATTTTGCAGACTTTTACACTGGGTGTGATGAGACAAAGCAGTGCAAGCGCGCTTGATTAGATGTGATTGTGTCGTGTTGTTTCTTTTGTAGCCAATTAAATGTTTGAGCTTAAGCTTAATTGCAAAAATGTTTCCCGTTAACTTTTGAGGATTTTGTTAATTTGCATAAATTCTGCAGTCCTGGAAATCACAATTTAAAATTCCCTCGAATTTCCTGCTTTTTCGTGACTGTGTGAATGAAAATGAAGTTAAGAATAGCTATGGTAAAGTGTAGAGTTAAGATGTATAATTAACAGTTTTAATAATTACCAACATTCATTTGAAATTGAAATCCGTTTTTGGGTGGATTTATAATGAATGTGATTTTTGGAATGAATGTTGCTTTGGAGTTAGCACCTATCTAAACACTATAAATAGCTATGAACAAAGTGTCTTAGTCTGCCGCTAGTAATACAGTAACCTCTCTGAAACTAGTAAGTTATGCGTTTACAGACTGTTTTGTATTTCATTTACACGGGTGGAGTAAAATACTCTTTTGAGGAAAAGTGAATTGCGTTCAGCATTATGTCAGGACCTCCTCATTTTCAAGAATGTGGAGGAGGAGTATTAGTTAGCCTTCAAGCTCTTTAACAAACAGGCTTTTTATACAGATCCACCGTACCATATCGTGTTTCACTACAAACCTGGACCTTCTTTGATCTTCGTCCCACGTCTGTCTTATAGGACATAATCCATTTCTGGCTGAAGAAGGGGGTGGATGGGTTCCGCATGGACGCTGTGAAACACATGCTTGAGGCCACACATTTGAGAAATGAACCCCAGGTCGACCCTGACCAAGATCCAGTAAGCCCAACAATGACCTATTCTCTATAACCATATGAAACTGCACACATTCAGTTAACACACTTGTTTATTAAAGCCCTTCATCTGCAAGAGTCAAAAACATTTCTCAAATTCATTCAGAGGGAGTCGTATTACTGTTCTTTGTTCTCACAATGTCGTTTAAGGATTACTAGTGCATATTTCTCTGGATTTACTGGCAAGTCATTCTCATTATCCTAATTCCAGACGATTTGAAAGATATTAAAGGTCTGGGGAATGAGGTCCACTGAATGATTTGATGGTCTGGCCCTCTTTTTTAGTGATTTGTCTTTCTGGTCCTTGTGGACTTAAGTTAGAATTAACTTAGAGGAATGTTCCGGCTTCAAAACAAGTTCAAATTGATCATCTGTCCCATTTTACATAATTATATAATAGAATGTTCAAAATAACAGCACTTCCTCAAAATAAATGTTTTAACATCATCAATGCTTAAGTGACACTTGTCAATTTAATTTGTCCTTGCTAAAAAGTATTAATTTCATTCATTCATTCTTTAAAACCCCCCAGAAAACCAGTGTATTCCATATTTAGGTAGTAATAATCTTAGTAAGATTAACCTGTCGCTCGCATTAGCGCTACACAGTGTGACTTACAGCAGTATTCTTCTCTCTTTTCCTCTCTGGCGTCCTTCAGTCGACTGTGGACACAGAGTTTGAGCTGTACCATGACTACACCTACACACAGCAGGGCTTACATGAGATCCTCACAAACTGGAGGATAGAGCTGGACGCCTACAGCAGAGAGCCCGGCCGCTACAGGTATCTTCACTACTTCCTCTTCAGCAATAAACCTTTTGTTTCTCTCTTGTAAATGACTTTTTTTTATCTCTTACCAATCAGGTTCATGGTGATAGAGTGTTATGATTATGAAGAAATAGATAAAACCATGAGGTACTATGGCACAAGCTATGTCACTGAAAGCGACTTCCCCTTTAACTTCTATCTCCTGTACCTTCCTGATGATCTGTCAGGAAATCAAGCCAAACGCTTGGTTCATTTATGGATGTCAAACATGCCGGAGGGAAAATGGCCAAACTGGGTGGTGAGTGACCGGATATCTGTCCATTTAATAAAATCGGATTGCTTCAAATATTTAAAGCTGAAACACTAGCATTGCTAAATGGACAAAAAAATTTTTTTTGCCTTTGGAGGGTCAAATTGATTTTTAAATTTCCTAGTTTATGTTTGTGTACGTCTATAGGTAGGAAACCATGACAAGCCACGTATAGGCTCAAGTGCTGGTAAAGAATATATACGTGCTATTAACATGATGTTGTTAACGCTGCCTGGAACTCCCACAACATACTATGGAGAAGAGATCGGCATGGTGAACGTAAATGTATCAGTAATTCAGGATCCTTTTGGACAGCATGATCCAGTAAGTGTTTTTTTTTTTTTTTTTTTTTTTTTTAAAGAACACATTACTATGTGTAATCTATAAAATATACTTTAAATTTATATTCTATAATATTTAGTGCTATCAAAAGATTAACCACATCCAAAATATCAGTTTTTGTTTACATTATGTATGTGTACTCTGTATATTTATTATATAAATATACACACATACAATAAATATTTTAAAAATATATACATATATTTATATTCTTATATTTTATATTATATATAAATATATTGAACATGTAGACATAACATTTTAACATCTTAAATATTTACATTCATGTGTGTATTTATATATACATAATAAATATACACGAATATATTATGTAAACAAAAACTTATTTTGGATGCAATTAATCGTTTTGACAGCACTAATATTATTTAATAATAAAATTTGGTTTGTTTTTGAAAGCTGTTGTTTGAACAAATTAATGTAGCCATGGTGATTGTTACATTGTGAAATATGATGACAATTAAACAGTAGTATTTTTATTTTATTTAAAAAATGTAATTTATTCCCATCATGACTGAAAGCTAAATTCTTCAATCTAAAAATAATTTTTTATCAATGTTGAAAAAAGTTTTTTCATTTTTCACGGTTTGTTGATAAATAGAAAGTAAAAGTAAAAGCATTTATTTCAAATAGAAGTCTTTTGTAACATTTTAAGTATATTTCTTCCTATCAGTTTTGATCAACTTGATGTATTATTTTAAAAACAAAATGTATGTTTTATTTTAAAATCTAGAGCAACAGTCGGGATCCGCAACGAACACCAATGCAGTGGGATGATAAGCTCAATGCTGGTTTTAGTGACAGTGAAAATGGCACATGGCTAGACATTGCTCCAGACTACAGCTCTGTCAACGTGGAGGTACGTTGATTCAGACTGCTGACGAGAACGTGTGGGTTAAAGCAGAGAAACCTCTAATCCCAGCTCATGTTTTTCTCTCCAGCTTCAGCAGGCTGATACACACTCCACCATTTCACAGTATCGTGCTCTGAGTTTGCTCCGAGGTGCTGAGTTGGCACTGTCCCGAGGCTGGTTCTGCTTCGTCTGGAGCGATGTCAACATATTTGCTTATTTGCGTGAGATGGATGGGCTCAACAAAGCCTTCCTGGTGGTTCTAAACTTCGGCAAGGATACTACAACAGACTTGTCTTCAGTTACTGAGTTGCCAGATACTCTTACTGTGCATTTAAGCACAGTGCCAATAAGTCAAAAGATTTTCCCTAAATCCGGAATTCCAACATCTCAAGGGCAAGGACTGCTCCTGGAATATTCCACCAATCAGCGCTTTCACCCAAACCATGCATCCGAGTGCTATGTTTCTGAGAAAGCCTGCTACTTGCCTGCACTAGATATTCTGTACAAGTGTTGAAGATAAAGCGACACGGTGACAAACGCTAAAGGCTATCTATTCCTTGTTTTATTTTGGTATTAGTCCCGCCCACTTTGAAATCTCATTGGTCCAAAATCTCACTCCATATTTTTGTGATGGTGTATATCGTTTGTGTTCAGTGTGAACCGGCAAGTTGCCTGGCGATGCAATCTGTTTTTGTCTGATTAACATTTCATTCAAAAGGAACTAGTATCTATGTAACAAAATAGACGTTTGGTTAATAAGAAAAATCTGAAAAACTTTGTCTGGTTGTTTTTCACTCACACATACAATTGAGTTTCATTTCGCAATTGAGATTATTTGACTTTTTCTTTAGGTATCAGTCGAGTTTGTGGTTGGTCAAGTCCAAGTTCGGTGTAAAGAAAGGCTAACTGTCTGGCAGTGTGTGAGAGAGGAAAAAATCGAAATAAATCACCCATGATATAAAGCTGTAAACATAAGCTGTTAGTCTCACTAACAGTATTCTAACAACAGTACAGTATAAGTTAATGTGTGACATCAAACTGTGAAAGAATGCTATATAATGCTAAAATGCACTTTTAAATGATCATAAGGTTTATATAATAACCTTATTGATTAATCTAAAGCTTTCTAATTGTATTATGCTTTAATGTGTTCGCATTGGCAGCAGGTAATTAAACCATTCAGTCTGATATGGTGCGGTATAAATATAATAGTGATTACGTACTGTACCTCATTCAAGGACAGATGTAAATCCTCAGGGCTAAAGTGATCACCACCTGGCTGCAGGTCCAGAATGACAGCTGGGACACGTGCTGCTTGGACATGTACAGGCACAGGTGAACATGTACTGTATTTTTCGTTTAAATATTTTATCTAATTTTTCATTGCAGTTAACAAAAATTATAATAGTTTTAGTCAACAATAACAACACTGGTGTTTTTAATAAGGAAAAAGTTACTAAAGCGCATTTAAATAAATGTAAGAAGCCATAAATGTCTCTTGGGGAACCATGAATATGGTAGATATAGTGAAGTACACTAGTTCATGTTTGTCACGAGGCCAAAGGCACTGAATATGTAAGACTAGATTGACAATATCCAAGCATAATCCGGCACTCTGGCTCTCCATCACAACACCTGGGCATCACATCCAGCACTTTAAAGTCAACGCTCTTGAAACAGAGTGGATGATGAGAGGCTGCCATGTAGGTGGACTTGGCCCACTCCTTTGCCTGGCTGCCTTATTTCCCCACAGTGATGGGATCTCTGTGAAGTGAAGCTGAGTGTAAAAATCATATGCCTAATCCTTAAAACTCTGTCATCTGCCTCTTATCTGCAGTGCGGCCGCCGGTGTCTCTCTCCATCCCGCTCCTCCTCACGGCCGCATGTTTCACAAGCCTTCTCCTGACCTTGGCACAGCCCAGTGTATTGTTCCTTATCTCCTTGCCTGATAGACTATCTCATAAACATGTTAATCGTCTGAGCTGGCAGCACGTGTGATCAGCGCTTTATCTCCCGGAGAGGAATGGGAGAGATTAGAGAAACTTTGGTTTTTTGCCTTGTGTATGTGTGTGGAGTGTATAATAAAGATAATTAATGGCACGCAGATGGAGAGGAAGTCTGACGGAGGGGCTCCAGACCAAGATGTGCTGAGAGAATCTCACACGGAGCTGCTCGCACACAAGCTGACCTCAGGTTGATATGGAGAGGAATCGCTCCACAACACCTGTCTCCAGATCAGTGCTCTTCTCTCCGGAGGAGAGAGTGTAAGTGCTTCTCTTAAGCCCAGGGGTTTATTTGAGAGCTGGGATTACAGACAGTGACCGCCAAGTTCATTTCCATTATACTTCACTTGGTGTAGAAGTAGTTTTTAATACTGCACCTGCAATGTTTTGATAATATCATTCACTTTGTGGGCTAATGAGATTATAGATACATGACCAAATACCCCAATGTTAAATTAATTTACTTGATATTACTATATATATATAAATATATATATATATATATATATATATATATATATATATATATATATATATATATATATATATACACAGTATTGTTCAAAATAATAGCAGTACAATGTGACTAACCAGAATAATCAAGGTTTTTCGTATATTTTTTTATTGCTACGTGGCAAACAAGTTACCAGTAGGTTCAGTAGATTCTCAGAAAACAAATGAGACCCAGCATTCATGATATGCACGCTCTTAAGGCTGTGCAATTGGGCAATTAGTTGAATTAGTTGAAAGGGGTGTGTTCAAAAAAATAGCAGTGTGGCATTCAATCACTGAGGTCATCAATTTTGTGAAGAAACAGGTGTGAATCAGGTGGCCCCTATTTAAGGATGAAGCCAACACTTGTTGAACATGCATTTGAAAGCTGAGGAAAATGGGTCGTTCAAGACATTGTTCAGAAGAACAGCGTACTTTGATTAAAAAGTTGATTAGAGAGGGGAAAACCTATAAAGAGGTGCAAAAAATGATAGGCTGTTCAGCTAAAATGATCTCCAATGCCTTAAAATGGAGAGCAAAACCAGAGAGACGTGGAAGAAAACGGAAGACAACCATCAAAATGGATAGAAGAATAACCAGAATGGCAAAGGCTCAGCCAATGATCACCTCCAGGATGATCAAAGACAGTCTGGAGTTACCTGTAAGTACTGTGACAGTTAGAAGACGTCTGTGTGAAGCTAATCTATTTTCAAGAATCCCCCGCAAAGTCCCTCTGTTAAAAAAAAGGCATGTGCAGAAGAGGTTACAATTTGCCAAAGAACACATCAACTGGCCTAAAGAGAAATGGAGGAACATTTTGTGGATTGATGAGAGTAAAATTGTTCTTTTTGGGTCCAAGGGCCACAGGCAGTTTGTGAGACGACCCCCAAACTCTGAATTCAAGCCACAGTACACAGTGAAGACAGTGAAGCATGGAGGTGCAAGCATCATGATATGGGCATGTTTCTCCTACTATGGTGTTGGGCCTATTTATCGCATACCAGGGATCATGGATCAGTTTGCATATGTTAAAATACTTGAAGAGGTCATGTTGCCCTATGCTGAAGAGGACATGCCCTTGAAATGGTTGTTTCAACAAGACAATGACCCAAAACACACTAGTAAACGGGCAAAGTTTTGGTTCCAAACCAACAAAATTAATGTTATGGAGTGGCCAGCCCAATCTCCAGACCTTAATCCAATTGAGAACTTGTGGGGTGATATCAAAAATGCTGTTTCTGAAGCAAAACCAAGAAATGTGAATGAATTGTGGAATGTTGTTAAAGAATTATGGAATGGAATAACAGCTGAGAGGTGCCACAAGTTGGTTGACTCCATGCCACACAGATGTCAAGCAGTTTTAAAAAACTGTGGTCATACAACTAAATATTAGTTTAGTGATTCACAGGATTGCTAAATCCCAGAAAAAAAAATGTTTGTACAAAATAGTTTTGAGTTTGTACAGTCAAAGGTAGACACTGCTATTTTTTTGAACACACCCCTTTCAACTAATTGCCCAATTGCACAGCCTTAAGAGCGTGCATATCATGAATGCTGGGTCTTGTTTGTTTTCTGACAATCTACTGAACCTACTGGTAACTTGTTTGCCACGTAGCAATAAAAAATATACTAAAAACCTTGATTATTCTGGTTAGTCACATTGTACTGCTATTATTTTGAACAATACTGTATATATAAATAAGGGTACATGTTTTTAAATGGAGATGTATACATCAGAAAGTGTAATAAGTGTTTGCATTGATGTATGGTTTGTTAGGATAGGAAAATATTTGGCTGAGATACAACTATTTGAAAATCTAGAATATGAGGGTACAAACAAGTTGTTCAAAGTTATCAGCAATGCATATATTACTAATTGAAAATTAAGTTCTGATATATTTACAGTAGGAAATTTACAAAATACCTTCAAGGAAAATTAGCTTAATATCCTCATGATTTTTGACAAAAGAATAATCAATCATTTTGACCCATACAATGTATTTTTGGCTATTGGTACAAATACCTAGGTATATATGCTATACCTGTGCTACTTATGACTGGTTTCGTGGTCCAAGGTCACAAATACCTTTACTTATTGAACATTATTGGCTTTTATCATATCTCATATGCACAGCACCACTCAAGGCTGTGATTTACAGTGATTTGTGATGATCTACATTGTGCCCAATAACACCTCCGTGCTAAAATGGCTTTATTATTTGTGCTAGGAGAATATGAGAAGTGCAAAGATTTCTTTAAAGGCAGACTAGAGCATATATACACTAACCATTTACACCAGCTCGAGTGGTATACATTTGAATGGCCTTCTTTAGTCTTACCACGTACTTCATGACCCCAGATAAAGGAACTCCACGGTCCTCTGAGTGTGCAGTGATCTGCATGGATGGGTAAAGCAATAAAAAAGAAAGAATTAACAGTTATTAAAAGACTCCTGAATGATGAGACACACCCTGCACACTACTAATCTAAAGTTTGGGTAGGTAAGGTTTTTTAATGATTTTGAAAAGTCTCTTATGCTCACAAAGACTGCATTTATTTTATCAAAAATACAGTAAAAACTATATATTTGTGAAATATTGTTACAACTTAAAAATATTTGTTTTCTATTTGAATCTATTTTAAAATGTAATTATTCCTATGATGGCAAGACTGAATTTTCAGCAGTCATTACTCCAGTCTTTAGTGTCACATGATCCTTCAGAAATCATTCTAATATGCTGAAAAAAAAAAAAAAAAAAAATATATATATATATATATATATATATATATATATATATATATATATATATATATATATATATATATATCATTCTGAGCCCCGACTTTTGAATGGTAGTGGACATCTGAGTGATTTACCTGAGGTATAATGTTGTAACAGGGACAATGTTGTCCATGTGTTCTCTTATATGGGGGTCTTGCATTGTGCCAAGAACATCCTGAAAAGGTGCCCGCAGGGAATTACAACTTCATATAACTATAACAATAAGGGTCAGGGAATGAGTAGTCGATGTACTAATAACCCACCTGTAGAATAACAGCTCTAAGAAGCTGTGGGTTATGATTGCACAGCGCCCCCGCTAGGAAAGCTCCAGCACTGAGAGCAGTGAGGGCAGTAAGAGCAGGATGAGGCACTCCCAAGTGATGAAGAGTCTGAATACAAGCAGCAAGATCTTCCACTCCCCTCCGCTTCTGTAGCACAAAACCCACTCACCACCATCCCTGCCCTGTGACAAACACACAATAAAAATGCATTTCCAATGGCTAATTTTGGTATTAATCCTCAAGGACATCCTCAAATTTTAGCATTCACTACAGTTCACAATTTTTTACTGTACTTCATGGCACTTTCATTGTGAGAAATGCTAATAAGCTACATTTAAACTTGATAACATATATAAAATGGAATCTAAAAAAAAGACTGCAGCTATATCAGATAACTAACTAAAAGTACATGCTTACTAGGTATCAAGGTCTTTCAAATTATAAGCTGAATGTCAAATTAATAAGGGGTTAATTACAAAATAAATTTTATTATACACAACCATTCCAAAATTCAAGATTGGAAAGATTTTTTTTTTAATGTCTATTTTCAAATGTTATAAAATGGAATTCCCGCTAATGGTAATTTTAATAAGCATAATCTTTCGGATGTACTGATTTGGTGCTCAAGAAACATTTTTTATCATTATCAATGTTGAAAACAGTTGTGCTGCTTAATATTTTTCAAATTATTTGATAAATAGAAAGTTCAAAAGAACGGTAATAATATAATATAGTATTGTAACACGGTCTTTGCATTTACATTCAATTAATTTAATAACTAAAAATGATGAATGGTAGTGTAGTGTATATACAATATACATCAATGTATCAATTCAAATGTCATATATCCAGTCAAACACAAATCTACAAATGTTGTCTACATCTTTAACTCCGCATAAACACACATTCTAGGCTGTTGTCGTGTATGTGAATTTGTGATTCTTGTTTACACCTTGTGAATGTATAACTGATAGGGCTCTTGTGTGGAAAGAGTCTGGATCTGAAGTCGAACACAGTCTTCCTGAAGCAGCTCCATATCTTTAATGACTGTTCCTGGAACAGCACTAAACAATGGAACCCAGTGTGGCTTGGATGGAGAGGCTAAAGGTGCCCTAAGCACCTGGAGATTAGTGAAAGAAAAAAAATGACACAATACTGCTTAAATCTGATACTGATACTCTTACCTGATACTCCTGGTTTGCTCCAGTGTTTGCCAGAATGAACAGGCAGTCGTCCGAGTGCTCCACATGGTAAAGCAGTTCAGGCTGATGGAGCTGGATGAGGGAGGGGAATGAGAGTGGAGTCTTGCTGTCTTCAAACCACACCTCAGAGCTGATCTTACTGCTACAGGTAATGGTCACCAGCCTCCAGAAAGAACCTGAGGAACGGGCAGAAGAACACATCAATGCTGGCTGAAAGCACTCTCCACCAAGAATTAAACACTTATTCTGCATCCTTTTCTTCATAGTCAAGGGTTTGGACACCAGAATCACTGAGATGAAGATGGAGGCACCGAAGAGTCTCCTGTGTGCTGTAGAAGAGGATGTCATCTGTATATATATTAGTCATATATATATATATATATATATATATATATATATATATATATATATATATATATACAGTACATACACACACACACACACACACATATTAATATTAGTATTAATTACCTATCCTTTGATTAAATGTAATTAAATCTCTTGTATAGCGTCATATTCATATTTCACACACACACACGATCCTACCTCAGTGAAAAGACGCGAGATAAGTGGGTGTATATTCCTCCAATGGATATTGCGTTTAACTAACAGCAGAAGCAGTCATGAGTTGATCCGATTCATTTAATGAAGCAGAGTGTCACTGTCTAAATAGTGTCTGATTATGAATGAGCGACGTATAACTGCTACCTTAAATGTCAAAATATACAGTGCATTATGATTCTAGGTAAGTAGCACATTCAAAATACTTAAACTTTCCTACTGCTCATGTTCTGCTATATAGAGAAAGGTGGTGCATTGACATTTATCTGTTCTGTTGACTCGAATCTTATAAACTGGTTGAATCGGTTCACAAAACCTGTCTGAAGGATTAATTTAGCATTCAGACAGAATCGATCCAAACTGTTCTAGAATCAACAACTGACTTCAACCGAAAAACGACTCTTTTGTACATGAAAACGAACAAAGAACAGATTAGTAAACTGAATGAAGTTAGCTGATAAAAGTAAAAAAATGTGTTGTTTAATATGAATGCAATTCATATTTAGGTTCTTTATTGCTATTTTTATTAGCAGAATGGCTGCAACAAACTCAGATGGAACACATGATATTAAAATAAACACCGCTATTACACACTATGCGCATTAATGTGGTTGCTTTCCAAAACCCACGAAAATGCTTTTTGAATCGATCATTTGAAATGAACCGTTCAAAAGAACCGACTCGCTAAGTGAGTCAGACTCCCCATCACTAATTGCGCTAAATATGACATCTAGTCCAGACAAGAGTAATCAAATAAATAATCATAGATGAGAGTCGATAGATCAGTGTGTTCGATTACTCTGGTACTGAATTGGATTTCCTTTGGTCCTGCAACAAGAAGAGGCGGTGTACGGAAGTAGCATGGGATTTATTTTATTACCAAGCAACAGAGACCAGCACATACCGGCGAATTAGTAAAAACGGTAACAGTTAATAAATTCTACTATCGACTTCAACCACGTTCAGAAAACCAATGCCAAACATGCCTTCGCCCAGACTCTGCATTCCGTTGTCAATGTAGTTATAATGGGAGAAGTTGTTTTCTGCATGAAACAGACACAGTATAAAATCGAGCAGGTTGCTCTGTCATGAATAAAAGTAAAGAACCCCAGTTAGCTGCGACAGAACTGCAGGCGAACAATCACCAAAATCACGACTGTCACTGTGGAACTGATGTGGTGAGGGGCGTTTACTAAACCTCCTTCAATATGCAGCTGATTGCATGTGTTTGGTTAAAAAAGGCGTAAATGTAATGTAATGCGTTTTTTCACGGTAAACATATGGATGCGTCTCAGTAGTAGAATCTTATTCATCTCTCACAATGCAGGTTCTGGAGCAGAAGCAGCTCGACAGTGCAGATGTTAAGCAGGTGTCTGTGCGGAGGTTCTCCTCCTTTAACCTGTTCTGCAGGAGCAGGGTCACTCCTACAGAAACGGGTGAAGGACAGTGGTTGGAGTAAAGAAGTGCGATCCTTCCTCAGTACCGTGCCTTACTCGGGTATGTTGGAGAAAGTGTTCAATTAACTAGAGCAGATGAAGCAATTTAGCTTCAGGATTCTTAAGGCATAATTCTCACAAAGGTAAATTCTGTATGTTTTACCAATAAATTATCCAATAAATATGAATAGTAATAAAAAAGCAAAGAAGAAGAACCATAAAAGTCTTAACTCAAATCATGCTCTCAAAATATTCCTCTGAAAATAATCACAGCCATTGTCGTCCTTCCATTTCAGTGTGGAATTTCTATTTAAGTCTTTTGCTTATGTCAGTATAATTAAACTCGTTAGTTTAATCTATATTTAATTTAGCTAGCAGTAACTTTTAGTCATTATATCATTGTATTTATTACTATACTAATTTTATTAATGCATTTCAGAGACAATCTTGGTCCCATTAGAGTGGATGAGGTGCTCAGCAGCTTTGACAGCACGGGAAATGTCTGTGAGTATCCCTTCTGTGCGTGTCTGTGTGTTCTTCCAACAGTTTAGTTTATTCTCTGAAACCGATCACATTGAGGTAATTGTGTTCTTTTATTGCAGTCTGCCTACTTTCTGATTATGAATGAACAATATTTCACTGTAGTCTTAAACAGAGCATATGCTATGGCAGGCAGCAGGGGTCAGATCCAGCTGCAGCTCCATCATGCACCAGAGGCAGGCACACTTGAGCCTTAGAAGCACCGAATTATAAGCAACTTATTGACGCCCGCTGTCTATGCCAGGAGTATTGTACTTCTGAACACTTAAGTACGCAATGCACATTTCAGGGAAATTTAATGCAAGTATTTAATTTGACCAAAATTATACTTCATAAGTAAATATAGGTCACTAAACAAAGTTGCAGAATCAACAGGTAGTAGATACAGTGAATGATAATTCCTTTGTACTGTAAATATATTTATTCCATCTCTTTATATTGAATACCCTTTCATGTATACACTATTGTTAAAAAAAGTTTGGGGTCAGTAAGATGTCTGTTTTAAAAAAAAATACTTTTCTTTTTAATTATATTATTCAGCAAGGATGGTGAAAGGTAAAAAGAGGCAGTAAAGACATTTCTAATGTTACAAATGCTGTTCTTTTGAACTTTAGCAAATAATGTAATAATCATGCATAAAATGCATCACAAATTCCACAAAAATATTAAGCAGAGTGGTTTTTATTTAATTACATTGATGATAAAAAATAGATATATTTAATAGAAAACATTTAAATGATTTGTAAAAATTACTGTAGGTTTTTATTTAGCTTTTGATTAAATAAATGCATCCTCGGTAAACATAAAAAAAAAAAAAAAGCAAAACACACTTTTACGGACCCCACACTTCATACAGTATATACAACTTTAGATGTCTGTTGGTCCTGTACAGCAGAATATTGTGCAGCAAGACGATTCTGCAAAGACAAAACACAGTAACTACTAGTTTGACCAAACTGAATTATGCTGAAATCTATTCTCTTAGGCCATGATCTATAATGTGACAGACTGGTTTGGCTCAACTATACTCATATTCAGAGAAAAAAAAGGAGAAAAATATATATCAATCATCAAACCAAAACCATTTTCCTTAAATTAAGCAATTATAATTACTGTGTTTTACCGTTAAAGTGCAATATTGAAATGACCGTTTGTTCAAACATGTAAATTCTGTTATAATTCATTCATTGTACTGTTGAGCACAAAAAGAGCTTTAGGTAGATAAACCAGTGGCTCAGAAACTTTTATGCAGTTTATCTGTTTTAGTAAAGGAAAGAGACTGGTCCTGTGCTGGTTTCCAGTGGCTTGTGGACCGATATCTCTTGAAATATTTGGCTCTTTTACTGGATTAGTGAAAAGGGGCAGCATGGCTCTCCTCTACAGCAGGGTCATCGCATCTCTTTTCAGATCTTCCTCTCAACCACCTTTAAATTGATCTTACGCATTGGTAAGCCCAAACATCCCCCTCTATGTCCTTGTCAGCTCAGCTGGGCAAGCTCATTGTCTGCTAACGGGGGTGCCCCAAGTATTACCCACCCTACATACCCAGTTTAAAATCCTCGTCTGAGGATTTGACAAGCCGAAAGGTCTCTATGTCCTCTGAGGCACTGAATGTGGATTAGCTATCCAAATGTATGGATTACGGTGATCCAACTTGTCAGGGTTGGAAGGGTTGACCGTGCTGTGGGTTTAAGTGCTGTTGTTTCCAGCAGGGATCAAGAGGGACACAAAAGGTCTTATCTGAACATGCTGGGTGGACGTGAAGAGCTTTAGAGAGGCTTGTTGACCACTGGTTTGGATTCAAACATCAGCTCTTCCACTGGCATGTGCTTGGGTCAGAGTTGGTTAAAAACTGTAGAGAAAATGTAGCTGAAGTATACATAGTTTGGAACAGTGATACTGATTTTCGAGGAACTCTTTGCAGCCAGATGATGAAGTTACAGCATCTACCAGCAGGTGCTAATGAGATACAAATCGTCTTCTCCAGAAAATTACTTGTACATTGTTATTTAGAGATCATGGGTGAACAAAGCATGAGATAACCATTATGCAAGAAATCTGCTTTGGAACAGTCTTTAAGTTTGTGATTTCTCCACAGAGTTTACAGTAAACACTGGTGCTTTTTAATTGTTTTTCTATGAAAATTTTCTATATGGCTAGGCGTTTTGGTGCTGATGTGTGAATCTATCAATAAAAATAAAAATACACTGTTACTTGAGCTGCATGTGTACATTTACTGGAAAAATAAACCAATTGGCAAATATGTGAAATATGTGCTTTTATTATCCAGCCAAAACTTTGCAGTTTAACTCCAACTCATTTGCAAGGTTGGATTGCAATGGTTGACTAAGCATCAAACAACCGACTGGTTGATTAGTGAGGTCCCAAAATACTACCTCAAAATACAAGCCTCATTGGGTATTGGTTGGGTACTCTCAGCCAGTCTAGTCAGGGTCTTTATCCTGCGTCCTGAGATAAAACATTCTTCAGAGGGGTCACATGATGAGGTGGACTGAAATCACAACATTCAGGATTAACCGGTCAGTGCTCCGTCTCAGCAGGGTTTCCTCCGAGTCCATGCATTTATCACGAAACCATGTGTGATGGTGACTTTTTCATAGCTTAATAAGTGTTATTTGTGTGTGTGTGTCTTTTTATTTGAATCCTGTGTTTGTTTGTGTGTGTTCAATGGTCTCCACTCACATGCCCGTCTGTTCTACCCCCTGCTTGGGCAATTATGTAGATTTGGGGACCCGGTGTACTAATTGCTCAGATTGAGGCCTGGTTAGGCTGCAGAGGTCAGAGGTCTGGCTCTCCATCTCTGCCTTATTCTGCTCTCCTGTGTTGGTGAGAGTTAATTAATGCTGCTCTCAGACTGTTTACAGGACGGCTCGCTGACCGGACTCAAGCCCTCATTACTGCAGAACGGCCTGTTGGACGCGTGCAAGCACAGTTCAAAATTAACACTCACCAAACACCAAATGACAGTCAGAATGGCCTTTTGTGAATAAATAAAACAGTTTCTCACTAATTTGCTGAAAAATTTATTAGGAATGACCTCGTTATTGTAAGCTACATGAGCAATTGAAATCAGTCAAATTGAATATAGAATTTCACTTTGTCACTTTCTCCATGACTTTATTTTCAGAATATTATGACATTAATCTCAGAGTACCATATTCTTTATTCTCATAATGTGGATTAAAATGTTAATCCTTTGAAAAAAATGTTTAAACTAGGATTTTATTCTCATACGAGATCTGTTGAGATTAGTTTTTCCTATCTCAATTATACTATATTATTATGCTACACTGAAAAAAAAAAAATATATTCATTGAATTTGCTCATTTTTTTTTAAGGTTGTTAAGGTTTTTGTTTTTTTTTAAGGTTGCAATCCATTTATTTTAGCTACATTTAAATAAACCAGTTTAGTTGACTAACTTTCAACACAATTTTTTGAAAATTTTTAAATGTAGCTACAATAAATTTTCAACCACTTATCTCAATAAAAGTTAGTTAATAATAAAAAAAATTCAGTGTATTTCAGTTTGTAGTTACATTATGCGACACTACAATTTGACTGGTAAATTTTCTCAATTAATAACAAGTTAATTTTAAACATTGTGAGAGCTCTGTGTCCCAAAGCTCATCATAGACCGTGAAAGTGTCTTCAATCAGTGCCACAGTGAAAAGGCCAAGAATTGCTTTCATGATAAAGCCACTTACAGGAAATATTGTCTGCGTCTGAGTGACCCAGAACTGACCGGGACTCTGCTGAATGATAAATGACTGACCCAGATTAAAGTCATTATGTGAAGCATTATTATAAAACATAATGTTCTTTTTCTGGTTATGTGCAAGATGGCATTATGAAAGGATTTGCTCCTCTATATAAGCATGAGTATAAAAGCAAATGTTCTTAATCATGGCTAGAGGGTCAGCAGTGGAGCAGGCTGTATCAGAGCTAAGAGATGTGATAAAGGCAACCCTGAAGGAATGAAATTACAATACTAGCCTTTGCGGGGAGATTGTGTGGGGTTTAATGCCACAGTAATTTCCAGCATACCTTAGCAGCCAGGTAACACTTTTTCTTTTGTTGCAAAGGTCCCTTCTAGTCTGGAATTAGAAGGGAGAGGGAGTGAATGAAGAAAGTAATAACACCCTAGAAATTCACACTCCAGACTTGATTATTAAACCGCCTTTCCACCACACACGACATTTGGACACGGCTGTTGCATTTGTCCCTCTAGTGGCAGTCGCACAGAGCTTTCAAACTGGTCGTGCAGCAACCGTTCCCTCGGCATATTCACCATATTTCAGTGTTTTCAGTCGATTTTTTTATTTTTTTTCACAGACACTGTCTCTGGATTTATTGTGGATTAATAAAAACGTATTGTATTAAAATATTCTTGCTAAATCAGAATGGCCTTCTCCATTAAGTGACATCACCACCCACTTTTATCAGATGATATTTACATGATACTCCAAGCTTTAAATAATACCATGGTACATGTGTAGAAACTATGGTTTTACTGTGATGCATGTCCCATAGCACCTTGTCCAAAGAACCATATTAGCACTGTGGCACTTTTACAGCAACAGGTTACCCATAGGCCTCTATTTCTCAGTGCGTTTCTGTGCTCCCATTGGTCTTTTAAGTGATTAATGTAATGTAGTTAATTTGTCTCACATTTCTATGTGTCTATCAGAGTGCAGTTTTCTGTCATCACATTGGTCACGTTTGTGGACCCCCCTCAATGTTCGTATACACCCTTTGCCCCCCCCCCCCCCTCAGTTTGCCTAGCAACCATACCAGGTCTCCAGCAGCCCTAATGTACTTGATGATGTTTTAAAACAAATAGATAATTTATCTGATTTGCGTCTTGGTGGAGAACAAGGCATGTGAATAGCCACCTCTTACTCAGAGCATGGGCAGCACTCCAGAAATGACTCCTGGGAGGGACGTATGTGTGTGTGTGTGTGTGTGTGTGTGTGTGTTGTGTGAGTGTTGTCCGATTGTGTGTTTGTCTACAAAGCACTCAATGTAATGACTCTCACACACTTATTTTTATAAGTGCTGTCTCTTGGTTAACATGTATGTCAGCTAATTAGCAGGACTAACATGCCTAATGAGTTTTTTTTTTTAATAGGCTTTTATGTTTTTAGAAATGTTTATTTATTTTAAAATTTTGTTTTTAGTTTCAATCTCATATCCTTTACTCTTATATGATGGAAAATTTATAACACATGTTTTTGTCTCATATTTAATTATAAGTAAAAAAAAAAAAGTGGTTTACATATTTATTTTGAATTGATTCATGAGACAATTATAAATCCTTTTATGAACTAATTTTGGTCAATATGAGTTTCAGGAAGCAGATAAGTATTTTACATTTATGGCCAATAACTAATAAATGGCCATCAAATTCTGTACTATTTGTCTAAATAAAAAAATATTTAGACACTGAAAACTAAAATCATTCATTTTAAATTTTGCAAGTGATTAAAGGCATCCCAACAATATATTTTACAGTATGTGAAGTTGATATTCCTTTTAAGACCACTTAACAGTTATATTAGATGATGGCAAAAGTAACACACACACACACACACACACACACACACGTTGTTTCCATGTTTTATGGGGACATTCCATAGGCGTAATGGCTTTTGCACTGTACAAACTGTATTTTTCTATTGCCCTAAACCTACCCCTCATAGGAAACTTCTGATTCTGTCTCTTCATTCTGCAAGCTTGTTTCCTCATTAAACCTAAAAAATGTCTTAGTACATTTGTACTAAATCATAATTCACTGAAGTTGAGGATGCTCAGAATGAATTGGTAAGTTATACCTTGACATCTTAGATTGGTAACGGTATGTGTCAAATAAAACAACTTTGTTTGATGGTTGTCAAGGTCAGTTCTGTAAGGACACAGGCATTGGTGACGAGTGCTGAGTCGCTCTATGTCTCAGTGACAGCTGATCGGGGGCTTCTGGATCCCAAAACACTCCCCCTTTTCGGCCCTCCACCAACCCCCCCTCCCAGCTGGACTCGGTGCAGCCTGCCTTTTGTATTTGACCAGCCAGCCCGAAAGCTGGGGGCCAGTACAGCTCGGAGGGAGAGCCAGTGCGGAGAAAAGAAGCGAAGAAAAGGAGAGAAGTAATTACGTCCAGTCATTGAGTTCTGAAGATCCCCACCAGGTTCATTACAGAGGCCCTGCACTGGCGACAAAACGTCGGCCATTTGGAGCGAAAGGAGCAGGAATGTTTTGGAGGAATATGACACCTCCAGATCCCTGCGCTGGCAAGAGAAGCAAGATTAAGAAGCCCACACCCCTGATCGCTTGGGCTTGCCTATTGTCTGCACTTTTCCATATGTATCGCAAAAGGCTTCACATCACTAGCTTTTTAGGACAGGACACCACGCTTTTGATTTTTGTACAACCCCTCTTTTTTTTTTTCTTTAAACACTCTAGGAAGTATTTATGATTTAATGATAAGGAAGTTCCCCCAAAATGAAAATTGCCAGAATTTACTCACCTTCATGTTGTTACAAACCTGCATGATTTTGATATTTTACACAGTAGTATTTTATTTTTATTTTTTTGATCCAGCCAATGTTGGACCCCAATTTTGTCCATCCAGGTTTGACCCCACTGACTTTCATTGTATGGAGAAACATATTCTTCAAAATATCGTCTTGGTGTTCGACAGTAGACAAAAAGTCATGCAGGTTTAGAAACGTCATGATGGTGACTAAACTTTCTGGCCTAGTTGTGAATGAATCTAGTGAACTGATACTGGTTCAGCCACTGCGTCATGTTTCTACGTTCTCACCCAGCTCAAAGCGGCCCACCTCAGTTCCAGCAGGTTGGTTCCTGTCTCATTGTCTTGGCGGAGCCATGAGGGGATGTAATCTTCCACAGAAAGGAGAAGTCATTTATTAGTCCCAGCCCAGGGGTTCATGCTTCACAGAATGCATTGAAGGTGGGCCGACCAATCAGAACGCAGAATTAGGGGAGTACGGCGGGGGTGATGTTGCTGCTTCTTTCACCTACCTCTCCCAGCCCATCCGGCCCAAAAGGATTATGGGGGATTGATGTAGTGCTGGTCCAGTGGCCAGATGATGCCAAGGCTCCCCACTGAGCTTTTTAGGTATGTTCCTGTAAAACCCATCTCAACAACAACAAAAAAAGAGCCTCTGAAAAGTAACACAGCTGTACATTTCGGTAGAAACCGTGTGCATGATCTTCACATATCTGACCGTTGTTTGAGAGACGCACTATTGTTTTACCATTAAGTACACCAGTTAAAGAGCCTGCCAACACCCACCCCTTCTTTTTCAGCACACAATCACATCACACTCTGTATAACAGTTTGTGGGACATAAACATGCACACAATGATACTCGTACATGCACGCACACACACCCACATTCCCTCCAAACAATCCAGTCGATGCTTTTTCGCTGCTTTGCCAAGTGGCTTTTTACAACTGTTCCACAATGGAGAAGCTAATTACTGTAGATTTGGAGAGCTGGTTAATTGATCGTGCTAGCGTCCTAATTGCATCTCTCTTACCTGGGGCCTCTGAAATGGCAGTGAATGCCTCTCACATGACCTCTGTGTTTTGACACAGAGAGAAAAACACATTGCCGAAACTCTTCACATGGATACTTGTGGAGAGAAGGCAGGTTTATTTAGGTGTTTTTTTTTATTTATTTTTTTTATTTTTTAGTTTGGACATTTTTAAACCTCTCGTGGTGGTTATATGGCGGGCCGCGCTCTAATTGTTTTAGCTGTTTTAATTGACTGACGAGCGTCCAGTTGGGGGCACTCTCATACTTTGCAAAGTGGTTTGTTTGGCCTTATCTGATCGGACAAACATTCCCCTGTTGTTCATACCATTTATAAAAGATCTAAAAGCATCTGGTTTATTAGAAATTCCACCTCCTTACTCTCTGGAAGTTTGCGAGGCAGTATTTACCAATCAAACAAATGAGTTGCCGTGAAAAAGTTGCGGCAGCTAACACCGTAAATTGACGCTTAATTCCTCTTGTGCTGAAGATATTAATCGAGGAGTGTCATATTACATTGTGTGAAGAGGTAATTCAGTCGATCTGAACTTGTGCACTCGCTCACTCTCATTTTAATGCTTGTGCACGCTGATGATGTGTCGTTGCCCTCACTGCGAGTGTGAGCTGAAACCCATAGCGTGCTCCAAAGTGGGGCATCACTAATCAATGCGAATCATTTAAGTCCATTCTCTCCTGTGCCACAAAACCCAGCATTTTAGCAATCAATTCAAAACAAGTGCCATCAGCTTTTCCAGTCCGGAGTGCACGTATCTATGCAAGCAGATATTCGTAGGGAACGAATATGGCTGAACTCGGCAGGAATGCGTGCGCATGTGTGTGCGTTGGCGTAAGCGCATGCATGTTTTCCCCCGCTTTTTCTTTTCAGTTAAACGCCTGTCTACATTTGTGTGTACTCTTGTGTGTATACAAGAGCTCGGCATCAGATTGAATTAGCCAGTATTGTCCTGCTCACTAAAAGGGGGCTATGCTATTAGCAACCTTTCTAAGGACTGCCACATCCTGCACCAGGCAATCAGATCACTCAAGAGCCTCTTTCCCCTGCCGTGACCTGGACTCCGGGCCTGCGTCTGGTAAAGACTGCTTCTCTAATGTTCCTCTCCAGCCTCTACTAAGCCCCCACCAGCCAGCGGCGAGCCCCCTGCGTCCTTCACCTCACACAGGGGAAGAAAGACAAGGTCACGCACATGGAGAAATAAAGGAGAAATGATTCCCATTCAATTGAGGTGAAGCATTCCATTTAGCAGCTAGCCTCGGGCTGCCACCGGGAGAGAGCTGTAACTGGCCAGTGCATGCACCATGCACATTGCCCAACTGTGGGTGCGTGTTATTTGAAGAGACTGAATGCATGGCTTTGACAAGCTATTACTGTAAATAATGAAGAGATGGGCTGCAGTCAGACACAGGCTTGTGGCCATGAGAGAGAAACTCAGAGTGTGTGGAACAGAAGGGCAGTTGTATTGTTATAAGACGCATCCTTTTCTGCTGTTTCAGTCATGGCCAAAAACTCTAGCAAAAAGTACTATGAAAAGAATTCATGGTACATCATGGTATCTGATGGCAGTGTCATGGTATTTTCATGTATATTATGCCATTGTATGGCTTTCGTATGCATGATTATGATATTCATGTAGTACTCGAAATTATGTCAGAGAAGATGATAAAAATGTCAAGTGAATTATTTATATGGTAACATGAGCGTGAAAAAGCAAGCCATGAAAAAAAATAACATGCCATGAAAAACATCCCATGAAAACAAGCCAATGGCATATTTCACTCCAAAAACCAATTCATTTATTTATTTATAAAAAGTACACATTTTTATTCTTAACAACCATACCTTAAGAAGTGTTAATCCCATGAAAATATGGCCATGTCATATTTCAGGCCAAAATCAAATGAGCCCCACCTCAAAGCCAAAGGAAATATATAATTTTCAAATTTGTGTCAATATTTCTGTATAAAGAAAATGTAAATTTTAAGTTTGCTTTCTGATATTTTTGTAACAATTAAGCATTACCATAATGTGTCTAGACATTTAACTTTTTTTTTTTCTTCTATTTTTATTGGTTATTCTCTGTATATTCATTGTAAAAAGTAATTGAATAATGCATTGAAGCTAAAAAACAAAAAAAGCATAAGGCTGTACATAAAATGTGAAATAATAAATATGTATAATGAAAATATTTTAATGAGGAAATATTTTCTTTCTTTGCATGAATGTAGCAAGAATTTAAAAAAAAATAATAATAATAATTGTGCATCAAAACAATTCAAATAGAACATTAAATAATTTCATTTAATTTGAGAGTTAAATGTGACTTTTTACAAAAAAGTTAACCAAAGCCATGGTAATACTTGGTAATAATAATTTAAAGTGACACTTTCAGATTGGGTTCCAAGAATCAGAACGGTAGAAGAAAAGGGTGAAGGTGCAAGGAGGGGTGGATGAGAGGAAAGATTAATCTTTTGAGTAGAGACACTGCCTCTTGTCTGGATATGCAGAAGTTCATTATTAATATTGATAGAAATGGACAGAGGGGGAAAGGACATTGAGAGGTTGAGAGATGCCCAGTACTGGCCTCTATCACACACACACACACACACACACACACACAGAGTCAGTAATAACAGCGGGCAGGCTCCATTACTCCCACAGTCGGAGTGTTAAGTGCTGTCCTGGTGTCAGTGGAAGATCAATGGCCAGTACTGTGTCGCAGTCAACGCAGCCCTGCCAAACAGCTCTGGGGTCAGAGGTCACTCAGCCAGACTGTCCAGAGGGCGTGGCGGCCCTTAGGGGGTGGCATCACCACAGCGACCCATCGATACCCAGGCGGGACAACGGAGTGCTAATGCCCTGCTGATGGAGGAGCTCCCTGCCCCCGACCATTAGAGAGAAACACACAAACACAAGTGTGCACATGATGCATTTACTCCTCACTCTTCTCTTACAGATAAAGACATGCTGCTGCACATTAAAAGAGCGACCTGAGCCCACAATCCCTCACCCAGAGCATGTCACCTTTGCTTTATTACATACTCATCAGAGACAAGTGTGCACTATTAATTTGGCTTGCGGTCTTGTCTCAGTGACAAGTGCATTACAGATACTCACAGATATTGATCGGATTCACATATGGCCAATCATTCCCTCAACTATGCACATCTACCGAGACGGTTTGTCAATTAAAATGTCTCACACACTAACCATCGTAATTAAACACAAAAGGGGCATCAGGACTTCATTTTAATTCATTGTAACTCACGCTAAGAAAAATCCACGTTGACCACATTGACAAGATTATAATATATGCTACCCTGGACCACAATACCAGCCATGAGGGTAATTTTTTTTAAACTAAACTGAATAAATAAGCTATCCATTGATGAATGGTTTGTTAGGATAGGGCAATATTTGGCTGAGATAAAACTATTTAAAAAATCTGTAATCTTGAGGGTGCGAGAAAAAAAAAAAATATTGAGGAAAAAAAAAAAAAAATGTATATATATATATATATATATATATATATATATATATTTAAATTATATTAAATATATTACATTATTACAAAATTTATATATTCTTGTAAAACAAGAATTAATTATTTGCAAAATATTGGCATTATTACTCATCTTTTAACCTTCTTTTTAGTAACATTAATATTTCCCTCACTTTGTGCTCAAGTGATTGTGAATTTGAAAATGAAATTGATATTTAACCTGAAAGATTCGTGCATCTAACCTCACTTTGTCTTTCTTCACACCTTTCGTCTCACACTACATTGTGTAGACTGACGGTACAGTGAGATCTGATCTAATCCTAATCATACAAGCAGACGTTTTCACTCGAGAGTGTTCAGATGGGTGAAACATATAGCTGCTGGTCAATACAGATACTCCGGTTGTTCTCTCCGAGGTCATCATTGCTGCTGGAGTTGTAATGGCACTCTAGTGTTCCCTCTCCACTCTCAGCCTCCATCTACTTACAGTCTAGTGACCCCTACCACTCTACCTCTTCTCCCTCTCGTCTTTTTCACTCTATTTCGTATTTTGGGTTGCATTGTATTCCTTTACTGCACTTTCTGGCGATGACCTCGGTCTGTGAGCCTTCAAAAATGTTTGGTTTGTGCTATTTTTTCCTTTTCACAGAACACAAATTTGTGTAGAACATCTACCAAGTTATATACTGTATGTGCTTAGGTCTAAATGTATACTACTTATGGGGTTGTCTTTGAAAGTGTCTTATACAAAAAAAAAAAAAAAAAAAAAACTAAAAATAAGAATATTGGTTAATATCATTACAATTTAAAGTTTTTCTTAAAGGTGAACACAGGAGATTCTGGCCTGAGTTATTATAAGTCCACCTGTTTTGCTCTCATTAACTTTCAATGTGTGATGTGTGATGGTGGACGGTGCAAATCCCAGGTCTTTTGACCTAGCAGTGTTTTATTAACCACTCAGAACCCACTATTGCAATTCTGTACATGTGTATTGGCCATTCACACTTGTCATTTTGAGCCTTTTGGAAATGTATAACCAGTTGCACAGTGTACAATTTTCACCAGATTTTGACAGGTTGGTGCTCAGGTTGGTTTGAGTCCAGCTTGCAACCCAATTATTTCCTGTCTCTTCTTCATTTTAACATGCTAAAAAGTCCCAAAACATGCTTGTTTCCAATCCACCAGCTGCTTTTTTCCCATAGATTGCCAGCTACAAACAGTGAGCACAAGTCAATTGTGGTTTACTCTGTAACCTGGTATACATTTCACCATGACAAAATGTCATAGGTATTATCTTACTCCTGCTTTTATTTATTTCCATATTGAGTTTTATTTATTCCCACAAACAGACTTTTCCACAGCTGTTCGATGGTGAATATTACTGCCCTTCAAAGGCACTTCACATACAGCAAGCTTGCTGATTGTCCTCTTCAGGCCTCTGTACTGAGAGCTCATTCAGTCTAGTACACAAACAAATCAATCAACAGATACTCTGTGTGTGAGTGCCTGAATGCTTCTGCAGATGTTTACACAATGCAAAGCAATAAAAAGTACTTAATACACATGCATACTCTTCTAGATATCTAAATAAGAGACGTTCAGTCGAGTATCAGAGCACTTTAGGTCTATATAAATGATTGTGGTGTTGTATAAACGTCCACCACACAGACTTCAACCAACTCATTTGATAATATATACAAGTTGGCTATGTATACCGAGCATCCTTGACATCCAAGACACAACAAGAGTCTGAACTTGGGAACAAGTTTAAATTTGTCTCCTGAAGTTGTGTGACAAAGCGGATGGATTTTGGTTTTCATGAAACATTTGTGAAAATGACAAAGCCTTGTTTAGAAGATGAGGTTATTGTGAGAGTTTTTTTTTTCTTTAGTCACGCAATCTGACTCTTTGTTTTGCCGTTTATTTTGAAGTCTGACAGGATTTTGTGACTCTGAGGTGGGTTTCCTGTGTGAGGAATGAGTTTGCACAAACAGCCTGTTCCCCATCCGCTCCGACGCAACCGTAACAGAGTCTGAGACTCACTTGTTTCACACACTTCTGTAACCCCTCATTCTCTTAGCATCATCTAATAATCTGAATGCAGATTTTTCTTTAACCTTGGACACCTGTGGCCCTGTACATTTCATTAATGTTTTTTTTCTCTCTGAACCATCAGTTTGTGACTTTTTTTTTTTTCATTTCTGTCATGTAGATTACTTTTTAAACATTATAGAAAACAAATTGATATGGCATACTTTGTGTTATCGATGTGCAATTATTTAGATTGATTTGAAATGAAAAATATGTATATTAATAAATAGGTAAATATTAGTAATGAAAATAAGAGAAATTAAAAAATATATATATTTATTTATTTGATCATATTTGATCTAAAACGTGCTCTATACCCAGATGCTTTCCTTGTACCAAGTACCAATAATAATAAACAAAAGTGATTTGTGTATGTGTGTGTGTGTATATATATATATATATATATATATATATATATATATATATATTTATATATATATATATACACACACACACGCATATATATATATATACACACATATATATATACACACACACAATTTTTTATCATTAAGATAAAACGTGTATACAAATTGAAAAAAATATCTCTTTGTTTTTCACTCTTTGTTTAGATTCTCATATATTTTTTTTTAATTCTTTATCCTAGATTCATATTTTAAACTGAAAATTTGTATCCTGTGGACAAGCGTAACACATTTAAATCGCTACAGAAGATGAATTTAAGAAAGCCAAAAATATATTATGAAGGTTCAAAGTTTCTGACCCATACATTTATTACGCTTATTTTCATATCCTAAAATGTCTTTAAAAAGTGTTGCTTTATCTTTATCCTGTATTGATTTATTTTTTACTTTATTATTATTATTATTTATGTAAGTGTCTTACATAGTGTCCCAAGTTGAAAAAAACTTTGTTTCTGTTTCTGTCTTGCTGTGCCTCCTCTGACCTGAAGGTGGTAGCAGCTGCAACATTTTAAGGAAATGTAAACTAAGAAAATGGACCCCAAAATATCCCAGCCTGAGAAGAAGTGTGGCATTTTTCTTTTTCAGAGGTTTTCCTGTGGCCTAACATCAGCATCTGGTTGGCTTTAGGTTAAGGTTTAGGTTAATAAAACCTCTCCGACCAGGATGAACACATTTCATGGATTCAGAGAGATGGTGTTTTCTAATAGGAATACGAATGAATCTTTCTGAAGAACCTGCTTAATCGTGCTTTATTTTACAGTTGCCTAATTATTTAGCCAACCCTAAAATTGACTTTTTTGCAGCACGAAGCCAGACGGCAGTTTGTTTGATTTTTGAAGTGAAGCATGTTGATATTTTTGATACTAAATGAAGGGGAAGAGAGGAAGGAATGGAGCGATTGAAGTGAATGGATTACATTAGTCCTTTCCCCACTCGACCGAATGATAAGCATTGGGCCTGTTAACATTACAATCATCAGCTCGTTTTCCACATACTTGTTGGGTTGGATTATGTTATGCGTTTGTGTGTGTGTGCTCACGCAGTTGAGTATTTGTGTGTGTGTGTGTGTGTGTGTGTGTATATGGCCATACAGCCTTAAATAGAGCACTTTGACTCATGACAGCCTTTAAGACTCCATTTAGGAACAAACACTGTAGCTTCTTTCTCACCCCCCACACACACATACACAAATGCAAACCTCCTGCTGCTATTTTGTTTTTCCTCCCCCTGTAAATTTCATCGGCAATGTGAGTAAATTATTTTAATTGGAAGCTAGTCGGCGTAAGTATTAATCTGGATAATGAATGGTGCTATTTATTTAGCAAAAACTACCCAGAGCTTTTCTGTCTTATTGATGTCTGTTCCTGCATATTAGTACGTTTCGTAATAGCAAATTTATTTGGAAGTTAAAGTGTGGGGACAATTTTAGCGAGGAGATTAAATGTAGGTAATGTGAGAAGCAGGTGTTTACGGGGCGGGAGGGAGTTTTTGAACAATCTTTAGAGAGTGTGTAATTAGGTTTTATAATTGAAATGCCAATGTCATTTATCAAACAAATGAGTTATGTTTTTTTTTTCTCTCCATGTTTTTCTACAATGACCAAATGAGGGGAACCAAAATTATAAAATTAAATAAAAATGATGCTCGCGTAGAGCTTAGAAAGCGTCTGGCAAGGCAAAAGCTATTTGCAAATCCTATATAAAGAGCGATGCATATTTACAATACCATTATCTGACCGTTCTGAAAAAGGATTTTCAAAATAATATTGGCATTTTTTCATCACATTTAGAAGATAATCGCATTATGCATATATATCTATATAGATATATCTATATCTTTATATATATTTTCTTGGATTGGATGCATGCACAGTAATACCATACAATTATGCAAATGCAATTGGAAACCAGCAGTGTATATTAACAAGCTCTCATACACGCGTTTTAAGGGATGACCCTCAGGATAGATGAATAAAAGTAGTGCTATTGTAATTTAAGAGATGGCTTGAGCCAAAATAATCCTGAACAGATGATCATTTTGCTGGCAAATTTGATTGATGGAGGCAAAGAGCGGGAGAATTAGAGAGAGAAAGGTGGCCTGGGATTTTTAGAAAAATGTAAAAGCAGTACACACACATGTCATCTCCCTGCTGAGGGGACACTCTCTCTGTTTCTTGTTGTCGTACCCCTCTTCCTCTCTATCGTGCCCCCCCCTCCACCCTCTGTGCCCTTTTAGTTGTTTCATTTTCACTCATCCTCTTGTTTTTCCTCTCTCTCTTTCTCTCTCAAGAGTGTTGGCAGTATAATCCTCAGCTTCAGCCCGTGTTGCCACAGAAACATCAATAATATTCCTGCTCAACAACATCTTAGTGCATTAAAGTGGTCATATGGAGTACACCTCTCTCCCTCACCTACTCTCGCCCTATGTCGTGCGCATTTAAAGCCCTTTTTTAGTTCCCTGTAATGCTTTTCCTCTAATTCCTGGGTAGAAATAGCGTGTTTTGTTTGTGGACTTGGGAGCAAAGGACGAGAGTGAAGGATTGTTAGTGTGCTCAGACCTTTCCCATCCTTCATTATTAGGAGCCTCGCACACTCTCGCCTCAGGTTAAAGGATGTAAGATCAGGGTACAAAGACTTTGACGCCGGTGTCAGGTCATTTGAATGAAGAAGCTAATTGAATTTCATGTAGTATACAGTTCCATTCTTCACTGTAATGAAATCAGTGTAATGATATAATTACTTTTTAGAAGCTGGAACCATAAGTAGCCTACACAAAACAAAAGAACCAACAACTACATCTTGACTATCATTTATAAATCGAAACTCAATGTTTGTTACATAAAGGAAATCATAAAATTGAGTAACTGATGGTGTCCTAGATATTCTGTCTTATCAAAATAAATACAAAAATGGCAAAAACTTGTTGTCTATAAGCTATTTTGTATATCACACATATAAAATGAAAGAAATCACCTAACCTGTGTGTGTGTGTGTGTTCTTGTTTTTGTGAAATATCAGGACATAACTGTATAATGACTTATTATAATGAATTATGGTATTACAAGGAGAGGGTGACTTATGAGGACATAACCCATGTCCCCATTTTTCAAAACGCTTATAAACCATACAGAATGAGTTTTTTTGAGAAAGTAAAAATGCACAACGTTCCCTGTGAGGGTTAGGGTTAGGTGTAGGGTTGGTGAAGGGTTATAGAATATACAGTTTGTACAGCATAAAAACCATAACGCCTATGGAAAGTCCCCACTTTTCACACAAACAAACCATGTGTGGTATGTGTTTATATGCACCTGTTGGCACAATGCACAAGCCAAATTTATTTGAGCAGTGTTATAGTAACTCGTTTTCTCCGGCACATTGGCCTGCTCAACCGTGGCTTTGTCTCTGTGTGGGGTTAAGTGTGTGTGTGTTCCCTCTCACAAGGGATTGCACTATTTGCACCCTGGAACTCCGAATATATTTGTGGATCACGCACATTTGTTTCCCTCAACTACTCAGACTCCAAATCACAATTCACACAAACATACTCCCTCCTCCTCAACATTCAGCACCCGTGTGTGTGTGTGTGTGTGTTTGCATACCAGTTTTGTGGAAAGCATTCTCACCGCTCCATTCACTGATGATCACACATACACACACACACAGTTGGGGGTATGTTCAGGCTGGGGATGTCATCATCACAGCAGCCAAATTATTCTGATTGACCGTCTGATTTCCTGATAGAAGGGCTTCAGTCGTTAACAGAGGCAGGGGTCCCGCACTCCTAGTTCAACTTTAATCAAATGATTTGATTTTGCCTTTTATTATCTCTCCCGAGTGCTAAAATATCACCGGTGGTGGGCTTTTCAACTGCTGATGAGACCAGCCTCTCTGTGTTAGACTCTAGAAAGTACAGATGAGGGCTAGAGGGGACCAGAGCCCACTTCCTGTTATACTGCAGCATGAACCAGTCAAAGTCAGAGGACTGTCTGGAACTTGATTTTCCATGTCTCTTCCTTAGTCTGGTCAAAAGCCGCCCACTTCCAGTATTTAGTAAGACATCATCATACCTACTGGTAAAGTGACCAAACACAGTATTTTTGCTATCACAGGTATAAAATATATTTGAAAATATATATTTTTTTCCCACAAGGATACAATGGATCAATGGTGACAGAGAAATGTATAATGTAACAAAAGATTTCCTATTTCAGTTTCTGTTTTCAGTTTTTTTTACTTTCTATTCATCACAGAACAGAATGAATGAGAGACAAAACTTAATTCATCACAGTAATAATACATTTTAAAATGCAATAATATTTCACAATATTACTGTTTTAGCTGGATCAAGTAAAAACCTTGGAAAACAAAAACATAAAATCTGTTCATTCAGAAGTAATAATGTACAGTTACCCTAAACTTGTGTGACCTTTTTTTTAATTCTGTGGTGACATAGATTGTTTCAACATTTTAATTTTTGAGTAAACTCTCCTTTTGGGTAAAAGTTCCTTATCAAACTTCTTTTCGTTTTATTGTCCTAATATCTGCACTACAATCAAGTAAACCATTTCTGTGTCTTGTTTGCTGACATTCGAGTTGTCATTTTAGTTGTTGCTTCAGTATGGTTTGATTGACTCAGTGGCAAGTCTGGGTCACTAAGTTTCAAAATGCACATGAAGGTTAGTCACTGTCTTGGTCTACTAGCCCTTTTGACATTTCCTTTAAGCACTAAACCAGCTCAGGTGGTAAGAGCAGCCTGCATATTATAGCATAACAAAACATATAGCTGAATACAAGCATGAAAAGGTTCATTGGACACTCCCACACTTGCAGCAAACACACTCGGTCATCATCTTGGGTTTTTTTCAGCGTTAGTGTGTAAAGCTGAGCTGCGTGCCGAGTACCGACTTTGCGAGCGTCTTCAAATGCCAAACGTCTTCCCTGCATTCCAGTCTTTTTCAGTTCTCTCCAAGCAATTTTCAGTTATTTTCTTGTCTGAGTGCAGCTTTCAGAACGGTTGGTTTCAGAACACACACACATACACACACTTGCACACACATACACAAACACCTTGCCTTAAAGCCAGCACCGGCTGCCTCGTGTTTGCCTGGCCGGATAGGAAAGACTGCAGTGAACTAAACATGCCATGGGTCGTGCAGATGTCACTTCCTATTAACAAGCACAGATTGCTACCCATGTCACAGAGGTCACACACACCTCTCTCTGCTTTCATGTGAGTGTGTGTGTGCATGTCTGTGCACGTGCATGAGGTGTCTCACAGCTAAATATGATCATACTGATTCTCTGTTCAGTCTGAATTTTATTATGTTCAGTGTGTCTTTTCCAGGTTTAGGTGTTATGAATTAGCGCTCATATAACTGTTGACTTTAATTGGACAAAGTATCTAAGCTAGGCACCCACAAAAGCACACCCACATACACTTGAATGTGGACACACTGATCCTCTCTCACAAAGGCACACAGGCACAAGGTCTGTCTCCAAACCTAGTTTGCATCTTAACTAGATAGTGTTTTAAGACACCATAGGCAAAATTCTGATATAAAAAGTAGGCAGCAACATTATACTGCTTTGTGACAATGACAATAAATGTCAGCCACACTTCCATGTTCAAAAAGCAGATGATATCTTCCTCTGTAGCCTTTGTGAATGAAAAAGCCCATAGCACAGGTTTGTTGTGATTTACTGATGTACTGTTCATCACAGATTTCTCTTCAAAACATATTAACAACAGTTTACAATCATTAATCAGGCATGATGAAATGAATACAAATTTTGTCATGTTATTCTGACACATATTTCATGATTAAATAAGCTCATACAAGCCTGCTGTATGTGTCAGGGTACGATAATTCAGTGTCAGACTAGCTTTTGAATAAGTAAGTGCAAGAATAGAATACAAACAACAATACAAATCGGACAAGGATTTACATGTAATAAAACACTAGATTATACAGCTGTACAAATTGAATCATAATATTAGCATTGCTTTCATGCACTTACTCTACTTTCCAAGTATGATGTCTAAACTAATTCAGTATGCTAACATCTCAAAACCAGTTCTTTGTGTACTGTATGTCTTTTCTGATGTGGTAAACTTGCTCGGTAGCTCACCTGGTACAGCCATGGACGTGCAATACATAGCTCTTGGGAAACATGGAATGGTTGCAGAAGCAAGCTGAAACGGCATGACTGCTGCCACAAATGTGTTTTCATCTCATGTTTGCTTATGTTAACGCTATCAGTTAGATTTAGGGTCTGGTTTATTGTAGGTGGTGTGTTATTATTAAACGCAATAGAACATGAACCTTTTAGCGCCACTTTCTGGACATTTCTCTTGTGAACTGCCAAAACTTGCACAACAGCCATCAGAATAAAATGTTCCCAGATTCACATTCATCTTTTTTTGGATAAAACAGAATGTGCTTTTATTACAGCTTACCGGACAGCTCACTGTGAAAATGTCGCAAAACATGCAAGACGTAACAAAACATAATTTTGCAGAAGTATTGCCAGTTTTCCCAATGAGCCTGGGTTTTTTAATTTAGTCACTTAAAAGGTTGCATTTCAGTGATGCTGCCTAGGTGGTAGGCAGCAACGCAGCACACTAGGTTTTGGAACAGAGCCATAGTTTGTGTGCCAGTCAGACTGATTTACCCCTTCAGCAACTCTGTTTTGAAAACCAGATCTCAGATAGCAATAGCAGGGGAGAGCTTTGAATTAGTCATGACTGTGGACTTTTAGAGTGCTACCGTTTTAGGATTGTGTGTGCGGCCTGCACAGTAATCCTCTCCTCTCTGCCCCCTCTCTCTTTCCCTCCACCTTGTTCTGTATCACCGTAGCTTGCTTGCTGAATAATTGCAGTGAGGGGACTTTTCAATGCATACGTGATTGGCTCTAGGGTGGCTAGGGTGAGTGTGTTCTCTGGTCTTCTTCCCAAAGCCAGTTTCTCCTCTTCTAATGCAGTCCAGCTTGACTCCTGCCGACATTAACACATGAATACTTGACTATTGCGAACTTGTTCATGCCCTTCTCTGATGCTTTGTAGCACTGTAGTCTAAATTTCGGATGTTTTCTTACAAATACACATGTTAAAATGTCAGTCCACAACCTTTTTGACTCATTGCCTCAAGTGTATAAAGATCCATTACCTCACCTAAGACCAAATAGTCATCAGTGATGTGTGAATGTATGTCATGTGTTTATACTTGTGATGGGTAAAAGTGTCTGCTATAATTGGTGGTTTTGGCACTGCCTTGGATATGAATGAGTCTAAATGAGGTGTCTGTGACCAGTGTTTGCAGAAAGTAGCTATAGCTTTATCTGTTGATTCCAACAACTCTGTATTTAATATGTGCTTGTGTCCTATACTTTCCAGTATTCCAGTATACTGAATATGGATCCTGTCCTCCACCAGTGCATTATGCAGAGTGTTGTGGCATAAACACTAGTGGGCCTACTGTTAATCAAGTGGGAGGAATCAGTAACATTTTTCAATTGTACCAGATCCTACACATCATCAAAACCCTGAAAAACACACACTCACACAGTCTCATCCACCCTCATCCACTCACCAGCAAACACAACTCACACACTTCAACCTCCCACAGAAACCACTATGCAAATGTGTCCTCCAGCAACAAGCATGTTATATCCATATAATTGTATGTTGTGTATCACCATAGGTGGCTGTAAGACTATATGGTGATCTAGAACCATTTCTAATCAGATGGTTGTGTAAGATTATCAGTGTACAAAATCATAGACATTAATTACCTAAATCATTGTTGTAAATTTGTTTATTTCACAAGGGTTTTATTTACATATTTTTTTTATTGGGATATACTGTATACTGTTAAAAAAGTAGGGTTCAGTAAGGACATTTAATAATAATAATAATAATAATAATAATAATAATGATGTTGATGATGATGATGATGATGATGATGATAATAATAATAATAATAATAATAATAATAATAATAATAATAATAATAATAATAATAATGGTTTTATTTAGCAAAGGCACATATTGATTGATCAAAATATGTTCTTTAAAATGTCCTTTATAAATATAAATTTTGTGTCACCATTGTGACTCATCACAACTAGAGTTTGGCCTTATAGACATCGTCAGATTGACTTTGTTCTAGCTCTAAATTGTAATATTTGGCGAGTTTAGTTTGTGACTAGATTTTTTTAAACTACCAGTTAAGCCACCCTCCGAAAGGTATGTCATTATTCTAATACCCCATGCACCTTTCCTGGCGTCCCGCTAATGTGTATGAGTGAACCTGAGTGTCAGAGGGTGTTAGACACCTGCGCAGTGCACCAGCCCACACCAGCTGGTGTCTTTGTTAGGACTAAGTACAGTCAATTAGATAACAACTGAATGAACACAAATGTGTTTGTGTGTGTTAGTAGTGTAAGAGGACTCAGTGTTGAATAGAAATCACAGAGTCCTAAGCGTCTTTTACAAGCTGTTGTGCTTGAAAAGTTTTCAGTTTGTGCTTGTCCCTTTCAGAGACTACTTTTATGGTTAAGTATAATAATCTGCTTAGTTTCCTGCTGTGGGTTTTATTAGCAAAAATGTTAGCATTTAACTTGGTTAACATGGCTCCATGTTATTTTAATAACAAATAAGAGACTGCTACCGCAGATTAGCATGCCGGGATAATCCTTCTACTTTTCTTTCGCATGAAGTTAGCTGGCTGGTGTTAGGTGTGTCTAGACAGACGTTCCTCAGTAGGGGGTTAATATTTGACCAGACGCTGCCTCTCCTGGTAGTCCCATTATCTGGGTTACCAGCATTCATCAGACAGGTGCTTCCCCTCCCTGTACCCAGTGACCAGGGTGAGAGGACTTCTCTGGAGCAGGACTTCAATAGGTGGGATGCTGGGACAGCAGCAGGATAAGGAAGTCAGGAGGTTCACTAATTACAGTGGTGTGTGTGTGTGTGTGTCTATGGGTGTGTGGCACTGACCACTGCACAAACTATAATATTGCATGTATTGATGATAGGAACCTTGGGAGAAATTGTTATATTTCTCAGTCATGTGTGGGTTATTTTTGTCTTGCTAACCTAACATTTTTTTTTATTTTAAATAAGGGGTACAAAATTGGCCATTTAAAAATCTTTATATATATTTGTTTGTATAATTTATGCACACTTTGTGTACATCTGTAGACATCTGAAGTGTAGTAGACGGTTTGATTTGGTTATTTTGCTGTTAAGGTTATTTATGGTTCAATATTATGCACTTATTAGAATTATAAATAACTAAAAATATTAATTTGAAATAAATGCATTATTATTATGGTGTTATTAGGGACACACAATTAATCAATGCCAATTATCACCTTTCAGATTATTATTTGAAAAGTGATAATTAGATTTTTTTCTTTTCTTTCAAATTATTGGTGTTCGGTCAGTATGAGATGTGTACCAACTGATATTAGAAATTAAATTGTTAACGCTATTTTTAATCTTTTTACTTGTATTTTTTATTTGAATTATTTATGCTAATAGTCACTCTTAACCGGTGATCCTTAAAAAAACATATAATAAAAGACTCTTTTTTTTAAGCTAAATTACAGTGAAATAGATTATAATAACATAATATACATTCTATTATCAATGCATCAAAATTTTATTGTCAGATTTATGATTCATGGTCACTCACCTTAGGTATAAATGTGTTTAGTTGTTTGGCGATCTTTGGCTTGTGTACAGTTTCATGCATTACACCATTATTACTGTATATATTGCAGTTTGTAACTTCATTAAAAAATGTGAAAAAATTAAATAAATCTGATAATATAAAACACTTGCTCTAGGTTGAGGCAGGGGGATAAATCCTGTGCATTAACAGTCTCAAAATAATGAAATAATGTAACTGAGAAAATCTGGAAATGTGCTTTGTAAATTTTAAAAGCCTCCCCTGCTAACGTCTCTCTAAACGACCCTGACAAAGGTGTAACAATAGCTGGCAGTCACTGGAGACAAAGCATTTCATCAGTGGGGTTACATCAGACAAGGCCCATGGGTAAAACCCACAATAAGCAGCTAATCTCCTAATCCACCCAAATTATGACCAACACCTTTCAATGATGATTGCACAGGAGGAGGGAATTATAATCTCCTGATGGGTTTTCACTGGGGATACAATATGGGGTAAAATTTGAGTGTTGTGATTTAATTAATTGCTCTTTGCACATGCAGGTGACTGACAGAAAACGCGCTGTATTCAAACGGTTTGAGTGAATTGTATTAAATATTGTAATATGTAGACTAGAGTCACTAGAGCTCAGTAATAGAGGTGTAATTTTTTTTCTGCTAACACAGCAGAGCCTTTTTAGAGCAGGTCCTTGTGTAGTGAAACATGGATGCCTTTTGACTTTTGTAAATGCTGAAACCTAGGCTCATATTTAAACCATTTATTTAAGATGTCAGGTCAAAGTCAGTCTGTTGTTATTTCTTTGCAAGGAAACCATAAAGTAGTTTTGTCTAAACCTTGGTGCAAACAGTCAGTATTTCAGGGATTAAACAGTTAAAGCACACTGTTTGATAGCATATAAATAAATATACATAAAGGACATATTATATAGACTATACAAACAAACAATATTATGTGATTGTTCTTACAGTACCAATTCCACTAATTACTTACAGAATTAATTCCATTGTGGTAACCATTCAGTTCACCAAACTGATTTCTTTAAGTAGAAATCAGAGCATAAATCACATGCTGCTGGTGTCTGTAACATTAAATTGATTGTAAATATAGTACTATATTGAATATTACTACTAGTATAATAGTATTCTGGAGTGATGCAATAATGTAAAGATGACTAGCGCACATTAAAAGCCACATGACTGTAAGGGTAAGTCATCCATGTACAGTGTCTGTGAGGGTTGTTGAGAAAATAGAACTGTTCCCGACCTTCACTGTACTATATTAGTTACATACTGTACTGATGCTTTTAATACTCTATTTATCAGAGTTTACGACTTCTTTAAATGGTTGAAAAAAAAAAAAAATCCCTTATTACCAAGGCTATATATTTTTTTCTGTTCTAAAATACAAACAAAACAAAAAAAGTAATAATGTAAAATATTTTAATAATATAACTGTGTGTGTGTTTTAAATATATTTTAAAATGTAATCTATTCCCGTGGTGGCAAAGCTAAACTTTCAGCGTCATTACTCCAGTCTTCAGTGTCACATAATCTTTCAGAAATCATTCTGATATTCAGATTTTCTGCTCAAGAAACATGTCTTTCTATTATCAATGTTTGAAAAAGATGTTCTGCTTAATAATTTCGTGGAAACCATGAAATGTTTTTTCCCCCTACAGATTCTATGTTCTAAAGAACTGTGTTTATTTGAATAAATATAATATAGTAAAATATATAATATAATATAGGAATATTTTAATCTATAAAATAAGTGTATTTAATGCCATTATTGAGCAGTGAAATGCAGCCTTTCTGAGTAAATGTATTACTTTAAAAAAAAAAAAAAAAAGCTTACTGACTTTATTCAAAGTGCTACTGGTTTGTAACCTCTGTAACTAATCAGTAATTTTTTCTTCTTCTTTTTTCGGTCATATTCATAATTACTGGTGGTACTGAGCGGGACACAGAGGTTTGTGAAACACCAATGAAACTAACTAATTGTCAAAAATTGTGATTGTTTTCAAACTGGTTTCATGTTCCAAACACACACCACTGCTGAGGTCAGACGGTGGCTATTAGGAAAACAACCTACTGTATGAATGGCTTGCTTATAGTTGTCTAGACACAAAACACTGTGATAGGAAAGTATTTTGACAAGGAAAAAATGGCATGCTTCACATTTAAATGTAATCTTTTTTTTTTTATTCACCGCCTCAGTGCAGACATTGTCAATTTCCCACACAATACAACATGAAAAACAGGTTCCCACTTCTCTCTGAATGATTGCTACTCATCCTTATATCTCAGCTTCATTTTCTCACCTGTGTGTTAACAAAATGTAGCTTACGCTTCAAAAAACAAGTTTATGAAATGTTTATCTTTACGTCTGAATGTGTTTCGTTGTTTACCCTCAGTAGTGAATACGGTTACCCAGTCATCAAAAGGACACTTCCTGCCTGTCCTCTGAGCACATCCTGTGTCATACACCCTTATTGTTATACAGACATGTTGACAAGGCCTTTTCTCCCACTCCTCACACGACCTTCCACTGTCTGGCTGTATTTGTCAGCTCAAAGGAGCGTATTGTCTCCACTTCCAATGGCAGACAATAGACACCATAGGACACAGACTCCCTCACCGACTGATCTTAGCATCTCACCAATGCTCTTGTCAACCAAATACAAATTATTGATACAAGCTTATGAGACAAAAATTCATTGGCACCACTATGAAGGTTTTTTCCTCAAAGCTTTTAAGTTGGCTTTTATAACTATTTATGGGTACTCTGTTTAGTGCCTGGTTTGAAATAAAATACTGTATTTTCTGGACTATAAGTCACACTTTTTTTCATAGTTTGGCTGGTCCTGCGACTTATAGTCAGGTGCGACTTATTTGTCAAAATTAATTTGACATGAACCAAGAGAAATTAACCCAGAGAAAACATTACCGTGTACAGCCACGAGAGGGCGCTCTATGCTGCTCAGTGCTCCTGTAGCATACACTGAAATCATAGAGCGCCCTCTCGCGGCTGTAGACGGTAATGTTCTCTCTTGGTTCTAATTAAATGCGACTTATAGTCTAGTGCGACTTATATATGTTTTTTTCCTCATCATGACCTATTTTTGGACTGATGCGACTTATACTCAGGTGCGACTTATAGTCCGAAAAATACGGTAATTATCTTAACTGTGTATTTAATTTCAAACATAATTAAATGCTAGTAAAACAATGTGTATTGGAATCATATCAGTTATTGAATGAGAGATATAGTGGCCAGTATTGGATATTTATAGGATGCGTTGTAATACTGGATTTAATCTTACATCTCTCCTATTTTTTAAAATTGACCATAATGTTTGCTGTGATCTAATGTTCTAATGTTGCTTTTGGTTACCAATCATATCACAATTAGATGACATTTATTGGCTGTGTTTGTAGTATATTATTTTTACTTCTGTTTTTACCCACATATTCAGCATACTGTAAAAAATTTCCAAAGCTGAAAATATTCACACTAAATTCCCAACAATACAAATGTAGCAAACAAAACAAACCGGCCTAGCCTACTAGCTTAGCATAGGGCTAAATCTATTTAGATATGTTTTTGATCAGGAACAGGCTTATGATTCTACAATGGCTTGACACCGGCCTTATAATCCTTCTGGTCTTTATTAAATTATGAAAACGATTAAAATGGTATCTTTCCTCATACTCTTCCACTCGGAGGACCAACATTAGTCATGTGTTTGAACTTCCTGTTACACTCTGATATTCTGATCAAAGAGTCGGAGTCGGGTCGAGGGGCAACATGGGTAACCTGCAGCTCTCAAAGCTAAATACATCTCGCCTCCACAATTGAAGAACGATCAGAGATCAAGCCTAGCGTAATGCTTCAAAGAGTTCACAGTGATGTTAATTTGCTGTGTGTGTGTGCGCACGTATGTGTTCATAGAAGGAATATGCGTGTCCGGCGCTCTTGCTGCCTGCTGTCAGCCTATTTCAGCCTGTACAATGCAGAGCCGAAATGGTTTGAGTGTATTCTGTGTGTGAGCGTGACCCAGGACCGGCCCCGCATCGCAACCTCCATCTCCAGCTCTGATTGGGCTGCTTTGACGGCTGCGAACTCCTGCGTTTGTATGGACTCCTATCTATCTGGAGCTTCCAACGGCTCTTTCTCTGTACAAAATGAGCAGGGACCTCATCCATTCTGTTGATGCCCTCTGCCAGAGCCTGAGTCGGCCCTTTGGACCCACATCCATTTGAAACAACCGTGCTTCAATTCATTTGGCCGTAATTGACCAGTTCTGGTTAGCCTTCCTCATGGCACAGGAACAAAAAGGGTTACAGGGTGTCTGAGGGGCAAACTTATTTTTCCTCCACCATGTATAGGCCGTCTTGTATGACTACACATGCTCAGTGGAGCTTTTCTTTTTAGCAGGCTTCTATCTGTGCCACACATTTCCAGCATCTACCTACGGTTTGAATAGTGTGATTTATCTGTGTGCCCGCTAGAGGCATTGGACGATAATATTCAGGCGAGAATATTGTGTGTGTGTATGTGTGTGTGTGTGTAAGGTTACTTTCTCGTTCTGCAGGGCTTCGCCAGCCTGGTAGCGTGTCATCGGGTTACGCACCTCACGCTCTCTCTGTGGTTCTAATGACTCTGTAACTAAGCGAGAGGTGAGGTGCAAAACCTCCAAACTATCTCTTTACCCTCCCGAGGCCCTGTGCCCTCCTGCCCATCTACTCGGATTCTCTCGCTCCCTCCCCGCCTCCTTCCCCTGAAACCCACTCCTCTCATTACTGTGTTAATGATGTGTTTACATCCCTGTATGTTATTAAAGGCTAACCTCAGAGCACTAATAATTGGGGCTCCCTTTCACACTTTCTCATCAGACCTCCTGTTTTAAGTCACACATGCACACAAATAAATATACCCTTTCTGCTCCCATGGGAGGAAATGCGGTTAGAAAAGAATTATTTTTTATAACTTTTATGTGATATAGCTAACATAAAAAGTATATTTTAAGTATAGTTTATATACTGCTCAACAGAAACCTCAGCCTTTCGCATGCATGTCTACTGATTAAATATTTTGTATTAAATGATTATTCTTTCAGCTTTAATGCATTTTTAAATACATTCCTCTGAATTTTGTGATTTCCTGGCACATAGCAGAAAATGTGAAGAAACATAAGCAGATCGTGCCTTGACCTGCTGATAGGTCAAAGGCTAAGTGTATTCATCTTAAAAAAAATGTTGGGTGATGTGCTGTATTATGCTTTCAGGTATTTTATTATGATGGTGAAATGTAACATTTTAGAATTAAGTTCTGCATTTATTAATCTTATCTGCATCTTATTGACTTTATGCATCTTATTATTATCTTTAACTGCATAACGTAAATCAATGGCCAGATTGCTATCATAGGCAATGTTTTAGCAAACTCTTTCATATCTATTTTTGAATGTAATGTCCACTTTCCGTGATCCAGTCAAATCTCAAGGAGAAAAACCTACATTTTTTTTTCTTGCTAATTATCCTGTTTTAATGTTCTGGTTGTAAATGGCAATTCATATAGACTTTAAAAGATGTCACTGATCTTGTACCTCTGTCAGTCTACTCACAGTCAGTGAGGATGTCATCTCAGAATAAAACAGAAGGCAGTGTGACATAAGAAATTGGACCATTTTTCACGCGCACATGCACGCACGCATGCACACACACGTTTGTTTTTGTGAAAAGTGGGGACATCCCATAGGCGTAATGGTTTTTATACTGTACAAACTATATATTCTATGGCCCTACACCAACCCTACACCTAACCCTAACCCTCACAGGAAACTTTGTGCATTTTAACTTTCTCATATAACTCATTCTGTATGATTTATAAGCGTTTAGAAAAATGAGGACACGGGTTATGTACTCATAAGTCACCCTCTCCTTGTAAAACCTGTGTCATACCCATGTCATTATACAGAGTTGTGTCCTGATATGTCACAAAAACATGCCCACACAGTCACTGGAGTGTTTGAACTGAGATGCTTTATTTGTTTTTATATCCTCATGATGCTGAGAGCTCTCTGTGGCTCTGCTTTGTTTACAGGAATCCTTGGAAAGGTTTTTGCAAGCATATTTGTGGATACTCTCATGGTTTGTATAGAAGGGGACCAAACAAGCCACCGTGTTCAACTGCATATGTGTGTATGGGTTTGATTCAGTTCTTGTTGATGGACACATCTCACTCGCTCCCCTAAGCCCCTGATGACTGCACCGTAGTGCTATCTCACTCAGTGTATAAAAGCCTTTCAACCATGACTGCTATAAAACCAGCCCAGCACCCAAGAGCAGTTCAACAAGAGGGTGAATGATCAGACTGCTGTCATCTGAGCGACGGATAGAAATTGAGAGAGAGCGGAGAAAACCGTCTCAGAGAGAAAGAGGTTGAGTGTGAAAAACATTGCTCTCAGGGTGCGAGAGAAGCGATATGTTTGTTTGGGCATGAAGTGGACGCTTTCTTCCAAAGGGGTCCTTTGTAGTACTGTTGACTTGTAGGAACTGAAGTTTGAAGATTCCCTATTCCCTCTTATCAAAGCCATTAACCTTCAGGCTAGATTGAGATTTCAACAGCAGAATGGTTTAAATGGTTTGTGGATTGGTACACAGGTATGTAAGAGGCTTGTGGACGGCGTCTGGTTGGACTTGGCAGATGGTCTCTTAGCCATCTTAGACCGGGAATCCATAGAGCTGATCTTCATCAAGGTGCTCGACTTACCTTAAAAAATAGGATTTATCTGTCCTGGAGTTCATTTCGTTGAGTGACCCAGCCGGTTTTGTCTGTGTAGTGAGGCGTTGTTGGGCAGTCGCATAAAGACACTTTGGCTTCTTGAGATTAGGCTTTGAGCTTTGATCAGCTGTGGCTTCAGATCATCTTGCTCACCTGCACACAGACCACCTGAGATTTGCGTCATACTGAGGGATCATCCTGTCATCTTTAAGAAGGCCCTGACCTGCTACTACTTGATACTATGCTGGTAATTCTAATCAAAGTGTTCATTTGGCCTGGGTAAAGTCACGGAGTAACATACAGTAATGCAAAGTCGATTTATTCGATTGTTTGTTGGTTTTAGAAGGTACTTTAACATCTTGGAACGCTACTGGTTAAAAGGACATTGTGAAATAATCACACAAGATGCTCTTTGGCTGGATATTGTTGGATAAACTTAATTGTTTAAAAAGAAAAAAATTAAGGTTTTTAATAGGGCTTTCAAAATGATTGTTCACGATTTATCGCATCCAAAATAAATGTTTGTGTTTACATGATATGTGTATGTATTGTGTATATTTAAGTGAGTTCAACTAAAAATCAAAATTATGTCATTAATAACTCACCCTCATGTCGTTAATAGCAAAAACTACGACTTTATTCAGCATTGTATTCTCTTCCGGGTCTGTTGTGAGAGAGAGTTCAAAACACAGCAGTTTGTGATATCCAGTTCGCGAACGAATCATTCGATGTAACCGGATCTTCATGAACCAAATCGAACTGAATCGTTTTAAACGGTTCGCGTCTCCAATACGCATTAATCCACAAATGACTTAAGCTGTTAACTTTTTTTAATGTGGCTGACACTCCCTCTGAGTTCAAACAAACCAATATCCCGGAGTAATTCATTTACTCAAACAGTACACTGACTGAACTGCTGTGAAGAGAGAACAGAAGATGAACACTGAGCCGAGCCAGATAACGAACAAAAGATTGACTCGTTCTCGAGTCAAGAACTGGTTGCATACACTTACATAACAATGTAATGTAAGTATAATCTAATGTAACACACTACACTGCAATGGACAAAAACCCGGCAGTGCCCGCAAGGTCCCCCTGCTTAAGGTTGCCAAAGAACATCTAAATGATTCAGAGAAGGCTTGGGATTGTACAAAATTGTACTCTTTGGTATTAACTCGACTGGATGTTTTTGGAGGGAGATAAATGCTGACTATGACCCTAAAAAAAACATCCCTACAGTAAAGCACGGAGGTGGGAACATTATGCTTTGGGGTTGGTTTTCTGAGGTTACAGAATGACTTCACCACATTAAGGGGCAGGTTGACAGGGCCATGTACTGTAAAATCTTGGACGAGAACTTCTTTCCCTCAGCCAGAACACTGAAGATTGGTCATGGATGTGTCTTCCAGCATGACAATGACCCGAAACATACTGCCAAGGCAACAAAGGAGGGCTCAAGAAGAAGCACATTAAGGTCATAGAGTGGCCTAGAGGAAGCTGGAACTTCGAATCTGTAAAGAGTGGACCAAAATCCCTCCTGGGATGTGTGCAAACCTGGTGACCAACTACAAAAAACGTCTTACCTCCTTTGCTTGCCAACAAGGGTTTCTAAACCAATACTTAATCGTGTTTTGCTTAGGGATCCAATACTTATTTCACTCACTCAAATGCAAATACATTTTTAACCTTTATATAATGTAACATTTTTTGGTTGGTATTCTGTTTCTACGTTAAAATAAGCCTAACATAAAAATTACAGACCCTTGTTTGTGGGCAAAATCAGCAGGGGATCAAATAATTATTTCCCCTGCTGTATATATTCTTTTCAGCTTGGCCAGCCTGGATATCCCTGAGACAGAATATAACTGTGTGGATGTGTATGTGCTTATTTCAATTTAAATCAGAATAACGTGTGTGTGTGTGTGGGAACATACAGCGATTCTGTTTGAGTGTTTTTTTTTTTGTGTGTATTGCTTTTTGTAGTGAAAAAAAAAGAGAGCGACCGGAGGAGTGTATTTGAGCTGGATAATAGAGGCGATCTCAAGGTCTTGGGCAGCAGGTGTCATGGATTGTGATAGTCAGTCTTTTAGAGAGCTGTTCTGCGTTTAGAACCACACCAATCGACACTCTCTCTTTCTGACCCTTCACCTCCACTCCAGCTCCTGACTGACAGACGCAGCGCTGTAATGAGAGGAAATCAGGATGAATTAAGCCCAATTAAACATCCATTTATGTCTCTGTCTGCTCTTCTGCCGGGCTGGTGAATATTCAGGCGTATTAGGTGATTTAATATCATGGCAGTTGAAATTGTCACTTTTTTTCCACTGCTGCTGATGAAATGATTTTATGAATATTGTTTGGTCACAAACACTGTGGCTTTAGCACAAAAAAAAAGTCATTGGACTCTGAACTAGAACTTTACACCAGCATTAAGTTGAAGGCCAAACCAGACTTGTATGCATGTAATAACTATGATGTCACCGTAGCATTCAGCCTGTCTGTCAATCATCAAATCATGACCCAGGTCAAACTCAGTATATCTGCAAAGGCAGCCGTATCCTTCCACGTGTCGCTGTCCTGTTACTGAGGCCTACCGAGGGTGGTGTTCATGACAGCAGGGAAGTGGAAATGCAGAAAGTGTGTGAGTGAGAATATGTGTGAAGGGTTCAAGTGTTTTCTGTGATTGGTGTGTGACAGACAAGGTGAGAGGTCAGATGTAATCTTGAAGGCAGTAATTCAGACAGGAAGTGAATTTGACTTGTTTGTTTGTTTTTAATATTCCACACTGTGTGAGTAATTCCCCTTGGGAAGAGTGGGAGGAGAGGACAGGATTTGTATTTGTCGAGGTGTGTTTGGGTGTCTATCTGTCATAATCAGTGCTGTGTTACATATGCCTTCTTTGTCTTTTTACACTATATATATTAATTCAGTTAGTAATTAGTATTAAATAAATGATTTGATATTTAATATTTTTTATTGATTTGAGATGATCCAGACATTTACTTATTCATTATTAACCAAGAAATATAGCAGAATTTTTTTTTCTGACATCAATACACACTATTATTTCCATGTCCAGGTTCTGTTTGTCTTGTCTTCAGTGCTGGCCAGGTGTAGGCCAAAGGTTGTGTACTCCTCAGATGTAATAGTCTATAATCACTCCTTCTTGTTATTCAGGAGTAGGAAGGATGTCTTATTCAAATGTCAGGGCCTCTCATTCTCTCACCCTCTCTCTGCTTTGCTTCCCTCAGCTCTCCTTTCTCACTCCCATCAGGCCTTTTGACAGACTGTAGGATGGCAGAGCAGACGTTAGGTAAATTACTTTTCATGATAACAGAGCTGAGTTTAATGAAATGCATCGCTGTGTCAGCAGCCCTACTGTTCTGCAGCTGAGGAATCAGCTGTCAATCAATCCTTTCATGGGGAGTGGATGCCAGAGCACCCTATGTCCTTTTTTAATAGTATGCAAGATGGGAATTATTGGGGAGCAAATAGTAGTCCAATAAAAAACGCAGGTACCAGGATTCACAAGGTGCACATGGGAATGCTTTATAGTTTGATATTTCCCACAATCCCTTGAACAACAGAAGTATTTAACTGTTCTCCTTTTATTTATTTAAAAAATAATAAGAAGAAAAGTGAAAAGCAATGCCAGGATGAAGCTACATATCATACATATAATGAATTTAAAAAGATGTTCACCTATTTATTTTTGTACTGCATATGGACAAAAACATTTTAATTATTTTTTTTTATTTTTTATTTGTAATGCACAAAAGAAAAAGTAATTTGGGTTAGGAGCAACATGAGAGTGAGAAAATGATACATGATAACAGCGTCTGGTATGTTTTATACCACACTCAAAAGTGTGAATTTTTGTTAAGTACATACTTGTAGTGAATAGTATTCTAATTGGGACAAATCCTCTAGATGGAAAAGGAATTAACATTTTCTGCACTACACTCGGGTGCATGTATCAAATGATGCCCTTCAAGCGAACTCCATCGCAGTCTGCACAGACTATATGCAATAAAGATAATGAACAAGTGTTAGTATAATGATAATGGCTGGATTTCCCAGATTATCCGATTACCTGTAGTGATCCTAAAGGGCTTAAAATTGTGATACCACATAAAGTAAGGCTAACAGCCCTCATCATGCAGAGCCAGCTCTGAGACCCTTGTATTTTCATTTTTATAAGTAATGTAATTTCCGTTGAGGACTTGGAGAGACCAGATGGTTCAAAGTAGAATTAATGAATTGAATTTGTGTAGACATGACAGCTCGATGCTAATATATGCTTGGAAATGGACTTCTAGAGAAATCAGGAACAGTTAAAACCCTACAATATGGCCGATAATCCCGCCGAAGGCATGATCTTTGGATGTAGTTTACATCAGTGTCTAGAAGAAACCTCCTGAACTTCAAGATGAATGACCTCCAAATATGTTTCTGCCCTAAGTAACTATTAGTCTGCTGTGCAACCTCAATTTGTGCCTCTTTAGTGTTGTCCGCTACATCACATCTTCTGACAGTGACAGCAAGGGATGGAGGGTGTTCAGCGGGGAAGAAGATGAGGCAGCGAGGATGGAGACAGGGATGTTGTCACATGCAGCAGGGGCTGATAATTGGTCACGTCCTTGCTCTGTCCCCACCGAAGATCTATAAAAATGTAAATGAGCATGAGGTTGCTTGGAGATAGCAGAGGAATCTGAATCAGCAATGAAAACTGTTAACAGGCGAGTTCAGTGGTCCGCACCTTTGCTGGAACTTGTCGAGAAAGGACGGTTGGCTCTTACTTACTTTACCATCAAAGTCTCTCAGAATAATATTTCAGACCAGATATTGATCTTCTGTTGATGTAGCAATATCTTGTAGCTGTAAAACAACACTAAATGGTACAGTCGACCTGAAATCAGGCCTCACTAACCAGTTTATTCCTCTACAGAACCCCTCCACAATCCTACTCCAGCACCTACTGTCTGTGATGTCCCATTGAGAAAAAGCTCACCCATTTCCTGGCCTAAAATCCAGATTGGAAACCCAGCTATTTCCACTCATGCAGTCAATATTCTCCTCCCTTTATGCCTCTCCCTATACCTAAGGCACAATAGCCTGTAATAACAGCAGTCTCTTTAACAGTGGTGGAGATACGCCGGCGTGTCGACAGCAAGAAAAGGCCTCAATCAGTATCCTTAGTGCACCTCCAATTGTGTGATCTATGGGGCAGCGGAAAAGGTAATTTGCGCAAAAGAAAATGACACCGGCACAAAAAAAAAAAAAAAAAACATGGTGATTTACGCAAAGTGAAATCACACCGTTCCATCGACACCTGGCTGTGTTATTATTTCAGGAGTTGGACCGCCGGGATCCTCCGCTGGGTATCATGGGGAGGAGAGAGAAAAGCAAGGGAAAACATTTGTATACAAATGAAAGCCGAAAAAAAGCGAAGATGCTAAACACAAAGCTTTCTCTCCTCATCCGTTGCTATCATTTCTCCCTCCTCTGGTTCTGAAAGCACGGCTCCTGGCTCGATTGTTCAGGCATTGTTCCCGCAAGGGCAGGCGGAGTCAGAGAAGAGGGTATCAGAAGAAAAGGGACAATTTGTTGTTGTTTGTTGATATCTAGACCACTATAGCTTGATTGCCTAGCATTAAACCGGCAATAACAGCCTCAATCATCACACTTACACCACGAAATGCAGAACAACTGAATTGGATCAAACTTGTCTCTCCAGTTGGCCCACGCTCCCTTGCTCTATTTCTTTCTCTCCTCCATGAAATGCTTATTAGCCCGTATTGATCCGGCTTGGTCAATTGTCAGCTCCTTTCATCCGTGGAGTATTGACGGCATAATCAGTGGATGGAGGTGGTAGACAGATGAAATATGATGTTGGTGGGTAAATTATTGGCTGCTTGCCTGTTGACCTGGGCTGGGGGACTCACACCTCCTTGAAACGAACGCATGCACAAAAGCGTGCATACTCCACCAACTTCTTTACACCCACGTGTGGCTTCGCAATCATATAGATTCGCACCCTTGAAACGGATGCGGAGTGATTGATGGAAAACAATTTGGAGTGTGATCACCTGTTCATTTAGCATCCTGAGTATTAATAAGCTTGCAATGCATTTGAATAAGTAAGCGGACGCATTTGGTTGTGTTTTTATGCACTTCTTCTACTTGCCCTCACCATTGACTGCGAATTAAAGGGTGCTTATTTTTCTCTCCCAGCTCAGGAGTCAAGTATCCATGCATCTCCTCCTGCAGGGAAATGAGAAGGGAGTTTATTGTGCACACATGCTGTTTTCAAGTATGGAGTGCTCCACGGATGCGTCTCTGCTGCGTGGCCAGCCTTGAGCTTTCTATGGCCTCTAGTTGAATCTTTCCCTTCTCACCGAGATACCCAACACTCCAGTACTCAAAAGGACATCTAATAGAAAAGTGTGTGGACCAGAAATATACCACAAGGTTTATATGTTTAAAGGGTCACACTTTAGTTTGGGGACCACTTCTCACTATTAAATAACTACAAACCATGACTGTTGCCTTAATAAAATTCCTAATTTGCTGCTTATTATTAATTGGTAAGGTAGTTGTAATAGTAATTTTAGGGATCGGTAGGATTTATGGATCTAAAATATGGTCATGCAGAATAAGGCATTGATATGTGCTTTATACGTAATAATACAAATGTTACAAATGATAATAAACAACAAGTTAATAATAGTGAGAACAAGTCCCTAAAGTAAAGCGTTATCATTTAAAACAAGGAGGTCTGTCAAATATGGCTCTGTTAATTGTTCTTTCACTGACAGGCCACTCGCCAAGTGTAGTCTAATTACAAAACAAATGACTCTAATGAGTCGATTCTTTTATTCAGAAACACTTAGAATTAACTGTGAGGTTTGAAGTAAATAGTTACTGATTGCTGTTTGTTTGGCATTTAAAAAAAAACTATAATATTAACCCATACAATGTATTTTTGGCTATTGCTACAAATATACCTGTGGTACTTATGGCTTGTTTTGTGATCCAGAGTCACATTTTTGAATCTTTATACTCGCTAAGGTTATATTTGTTGCATCCAAAATACAGAAAAAGTAGTAATATTGTAAAATATTGTTATAATTGAAAATAACTTTTGTCTATTTATATAAATTTATATCTCATTTATTCTTGTGATGGCAAAGCTGAATTTTCATCAGCAATTAACGGTCAGTGTCACATGATCTTTCAAAAATCATTCTAATAGGCAGATTTTGGTGCTGCTTAATATTTTTGTGGAAACATACATTTTTCCAAGAGCTGTCTGACCCTCTATAGACAGCAAGGATTCTAACATGATCAACAGTGTGTGTGATGCGCTATAGGGTGATGTGGAGGAAAAAAAAATAGTTGAATAAAGTTGTCATTTTAGTCTTATATGCACACAAAAAGTATTCTTGTAGCTTTATAAAATTATGGTTGAACAACTGAAGTCACTTCGACTATTTTAACGATGTACTTACTATGTTTATGAGCCTTGATCATGTTAGTATCCTTGCTGTCTATTGGAGGATCATAGAGCTCTCAGAATTCATCAAAAATATCTTAACTTGTGCATGATGAACAAAGGTCTTACAGGCTTGGAACAACATAAAGCAAAGTAATTAATTACAGAATTTTCATTTTTGGGTGAACTATCCCTTTAAAAACCAAACAATTTGGAGGAATTATTCATTTGGGAGGAATCATTTATTTTATTTCTGTATTTTGGAGGAAGTGTATTCAAATGTGCTTTGATTGCCCTCAGGACAAAAGGCCTGCTCACCACAACATTGACACACCTCTCTGACACATGGAATTGAAATTTGTCCAGTGCTCTCCAGTTGGCGTCTGATGCCCTGCTCCCCACTGAGTGCCCAGCTTTGGAGACTTCATTGTAGGGAGAGGAGCAGCTGGCAGGGCCCCGGTCTTGCTTATGGCTGGTGTTCACATTGTCGTCTGCTGATTAACTTTTTATCAGGAACTTAAATGGGCATCTGTTTCTGTCTCTCTTGCTCTTTATACAGTCTAGCTGCCAAACCGGGACCAGTGTCAGGGGAAGTCATATGTTGATGTGTCTTTGTGATTGTTGTCAAAAGAAATTCTAGAACATCATGATTGAGCCACTGCACTATCCCATTGTCCTTCTTTTCATGATGTTTGGTGCATAGCTCAGTGAGTAGAAATGAACCCAACTTCCATTGCTGAAAGGACATTTCCTCAGCTTGATTGCAGTGACTATTTACACCTGGGATTTAAAGGAATTTTTCAACCAAAAATGAGAATTCTGCTATCATTTACTCACACTAGAAGAGACCAGAAGAGGGTTGAGTTTGAGTCAGGCCTGAGACCAGAAGAGTCTAAGACAGCGGTCTCAAACTCAGTTCCTGGAGGGCCACAGCTCTGCAGAGTTTAGCTCCAACCAGCTCCAAATCACACCTGCTTGGAAGTTTCTAGTAATCCTGAAGACCTTGATTAGCTGGATCAGGTGTGTCTGATTAGGTCTGAAGCTGAACTTGCAGAGCTGCTGCCCTTCCAGGAGTTTGATTGTGACCAATGGTCCAAGGCCATCATTTCATGGCCTTGTGAATTTAACATGTGGATTCATTCTTAACTCAATGCGACTCTCTTCTGGTTTTGACTCTGACTCAAATGAGCTGGACTCGATTACAAAAATGACGTACGCTCATGTTGTTCCATTCAGTGTCCATACGATGAGTCAGTGGGGTCCAGCGATGTATAATGTTGGACCCCATTGACTTTGATTGAATGGACAGATTTGTCACTTTAAGGTAGCTTGTAAATAAAATATATTAGCTTCTCTTCTTCGCAGAGTGTTATTGTCAATTGTATTTGAAGAAGCATATCCTTTTACCACAAAAATAAATTCTAAATATCAGTTCATGTATCTCCAACCCTGCTCCTGGAGAGCTACTACCTGTAGACTTCATTTCCAACCCTGCTCCAATACACCTGTCTGTAATTATCAAGTAACCATGAATGCCGTGGTTAGCTGGTCTGGGTTGGAGCCAAAAGCTGCAAGACAATATCTCTCCAGGAGCAAGGTTGGAGACCGCTGCATTAAACAAAGTGGCTGGATGATTGAATTTCTCAGAAAGAGTGTGAATGTGATCTTTGTAATACCGACATGTAGCAGGTCTACATCTCTCTCAATCTTGTTACCACCATCATATCCATCACCTTGAAAAATAAGACGGCCATAAAGTGGCATAACTGTGAGCTCGGTATGGCTGTAGTAGAGGCTTTGAAATGATACCAATTCAGTGTGAAATTGTGCAGTTGATTCAAGGATATATGCTCAAAGAAGAAACTATAGCCAGTGATCTGACAGTGGGTGGGAGCAGGAGGAACTATGACTTGTTGAGAGTTTATTGAGAGTGTGAGTGTGTGTTGAGAGTTTGTGCTTATTTACCATGCCGCCTGAAAATTGAAGACATAAAGGAATGACTACATTAAATGGTGAGTGTGATTGAGGAAGATGGCATGATTGAGATAGTTGTTTATGGATCGCTCCTCGCTTCCTTTGTCCTCAATGCCAGACTTGTTTTTTTTTTTTTTTTTACTGTAATTTGGATGTTTGTACAATTCGAGTTTTGCAAAAAAACTTTGAAAACTATCTTATCAGGATGTGGATGTTGAAGAAGAAAACTGTTTCATAGGTAAAGATGGGAGAGTAGTTATGCAATTGCTGCACCTCTAATGGGACCAAATGGAATTGCTAAAACTTTAGGGCTGTCCTGTCATGATGGCAGTTTTTAGGTTAACATGAAAAGCGAATGTTTCCATAATTCCCTCAAGGAATACATTTTTGTAATGGGTTTTTTGATTGATTAATTTTTTTATTTAAGTCCTGTTGTAAACATTGTTTACAACAAATTGCACCCAGTCAAACTTCAAATATGAATTTTGAGTCCAGCTTTGAATCTTAATATAAAATATTTTATATAAACATGTAGGAAAAGGCTTGAGAATACAGTCTAAAATTGGAAAAGACCTGCAGAAAGACCTCCATGTAATCTACTTTGTTGTTTGGTAGTCAGTTTAATATGAGGCTGTTTCCCATCCCATATATAACGGGAAACACATGCATCAAGTTTATTCCAGTAGCCAACCGGTGGAGCGAGAGGAATCATGGATGAAAAGAAATTAATACGTGGGAAAACATTAATTTTAATCATGAACATTAATTTTAATGATATACAATCCTGAAGAGAAGTAGGAAGACAAGACCAGTTTTCCAAATGTGAGGATACTTTGGCTAGAATACTTTTATCGTTTTTTTTAGTTTCCTGCAAGGAAGGATTTTTTACTTAAAGTTTTGAACCAATGGAATAGATAAAGAAAGGGAAATGGAATAATATGGCTGCACCTTTAGTTCAACAGCTACCACATAAACAGATGTTCGTTCACAGTAAAACGCCTTCTCATACAATACAGGCACACACAAAACCCATGCCTGCAGACCAGCAGCACCTCATCCTCTACTCTCTGCCCTGGGGATCCTCGTGAAGCATTTCATTCCTGTATTTCTTTTTCCCATAGACAAGTTAAATTAGCAGTCTGGCGGTGATGCCCCATCGTCTGCTGACTTTCCTGTGTTGCCACAGCGCACACTGACTGTCAGTGAGAGCCTGACGGCTTAATAGTCTCTCCTGAGTGGATTTGGGCACTTTGCCTGCCTCTGTTTACATGCGCATGTCAGCCCTAAAATATTCAGATGGAGATGTGAAATATTCATATGAGGTCCCCACCAGGCCAGGCAGGATCTCCTCCACCCCTCCGCACACACACTTCCCATGCGCTGTCAGTCAGTACAGACCCAGGAGGATGCGGTGCGAGTATTGTCTCTTTGTAAAGCAGAGGGACGGAATTTGACTGCGACAAAGTAAAACGATTTGGACAGAAATGGGTATTTATCGGATTACTTAATGTTACAATTGTCCCAAGGAGAAAATGTATCGACTGCTAAGTAAATTAATAAATATCAGCAAACCTCCTTTCCCAGTTTAAACTTTTTTTTATAATCACTCCCATTTTTTTTTTTTTTTTTTTTGCACACCATGGACTTCGGGATTGTCTTTCAAAGCAGGCCGTGTAAAAATCGCAAATCTGCTACTTTATACTACATATGTGTTTCTCCAACACACACTAGAGCAGAGCATTGACTAACGCTCTGTGTGAGCGAGCGAGAGAGCAAAAGACAGTGAAAGGGAGGGAGAAGTGGGTGCATTAGATAGAGAAAGAAAAGACTGTGACATTGGGAATTGTTGGCAGCCCTGGTTTCATTGGCACTTTCTTTGAATGGCTGCCATATGTCCTTGCTTATCTTGACATCCTCATCTCCGTGCTGGCCTGAAGATGGTGGGGGATTTATTTAGTCTGCTCTTTGGAATGAATGCAAACAGTGGAATGGCTGGGCCCACCGCAGCCTTCACCTCGTTTCAATCATGCTGGTTAAAATGACTGTGCGATACGGCTTGCATCACGGCCCGCTCTCATTCTCGTTCTCAGTCTCTCTATTTTGTTCCCTATCTCTCCCCTGCCTCCTTTTTTTGTACCGTTGCTTGCAATGCCTCTGTTTATCTCTCAGCTCCTTCGCTTTTGTGTGATATCAAGCCCACGGAATAGCACATCACTGCATTATATTCCGGCGAATGGCGTTTTCATTTTCAGCCGTGCATTCTGTCAGTATAACTTTTTGTGTGGGTGCATATGAGTTTTGTTTGTTTTTTCCTTAGCATTTGTATGTTGAAATGGCGAGAGATGTAGAAGGACCACTTCGAAAAGTGTGTGCATATGGATTGGAGAGAGAGCACAAAAGTGTGTGTGTGTGTGTGTGTGTGTGTGTGTGTGTGTAAAAGGGTTGTGGAAAGTGGCTGGCTGAGCAGGCTGTTCTATATATAAATGCCTTGCTAGTTCATAAGTGACGTTAATGATAGAGCCAGGCAGACAATGGCAAGCTGTCAGGGTCAGTAATTGAGTGGGAGGGATGAGCTCTCTTCATTTTAGTCCATCGGTGTCACGGCGACAAGAGCACCAGGCAACTCGTCACCCAGAGATACCAGCCCGCCCGAACAATAGCTCCTGTCCGTCACAGCGCGTGGCCGTCTAGTGCTGGCGGGGTTAGTGAGATGATGCTCTCGCCGTAGAAGAGAGAGCACTCATTACCGCGGTACTTCTCCATACTGCGACGCACACACATCTACATACAACAGATCACTGTCATCTGCGGCAAGGAGCTCTCTTTTTGGTCTGTCGCGAAACGGTATGCTCAGTATGCTGTGCTAAAAGTTTGATTTGAACAATGCAGAATTCTCAATGAATAGGGATGGTTCAACTAAGAATCACACTCATGTCATTCCAAACCTGAATTTCTTTCTTCTGTGGAAAACGAAAGAAGATATTTTGAACAATGCCTCTGTTTGTTTGTAAAGAACTGTTTTTGTCAATAGGGTCCAAAACAACATAGACTTGCCTTGTATGGAAAAAAATACTGAAAAAATTAAATTCTCTAAATATATCCATTTGTGTTACACATAAGAAAGACAGGTTTGAATCAACATGAAGACTTTTATAAATAATATAGATAATAAATTAATATATATAAAATTTGTATACCTTTGTGAAACCCCTTCTTAGCACTGCGAGCTATAATGCAACAGCAGTGTTTTAAAAACAATGAATTTAAAGGTATGCTATAAAAGATTTTTAGGTAAAAATGAAAAAATTTTTTGAATCTATTATTGGACTTTTTTTAAGAGATTTAAGTGAGTAAAAAAGTCAATTTTTTTTAAACTGTCTTTGTTTTACCCAAATGCACTGCAATAAGCTTGCAACAATGAATTTGACTTTGTGGTGTTGTGTCCGATTTGGAAATTCCTTGTTTAATTAATTTGTTTATTGATGCAAACCCTAGATGAATGTCAGTATACTATGTAACTGATATGCTGATTACTTGATGATATGTTTTGCAGTGTTTACATTAGAGCTGCACCATTAATAAAAAAAAAAAATGCAATCTTGATTCAAACACCCACACAATCTTATTCATGAATCACAACGATTCAGCTATGTCTATTACGAATTTTTCACATCGTGAGTGTCAGGAGCGTGAGAAGCATGTTTTGTCACTGTCCATGTTAATGTATTATACAGGGCCGGCCATCATCACGCTTCCGATGTGACCGCTGTCATTCACTGATATGTGCGGTGACAAATCACACACTGCTCCTGCTCCACTGACGCTTTCAATGTCAAACAGGTGTTAAAGACCTTCAAATCCACATTCATGCTGTTGATCCAGAAAGAGCAACATAAACTTTGAATTTTTTTAGGGAAATGTAATCAAAAAAACAAAAAAAATTTCAGTTGAATGAAAGACTATTGTTCACTATATATTTAATAATTGAGGATTTCTTTAAAAAAAAAAGTCTAAAAATCTCATCTCGTCAGGTTTTCATGAACCCAGTCTCTTGTCTCCTGGGATAAGTGTCTCGTCACACCCCTAGTCAATAGTGAATTGATTGTATTATTGGATTGTTGTCTTTTTCGCTAATATCTGCAAATTCTAAATGTGACAAGTAGCTGAAAGGAAGAAATTATTTAATTAAAAAAATGTATTTAAAAAACCTGAATGATGTACACAGATAAATAATTTAAAATAACAACAGTATTGCACTTTTTTAGGGGTGACATTAGAGATATGAATTTAATCTAACAGTCTGTATTGCTAATGCAAATTCAAGCACAGCTGAAAGTGTATATAAAAACATAAATGTAGATAGACTATTTGACTATCCTAATCTAAAACTATGACCAGTTAATGTTTTGTCCTATAGGATTCAAATCTGTTTTGGGGGTTAGCGCTCAGAGATCAGGCCTTCCATCAATCCAACCTGCCACTTATGTGAAGCCATTGTTTGTGCCTGTGCTGTGAAAGGCTGTTTTACTTGGCAAGAACATGGCCCTATTACTTAGCCTAATTAAAGCAAGGTACATAATTATGCTTAATTACACACCGACAGGAGTCCCCTGAACCTTTTTTTTTTATTTCCAGTGTGTGCTTTGTATCATTGCATATCAAATAGGTTTACTGTCTTTGGAGATTATGTGTGTGTATATTAACTGTTTAAGTGTACAGATGTAGCTGTGTATGTTTGTATGTATAGATTAGTGAGAGGCATGGAGTAAGATCAAAACAATACTATGAGTCTTTACACTGCATTCTTCAAAAAGAGATGACAGGAAGAAAGGTCATGCGGAAAAAAGAGAGATGGAGAGATGCTTGTGGGAGACATGGCTTTTCTAGGAATGAAATATTTAAACAAATCAGCATCTTCAATTAGACTGCGTGTGTCCCCTGCTCACTCTGCTCAATATCTCGCCTGCAGAGGGATTTTATCCATCCTTGAAAGGAAATAAGGGCTGTCTTTTTTGGTTAGTCTTAAATGGCTTAGTGTGGGTGTAGCTTGATCATTTTTATACATTGAAAACTGTTGGAATCTGCCACATTTACCCCTAAATTGCATGAATTCACGCAAAATACAATTATGTAATATCAAATTCATTGTATGAGCTATGATCTAAAACAACACGTGTGTTACCTAGACAACACCCAAAGTCTGTTCTAAAATGTAGTCAGCAGCCTTATGCTATCTAAAATAATTCATTTTGGCCAAAATCAAAAGCAACATCTTAGACATGCTTCAGGGAAAAGGCTTTCCCAGAATGCATTATGGTGAGCACTGTGAATAGAATTCTATGTCCCCTTTACAAAAACCCAAATAGGATTTTTCCATTGGCTTTTTGGACTATTGCTCAACCAACAAACTACTTTGATTCTTGTGCTTTTTTCATCGTGATAATCTTTACAACTGAACACAACTTAAATTTAAAAAAAGTTTGCAAGACTGATTATAAACACAACGAGGCTATAAAAATCTACTATCCCTTACAGAAATTAGCCATGGTTTTACAACACATGAAACCAAAAAACTGGTAACCACAAATTAAGGTACCATAACCAGTTTAACCATGATGTGTGTGGTAAAACTTTGGTTATACAAATGGTAATCAATAGGCAAAACACCTACACTTTCACTACAATAAAAACATTCCCAAATAGATTTTTTTTTTCTGTGCGATGTGATTGATGTTTAATGTCCACAATAACCTCTTAGTTTTCCATTTAACCATTTATCAGCAACCACCTTTTCCAAGGCAAGTAATAACTTAAAATGATATCTTAGCCGTTCTTAGAATTTTTGCATTTCACTTCACTGCTATTTCATTGTTTTTCTATGTAAACATGCACTAGATAGACATGTTTGACCACTTCTCTCATGCTTAATGCCTTATGCAACAAATGTTTTACAAAACATGTCTCTCGACCTTGAATTTTTTTAATTCCACTGTCCTGCATGTTGCATTTTTAAATGTAAAAATGCCTTTTATGTTAATGGTCCCTTAGAAGATAATTTTCCATGGGGCAGCAGACAATAAAGAAATATACAAAGTCACTAGCTCACTAGAGCTGTGATGTTCAAGGTCACTTGTCTCAGTAAATGCCCACTATCGTTACTCTGATAAACTTGACTGTACCTTAATGCGGTGAGTCTGTCCATGGTAGTGCTGGGAGGTAAATTGGGACACTTGGCCCCCCATCATCTTCATCCTTGGCCTCTGGAGGTGTCTTAACAAGGAGCCACATCGCAGTAATAAGGATCTCTGGGGCTGTCCTTCACCAGCAGGCATATCACAGGTCTCTATTTTAGTTTGTGGCCAGCAGCGGAGGCAGTCTCATAACAGGACTCCTCCGCAGGCCTCAGTCCCAGAAATTATTTTAATGAACACGTTGGTATTTACCTAATAATAAAATTAATGCAAGAGATGTTTGCTTTCTAAGGTCTCCTTATGCATGAGTACTGTAGGGACCACATCCATCCTGAAAAAACATGGCTGGTTTTTAGCTGGTCTCTCAGCTTGACCAGGTAATAAGGCCCAAAGCTCTTTAAAACCAGCCAACAGGCCAGCCTTACGAGACCAGTTCTCTTGTTCTTGTTCTTTTCTTTTCTTCCTTCTTTTTTCTCTTGTTCATTCTTTCTTTTAGTTCATTATTTCTTTCTTTCATTCCTTCTTTCTTTCTTATTTAATTGGTCCTTTTGTTTGTTTGTTAGTTTCTTTTTATTTCTCTGTCTTCCTCTTTATTGTTTTTTCTTTCCTTATTTAAGCTTTCTTTCTTTCTTTCTTTCTTTCTTTCTTTCTTTCTTTCTTTCTTTCTTTCTTTCTTTCTATCTTTCTTTCTTTCTTTCAGAAATTGCAGTGCTGTACTCCCACAAGCCTATTATTCCTCGCACATGCCACCTCAGTGACTGTGGTTTTCTGGGATAAAATGGTTTTCTTCTCTGAGAGGTGGGAATATGGCGCTAACAATAGATTCCAGACCAGAGAGGCCCTTCAATTGTATGCTGGTATGTTGGGAGATTAGTCCTTTTGCTGTGGGGATAACAGCTTGACTTTCGGTGGAAAAAGGTTGAAGTTCACAATTTGTTCTTGTGTTCGTATTTTTTTTTTTTTTTTCACATCGATAGTGCCTTGTGTCTTTGATTTGTTTGTGCAGTTGTTGCACATATCTTGGTGTGTCCTGCCATGCTGCTGATGAAAATGACTTGGTATGTGGACAACACACCGGCCCATGCAGTGCTGCTGTTAGCCTGCTGAAATAGATCATCCACAGCAGCAGGGTCTGTGAAACCTGTGGCTTTATCAGGCCCATGACTCTGTTTGGCCAATGGCTATAGAGCACCGCTGCTCAGGTACAGTCACGGGATTGAATCACCAGCCTGCAGAACTCAGAACACCTGCAGAATCCTTGCACAATGTCTTTTTTCCAACCTTGCTTTGCACTAGCTCACTATAATTTATCCTTTGGCTACAAGCCCAGTCTTTATGATACAGCATGAGGTGATGATGACGGTGTCAAGTGCGTTTATTCGCTCAACTTCTCTCATAATATCTGCGGCTAAGCAGTGGCATACTCATCACTCAGTTCATCTTATCTGTAACTTGCTTTAAGATGCTCCTCCAACATCAGATATCTCAGAAAACTCCCTGATGGCATAATATCTGCCTGCTCCAAGTTTATCTGGAGTGACACAGATTGAGAATGTGTATCTTTGCCCTGTGGGCTAAGTCTTTAAAACAATAACCCTCAATTGCTAGGTGCCTCAAGTGTTCAGAGGAAGGAAAGGCGGAAATAAAATGCCATATTCAATCTTTTTGTTCCTATCTAAATGCTTTGAGTCAACTATAAAAGGTGTTTGGACTCTAGATCCACTGTGATGTAACGTGAAGTGTTGTTCTCGCTTAATGTGTTAGAGTCTTGGCTTTTCCCGCTAATGTTTTTTCTTTCACTGTTAGCGCCTGTCTGTTGGGATACAGTGAGATGTCACACTTGGGTAGTGTTGTTTAGCAAAGCCGTAGACCTTTTGTCTTTTCATTTACACCTTGTTAAAACCCTAAGCCTAAGACTGTCTGTAACATCTTTTTTTTCTGTTAGGAACTTGTTTTCTGTTAGGGAAAATGATGTGATAGTTGTTAAATAGTTGGCTACCTTTTTAGCTTAATAGGTATCCAGTTTAAAAAAAAAAAAGAGTAATAGAGAAACTTATGAATAATGAATGAAAATAATGAAAGAATGACAGTAAGACTAAAAAATAATTGTAATAATACACCATATAGTATTACATTTTACAGATGCACATCGTTTTTTAAATTATTTTTTTCATTTGATTTCAACCCACAACTGCCATTTGTGCCCCTTCAAAAAAAAATGCATGGTAGAGAACTACAGAGAAGATAAGATTAATGAACAATAACAAAAATAAAAAAGAATGACAGTAAGGCTAAACAATATAGTAGAATAATTAACAGCATATTAATTGTTACATTGTTACAATAAAATGTATTTTAACATATTTTACTCTTTTTAAATATAATTTGTGTCCTTATTATCTGACAATAGGGCAAGTTAACCTAGAATGCTACTGGTGCCTCATTAAAATAATGGCATCCCTTAAAACATGGTATCACATGCTTCAATGTACTTATTAATATGTCAATTACATATTCACAGAAAGAGCGGAAGGGAAGTTAGAAGAGGTGTCACCTCAAAAGTGTGTGAGCATATCCGAGGGAAATACGGGTGTGTGAGTACATGCACACAGGTGGCTCTAAATGGCTTGGCTCTCCCCTGGTGGGCTGGGGTTTGCTGTGTCCGGAGCCTTGCTTTGTCCAGGGATTTCTCTCTGATTAAGCTCTGGTGAGGTCTCACTTAAGGCTGAGGGAGAGAAGCGTTCTACCTGCACTGCCCATGCTGTTCCCATCACAGCCACTTCCCCCATAATGCCACTTAATTCCCCAAGAAGTGGCACACTGCAGCAGTGGCCAGCCGGAGGAAGGGTGTCGTAATGCATCTGGACCTGACATCGCCCCACAGGGATAATAGCCCTGATTGCTCCTGATTCCCCGTCTCCACAAAGTACCTCATGTAAAATAAGTGACATTTAAAAGGCATCAAGATGTGAAAAGGAGCCAGGGTGTGCACCAGAGAAAACGAGAGAGAGAGAGCAGGGGAAGTAGTAAGCTTTTCACCAGAAAGAGGACGAAGAAAAAAAGGTCCCTTCTTTTGCCGGCGGGGGAGCGACAGAAAAACGATAAGCCCTTGTGTCGCGAGCTGACCCTCGCTGCTAAGCTTTTTAACTTGCCCCTGTCTGTACTGCTTTTCTCTCTCCCCACACAACTCTACACACCCGCACACACACAGAAAGAGAGAGAAGGAGGCAGAAAAAGAGAGACGCTGGCAGTGGGTTGACATTGCTTCTGGGAAGTGCTTGAGTCGGCGTGCTAAAAATCATTTCGGGTTAGATAGAGGCCCCCTGAGCTGGCCCGGGGATATCACCGCACTCATCTCCGTTTAGAGTGAAAAGCGGCAACGCAAAGCACAGCCTGCAGGCGCCCTGCTTGTCCGTTCTCAGACAGAGAGAGAGAGAGAGAGAGAGAGTCAGAGAGCGATACAGAGGGAATGCAGTGGCCCTTGCTGTATGCAGTGTTGAGGGTACAGTCAGCATATGTGCCCTATGGAATGCTCTGTGACCTTAATGCTCCACCACAGACAGTGGAACGCAAATCACTGACTCATTCAACTCAATCATGCACTTGAGCCATTTATCTCTCAACTGTTGCTTATTTTTCATTTAACAACTCCCTGTCCCTTTTTCTTTAAGTTGAACAGATTATGTAAAGAAATAAGAACGAAAAAACGCTTGTGCTTTTCATACCATAATTTATTAAATTACGTTAAATTAATTCACACATTACGTAGTCACGTTGGAAGGTCACATGTTATGTAGGCTTAAGTACGGACCTAGTGTTTACAAAAATGCATGCAACATGCACATTCTGCCTTCGTCACGTGTGCCCTTTCCAAAGTTGCTCTGCAATGCTTGAAGTTTTGGACGCGCATGCAGAGCTAATGCCAGACTAACATTTGTGGATAAAAAGTAAATCAGTTTTTCTTTTTCTTTTTTCTTTTTTTTAAACATGACCAATTGTTTTGCAAGATAAGACCCTCATTCCTCGGCTGAAATCGTGTAGCTGCATTGAAAATTCAATTTGGACCTTCAACCTGTTGATCCCCATTGAATTGCACTACATGAAGAAAAATCCTGGAATGTTTTCCTCAAAAATGTATTTCTTTTTGGCCGAAGAAAGAAAGCCGTGAACATCTTGGATGACAGAGGTGAATAAATTATCAGGAAATCTTTAATCCTTTAAGGGAACGAGCAACCTCAAGTAATCTTTATTGTATGAATCAATCAATAAAGGGCTTTAATATTCACTGGTAGAGTCAAAAAGTGGTTGCAGTACCTGTCAGAAGAATGGCACCGTGATGACACGTTGTCATGGTTACAGTTCAGAAGTAAGTTGCCTCTTTATGATAGACAATGCTGCCCTTGAGAAGCGTCTGTGTGTGTCTGGCTCTGGCCTGTCCATTGTTATAACTGTTAACACATTCTCACCTGTACACATTAAATCTCTCTCTCTCACACACACACACACACACACCGGCAGCAGTGGATAACTGTTCACACATTATCACCCACTGAGCACACACATTTTCTCACTGTGCTGTTCCTGTATCCCCTACAGGGCCGTGCAGCATTGTAGGTTAAGATAGCTGCCAACAAGAGTGCTGTGATGCTATATAACAAGGGAAGTGGGCCGCACTAACACTATTTTATTCTGATGACTGTAATTTCAATGTGTTTGTGATAGGAACTTTTAATGAACATTTAATGAATATTTTTGCTTTTGGTATAAACCTCAAAAAAAGTGTCATACACTGTATATAGAGGTAGTTACCACATGCACTAAAACAATTTATTTCTCACAAAGGAACGGTCGGTGCCTAGAAGGAGAGATATTTTGTAGGCAAGTACGTTTGCGATATCTCATCACCCGTCTCTTCACCGCTCCTCATCTAACTCTTCCCCTCTCTTCTCTTTCTATTCATCCCTATCATTTCTCCACCTCTCGCTTTAATTGTTTATATGCATTAACATTCCCCAAATAGACCTTGTTCAGGTGACAGGGCTGTAATTTGGCGGGCCCCTGTTCCACGGTGCCGCAGAGAGATGCAATTTAGGTTTGCGTGGCGGCTGTAATCTGGGGTTGTCAACGGCCCGCGCGGTTCCAGCCTATGCTAATCAATCAGCTGCGGCCTGTACCCGCTCATCTGACCGGCTTAGCACCGCACCCGTGTGCTGATATATCTATTAGTCTGCCGTCAGCACCGTGCCGCTGCGAAGATGAGATTCCGCCAGCTTTGGCATTTTCTCTCACAGATAAGTAAGCTATCAGGCCACCGGATAAATAGCAGAGCAAAGAGTTGCCCCGGCCCCTGCGCACGCCGGTGACAATGCAGCGATGGCTCTTCTCCCCTCATTATACGCCGCCACCCCTAATCCAAAAAAGTTGTTTACCAAGAGAGGAGGGCGGCCTTATCTACCCGAGGCACAGTGTTGCGGCTTTGAAAACACACTCGTGTGTGCAGCTGGGCAAGACGGAAAGGTTTTTTTCCCCCTGTATTTTGTCGTTTCGGTGTGCTGGAGCTGGTTGGTTAGAGGCTTCCTTTTTAGTTGCTCGGTGTGTTCACTGAAAATTGCTGAGGGGGTGTGTGTATGTGTGTGTGTCTGTATGAATGCATGTGTGGGTTTGCGTTGTAAAAGATTTAGCTTGTCGAATGTGAACCGAGTATTTAAGGGTGGGCGGTCTGTCCAAAAACATCATGGTATGAGTAATTTCATCAGACAGTAACAATATATATATAGATGTAGTTGGCTTAAAATCCTAACTTGTTTTTGGACACTTGATGGATGCAAATCCAAAGGTTATTCATAACAGGATGACTAATAAGTCTGGCATTAGTGTGAAAACAGCTTCACACTACGTAATATCTGGATTTAAGAAAAACAAAAGACTGAGAGTATTACATTTTATATGTGATCATGTACGGTATATTTAAAGCGATTAAAAAAAAGCAGTGACATTAAGACACACAACCGCAGATTTGTTTGTAAATGAATCCAGGGTTTAATTTAGTGAACAAAGAACCAAGTTCTTGCCGACATGGTCCGGCACTTCATTAAGAATAAAGTTCATCAAATAAAGTTTATCGTTAGATTTCTTCATAGACCTGTGTTTGCCTCTCTTGTTATTTACACTACATGTGCAAATCGGTGGGCGGGGTTTTAACAGGCAGTACTGTAGCAGAAGGCATTGATCATCATCTGCGGAGGCGGTGTTTAGCCACACTATTACATCATTAAGTGGCACAATCCACAACCTTTCGTTTGGCAGAATGGCTTCAATATAAGCTATTTTTAGATTACCGTATTTTCCGGACTATAAATCACACTTTTTTTTCATAGTTTGGCTGGTCCTGCTATTTATAGTCAGGTGCGACTTATTTATCAAAATTAATTTGACATGAACCGAGAGAAAATTAACCAAGAGAAAACATTACCGTCTACAGCCACGAGAGGGCGCTCTATGCTGCTCAGTGCTCCTGTAGTCTACACTGAAGACATAGAGCGCCCTCTCGCGGCTGTAGACGGTAATGTTTTCTCTTGGTTCTAAATAAATGTGACTTATAGTCCAGTGGGACTTATGTTTTTTCCTCATCATGACGTATTTTTGGACTGATGCGACTTATACTCAGGTGCGACTTATAGTCCAAAAATTACGGTAGCTAGAAAGTTTTGAGTTCTGTGTTTTTATAGCACATGAGCTCTTGTATATCAGAAGAAGGGAATTTAGATTTCTCAGTTCATGAAACCTTTACATAGTACACAGTCTTGTATCTTTGTCTTTTTGTCTGATTTTCAAATAACTTTTTCAAAATCAAAGTTTGTAATATATTGATTCACCTTGTAACCGGTTGGTTTGGTTCAAGGCTTACAGCTCTTGAGCAAAGACTATTTTATTAAAAATCCCCATGGGAAACATGTATGTAAAAAAGTTCTGGAACCAGTGAGTGGGCACTTTATAGCGGACATTACCTAGTTGTGTATCAAAACAAAATTGCTGCTTAATTTTATAATCAACAAAGTGCCCATGTGTGACACTCTATGTAACTCAGAATCATATCTGTATCATAGCTGTTTGCTAATCAGACTGAATGAGATCTCATTTAGAACATTAAACTTCTCAAATCTGTATCGTGGTAAGTTTCGGGAATACATCTTCATGTCTTAAACAACCGTTTCTACATCCTTTTGTTGAGCTCTGTCAGGGACCGTACTCCATGTTGGAGTCAAGATTGCACCTCTGATTGCTTTAGACCTATACTCTCCCATACTCTCCGAGACACCATGAAGTGACTTTGGTTGTCTGTGGGGGTACTTATGAGAGAGAGTTGTGAGTGTGTGTTCAGTAATCCTGAGTTGGAGTAAAGTAGCGGTGTGAGGGAACAGATTGCAGTTGATCATGCTGAAATGCGCTCTTATCCGTTATTGGATCTGAAATGGAGGAGGCTTAGGAATTATCAGAGGCCGGTGGTAATGTGGAGATCATCTGGAGAAAGCTCAGGGCTGCCCCACGTCCTGAAAGGGAGGAGGGAACGCATTACTTTCTCTTTTTTTGTTTCTTTTCCCGTATCTTAGGTTCTTAATGTCATGCTGTATGACTGATTCGTTATAGGTTTGTAGCTAAATCTGTATGGCATGCTAATCTGTAAACCTCAGTATCTAACTGCTCATAACGTGGCGTGGTAAGCTGATTGTTTGTCTTGTTCATTGTTGTTTAAACCCATGACGTTGAGGGTTTGTACATACATATGCAAGCAAACAAGCTCCTCCAGAGCACTGTGGTTATAGTTTGTACTGTAAGTAAGTGCCGGACGGCATCTTTGCGTCTCATGCCGGCTCATATGATTAGTGTCTGGCATTTCCACCGGGATTAGCCAGGCGCGGCACTTTTCCAAAGTTCACAAGGTTGAGAGTTCACTGACACATAGGCTGTTTAAAGGAGGACCACAACAGCATAGTGAAAGTGGGAAATTATTCCCTTATTTGGAAAAATCAAAAAAGTATTGACTCTTTTCTATCTCTTTCTAACCCTAGCAATGTTAAGACACTTCACCTTTACGTTCAGTAGAGGACAGTATAGCTAAAACAAGGCACCAAATGCCTAGTTTGTTTTTCACTATTCAGCTAGCATAGTGAGCTGCTATTTAATCTACGTTTTAGCACTTTTACATCAAATTTGATTTATTCGACAAAAAAAGAAGAGAAAAGTAATGTACAAAGGTTTGAAGATAAGTAAATGGAGGTAAATAGTGTAGCATTTTAGCATTTGGTAATAGAAGGTGAGAAGTGATTGCATTATCACCAGGAAGAGCTGTTATCTGCGATCACCTCACGACTTCTTCCTTTCCTCAACTGCATCTTGTCTCCCAGGTAATATAAAAGTCACACCTTTTACTTACACTTGTCTGTTTTATGCCTGTCATTTCTATAGTTTAAATTCAAGTGACTGATTCATGACTTTTAGTTTCCCTCTTTGTGTCCATGTTAATATTAAGTGTACTTAAATACCGTTCAATAGTTTGGGGTGGGTAGGACTTTTTTAATGTTCATGATAGTGTTATATATTTTTTTTTGGCAAGTCTCATTTTTAGCAGTCGTAACTCCAGTCTTTAGTGTCACATGATCTTCAGAAATTATTTTATTATGCTGATTCGGTGCAGTTTTTATATTCTAAATACTTTTGTGGAAACTGATTTTTCATTATTCTTTAATTAATAGAAAGTTCAAAAGAATAGATTTTTACACTTTTGATAAATTAAAAAAAATAAATCATATCCCAAACTTTTAAATAGTACTGCATATTTACATGGTCAACAAAACTATAATAATATCACTATATAGTAATATTACTATACAAATCTATTTTATATGACTGCATGTGTATTCGTGAATCGACAACACAAAAAACTATTGATGTCTTGACAAAAACATTAAGCAAAAACCTGCACAATCAATACACTGACAAAATGTGTGTAATTTCTGAATGTTTTGGTGTGCCACATTGAATATTCCTGAAATTGATTATAAAATATGCCTAAATGTTTATGGAATATTCCAAGAAATGTATTGTGGTATGGTTATGTATTATCAGATAATTGTTGCATAATCATGCTTATTTGTATAGCGCTTTTGACTGTTTCAAAGCAGCTTCCCAAGAAGAGATTTCATTTATTTATTTTATAATTTTTTTAACTTAAGATTTGTTGAACATTTACTGCAATCTTTCTGCACATCAACTGTGTCAGCACACAGTGAATAAAATTAAGGAACGGTTTGAAAGTAATAGTGTATTTCTTCATGGTGTACTTCAGTTGAGAGTAGGGAAAGAAATCCAACTATTGCTATAATTGTATCTCAGAGTATCATTATTGAAAAGACCTCTAAAAGCAGAGAAACCCCTGCCCTTATTAAGCAGCCCCTGTCTTATCTTACCATTTCTACAATTGCTAAATCAATCCATTTCAAATGTCATTTAAAAAAAATTCTAACTTATGAGAATGACATTATGCCATTTGTACTCTTAAGAATTTAAGAAACCTAAAACACTTTTGCTAAAAATTTTCTTTTATGTATAACATTACAGCAATTAAAGGTGCTGTGTGTAGGATTGGCACCGAGTGGTTGAACTGGTATTGCAGTCCAAATATTGGAGAGGTATTTTTTTTACCCCGGCCCCTCCTCCTCAGACTTGATGCACGCACAGGTTGCCAGATTGATGACACCAACAGGAACGAGTGCACTTGACAATGAATGAAATGAAATACGCTGTTTTCCGCTAACTAGTGCTGAAACACAATTGGGTAAACTGGCAGTGGGTGGGATTCACAAACCAAACCAGAGTCCAGAACCAGAACGCACATTTTTTCAAAGGAGAATAACTGACTAGCATTGTTTTTCAGATAAACACATATGTTAACTTAGCATGTTTCTTGAATATCTGCAAACATATTATGGTATTTTTAGGCTTTTGTGGAGTCAAAAACTTGCATACAGCACCTTTAATAAATGAAGATAAGATTCAGACCAACATTCAAACTAACAGTTATTGGATATTTACATTTCCAGCCATATTAGTCATAGAGGAGGATTAAACTTCCAAAATTACAAGCAGCTGAATTAATCAGCCCAAAAAGGCCTCCTAAATGAGGCTAGAAGTTGTTGTTGTGACCTCTAAGTGTCATACTTTTTTTTTTCTGTCTAGCTACAATCCATATGTGATAAATCTTACACTAGCCTCTCAAAATGTCATATGGTTCATCAGCAAGTGGAATAGCAAGCAGGTGCTGTCGCCTTTTAATGGCAGAGGCATATGTTGACGTTTTATCAATAGACATTATTAAATCTTGCTTGGGTGAGTTAATCTCAAGCTGATGGTGCAGAGAGGTTGAGAGAGGCAGGCTTTAACAGGCCTTCCTGAAAGGCAGGTCATAAGCTGCTTATTATATCGACTCTGTCTTACAAGCGCTCACACACACATTTTCTCACCCTCTCTTTCGAACCGCCTGTATTTCAGTCATTCTTGCATGCACTGAACATTAAAAACATTAGCAGGGTCATCCTGCAAAACGGCACCATTGATGTCCCTCATACTCATATGTGAAAAATAACTTTAGGGATAACAGAATAGATTCTGAACTTTATTGTAATATAGCCATTATTTTAATACAAAATGTTTTTATTTTTGATAAAACCATTAATTTTATTAGATTTTTCTTTCTTCCATACTTTCAGCATAATGATGCTTTTTTATTCATAATTATCCTTTTTAGTAATAACTAAATTGAAATAAATGCTCGCATTCTGACATTTTCCTCTCTTTCTATTATGACTATTAGAATCAGAATCAGAATTAGCTTTATTCGTCAGGAATTTTTTTTTTTTTTTTAAGGTGTTGCTGGTACACACATACATAAATACATGCATGCATACATACACATCTGACATGAGAACAAAAAATACACATAAATTTAGCAAGACTTAGCAATAAATAGTGTATGTACAGATTTTTGCATTTTTACCCTATATAGAACTGTTTAAATATTATTTACGGAAATGAATTACAGAAGTCTTTAGAGGTGCAGTCATTTGTGAAGAGGGAGAAGAGCAGTGGGGAGAGAACGCAGCCCTAAAGAGCTCCAGGGCTGATGGTGCGGGAGTTGGATGTGAGTTTTCCCAGCCTCACTAGCTGCTTCCTGTCTGTCAGGAAGCTGGGGATCCACTGACAGATGGAGATGGGCACAGAGAGCTGTGTGTTTTTGTTCTGAAGGGTGTCCAGGATGTTGAAAGCAGAGCTGAAGTCCACAAACAAGATCCATGCATAAGTCCCTGGTTTGTCCAGATGTTGGAGGATATAGTGCAATCCCATATTGACCATATCATCCACAGACCTGTTTGCTCGGTAAGCATGGGTCCAGTAATGCCCTTCAATAGGCCAACACCAGTCTCTCAGATGACTTCATTAATATCATCATCATCATCATCATTATTATTAGTGTTTTTAATTTAGTTGATATTATGTATAATTTTAAAAATAATCTTGAAGGTCTGAAAACTTAAGTTGCACTTGAACTCTGTCACTGCAATATTTTTTCCCCTTTTTCAGTAATAAAATCTTGCTTGACAAATAATAAAAAATGACATTATTTTAATAATTTTACAGACATGAATCCTTTCAGGATGTTTTAAAGTCTCTTTTTTAATAATTCTATGCTACATTTCCTGTATCATTAGAGGATGCTGTAAAAATGTCAACCTGTTACCTTGTGTTGTTAATTAAAAAGTGTATATTTGTGCAAATATTGATATTAAATTCTCATAAGGACCTTGTATCATAATGCTGGTAATATTTATATAAATTATGACATGACATATAATATACATTTCTCTTCTACAGAACATAGTAGATATTTACTGCTGCATATTATCCATATAGCTGTATGTCAATGGTAAATACTTATTTTGTGTTCAACAGAAGAAAATATGTCTTAAATATATGAAATGGAGCCAGGATGAGTAAATGATGACAGAATGTTTATTGTTGTCTGTCCCTTTAAACTTGAGTCACACTTAAGTTTTTAATATTTAAACACATTTTTGTCTTACAGAAAGGTACAAGCGTTTCTTAGTATGACCCAGCGCTCACACACCAAAAACTCTGTTTTCTTTCTTCTTTCTTTTAAAACACTTCACATATTTCTACATGAAGATGCGTTGCAAACGAAAGTAAAGTTACACACACAAATCCAAACACATAAGAGCTCCCATCAAAGGCAGACAGCTCAGGGGCCTAAGTTTATTGAAATGACTGTTTTCCTCAGCTGCATGTGTGTATGTGTGTGTCTGAGAGACAATAGCAGCTTTATGGCTCTTGCTGGAGCTAGCAGAAGGAGCAGAGGCTGACAGTGGGTGATAAGACCACCAGCCAGCTTCTTGTGATAATCGTTCGCTGGACCCCCACTCACTCTGTGCACAGCTTACAAGCCTAAGTAGCCAGAATCAGAATGTGTGTGTGTGTGTGTGTGTGTGTTGGAAGCGAACTGTAGCGAGCAGGGAGCGTTCTTCATGAACAGAGAGAAAGCGGCAGTGTAAAAGAGAGTGAGACACTGTCTTTATGTTGCCTCATGTGAAGGTTACCATGTAGGCTTGTAGTCCTTGTGTGAGGTTGTGGTATGTAATAAACTGAATGTTTCCATTTAATCTTTGTTGAATAATGTACATCATGGTAAGTTTCAGCATTTTTATATGATGTGGCCATCTATACATTATACAAGTATCTCTCTCACCCGTTATCAAGGAAATGTGAGCTAAGATGTGATGGTTACTACAGGACATGACGTTGACTAGATGAATGTTCACTAAAAATACATTTTGTGTGTTATAATTTTATATGTATATTTTTGTAATTATATGCAATTACATGTATTTTAATAACATAGTATTTATTATATTATATCACTAATTTAACATAGTAAACAAATGTTAATCTAGTGAAAAGAAACTAAATGTTTAGAACTAATGAAATTGTAGCGACAATTATGTATATAGAGCGATCAGAGAAAATAATACTTTTAATCAGCAAAAAGTGTTCAAACGTAAATAAAAGATTTTTTTATTTTAAATAAATGCTGTTCTTTTGAATTTTAAATTCATCAAGGAATATATGGCAGTTTTGACAAATATATTAAGCAGTGCAACTGCATAATAGATTAATCAAGGATGATGAAGACTATGATGAAGACTGCATTAATTACTGCTGAAAATTCAGCTTTGCCATCACTGGAATATATATATATATATATATATATATATATATATATATATATATATATATATATATATATATATATATATATATATATATATATATATATATATATATATTAGCAACGTTACTGTTTTTGCTGTTTATTTTCTTTTATTATTATTATTATTAAATAAATGGAGCCTCAAAGGGATAGTTCACCCAAAACGTAATTTAATTTAATTAATTGAGAGAGCTCTCGGAATTCATCAAAAATATCTTAATTTGTGTTCCGAAGATGAACGAAGGTCTTACAGGTTTGGAACGTCATGAGGGAGAGTAATTAATGACAGAATTTTCATTTTTGGGTGAACTATCCTTTAAAATAAATAAATAAATAAATACATTTGTTATCCCATTTTTGAGTGATATAGTGTATGTTTGCCTAGCAAATCTATTTTCCACCCCTGAACATCACAGTAAATCACATGAGCTATGATTGGTGGTTTAAATATGTCAGTCAGATGCCTCCCTCATATCTCATGGCCAGATTATGCCGTAATGTGCACTAAATTTAATGTAATAGTGATAACGGTGTAGTATTCCTGCTACTGTAAACAAACTCAGCAGTATGGTGCACTAGTAAGTACCAGCACACTTCATACACTTCTTCTAACTGCTATCTCTTTCTTTTTCAGGTGTCTGGCCTTCTGAAGAGGTCATGGCCTACTATTGCCTGAAGAAACGTCACATGTTCACGTGAGCCCCCTTCTCTTTCTCTCTCTCTCTCTCTCTCTCTCTCTCTCTGTCTCTCTTCTCCCACTCTCTCTCTCACTTTGGCCATATGACAGAGAAGCAAGGGGCACTTTTTGATTTGCACTCAAGGCGGTACACAAGCCTTTGATTTCCTGTTTATACATTCAAGAGGCAGAAGAGGGAAGAGAAGCTTATCGATCACACAGCGGCAAGCTGAAGGTCAACTGGGCATATTGAGATAGAGCAGGGTTTTGCGCCCTTGGGCCAATGCTTCTGTAGGAGTGTGTGTGCGTGGAGGATGTTAAGACCTGTGATCTGTTGTGATTTGGTCTTTGTGTCGCTTTGGTGTTAATTTGCATGTGTATATGTGTGTAGAATGTTTGTGCGTGTGTGTGTGTGTGTGTGTGTGTGTGTGTGTGTGTGTGTCGACGTGTGCTCTTGTTCCTGTATGTCATCAAGAACTGTCACCCTCTCACTATCTTCCAGACCTGTTATCAGGCACTCACCAAAAAGTGGAAAAAGAGGAGGATAAAGCAGAACAAAAAAAGTCAATTTACAGAGAGCACCCATCTCTTCTCTTCATCCCTCTGGTTTTTTGCCTTTCTTTCCACTAGCCCAATGTACAGCCAAATAGCTACCTGTCACTGGGGCTTTGTCCCTGCCGCGGCTCATACTAGCAGTTTTGTGCGCATTAATTTTTAATTGCACTCCCTCATACAACAATCGCTCTCTTCATCCTCCACTCTGTCTCTCTGTCAATGGAAGGTGTCGGATCACAGGCTCAGAGCAGACAAACACATGGAGACTGTTGTCACAGAGTGTAGAAATGACTGGCAAAATGATGAAGTCAAGCTGCCGTCGTGTGTGTGTGTGTGTGTGAAGACACTTCTGCTCTGCAGCTCTGGGCTGCTTTTGATCTACAGGGACTCTACTATATATTTTGTGTATGACAAACACAAATGAACTCTATGCAAATTATAGTCTTTGTGTAAATCCTCTGTTCCTGTGAGAATTATATGAATTACCTTTCATATGAATTATTCTGTTCAGGTGCATAGGTCTCTATATATACAATAGGTATGTGTATTAACTGTTGTGGTGCGACTCAAAAATGTCAGGGTTGTTCTGAGGGGGGGGGGGGCAAAAATGCTAAATGCAGTTAGCAAAGGGTAGGGAAAGTATCTGGGAATGTATATGTCTATAGTTATTGACATACAGTATGGTTTAAAAGCCATCTGTCCAGTCAAACTCTTCTGTAGACAGATGCTAACACATTTGCAAATACTGAATGTTCATTTCAACAAGGATAAGTGGTTTGTGCTGACCTCAACGTGTTTTGTGTGGTGAGTTTTTGACTACCAAGAGGATAAAATTATCAGTATACATAGAATACAGTAAGAAATCAGTGTATAATGTTTCATTTTTAACCCTTTTTATTTACTTCTGTACATATTACTAATGTGTTGGTTTGTCACTTGATGTAAACAGAGCTCAGTGAATCAGACATACAGCACTTAAACAACAAAAGAAAAAAAAATTGTGATTTACCATAGTAATAGTCTCAGCCTCAAACTTCACGCCCATGGACCGTTGGTTAAACGTCTGATGCATATGGGACACAAAAGTGGAAACACTTCAGGTATGTCGAAGTCGTCATCTGATTGGTTGAATTCTACAGGATTTCCGCGAGACGTGTGTGTCGCGTTCTTTAACGTTCCACCTAGAAACGAAGATACCGTGGCGCCAAACCTCCTGACGAAAGAAGAAAGCCATAGTGTTTACAACCTGCTTATCAGGATCAACTTAACACTGGATTTTCAGAAGTATGTGAAATATTTAAAGTTCACGGCATAGAATCTTTAAAATACGTCTGAGAGTTTTACACTGATATTGTGGCAACATTTACACAGCCCAAAACATGACGTTGAACAAACTGTGATTGTTTGATATGTCGGTTTGATTAATATCGTGCGCTTTGCAGGGCTGCGGGACACGGGACACTCTATTCATCCCTACAACTTGTTAATTCGTTCCTAAGACTTATTAATTTGTGGCAAATGTTCATGTTTCATTCATTTTGTTCCTTAAATAACACATGATTTAACTGAACTGAGGGAACAAACTAATACATCGAACAAATTCTTAATTCATTAAAAAATGGGATGCATTAAGGAATTGATGATAAATGGGATGCTTTAAAGAAAATGAATAGCCTATGTAAGTAATAGCCCTAAAATTAAAATAACAGTTTGTTTTCATTAAAAAAGTAAAATATACCTGATTTTACATAATTAACATAATGGATATAAAACAGAAATGTTGCAACGCTCCATAAACAAGTTCACGGAAAGGAAAGTATGACAACGCGCATTCTGTAAGTTTGTTTTATTTTACAAGTTTTTACAAATCTTTAGTTTTTTTATCGTAAATGCACAAATAAAAGTAAACACTTTTGCAAATTAGCCATATCTTACTCCAAAGTGTTTTTTTGTCTGTTCATTATCAAAATAATGCAGCATTACGCATTAAGGTTAACGATTAATTGATCATTAATTTAAACGATGATCGATCATGGAAATGAGTGAAAATTTACACCCCTAGTTGGGAGGCACAGGGAGAGAATTTGTAACAATAACTACAAAATTTTACAAAAAGAACTTCCAACAGACTGGGAGGTCTAACATCCTGTATTTTTAAGGAAATCCAAAAAACTCCCAACCTGGGAATCTAACTATTTTTCGGGTGTTTCCGTTGATGGGTTAACACTGATCCTGTACATTTAATTAACCTTACATTCCTGCTTTACCACAAACCCACATTTCCAGCAGGAAAAAGGACAATTGCGCGTTCTTTTGTAAACACATATACACCCGCTTGCATGCAGAGACATGGAGGGAGAGGAAGGTTGAGATCAATGAGCCCAGCGGAATTGCATTCCGATCAATGGCATCCCCCAACACTGGCAAGTTAATTAGCGTTATTGTCAAGACACAACAGCCATCTCTCTCTCTGTCTGTCTTTATCACTCTCGTCCTCCTGTTTTCATCTTATTTGAGCTGAAAAAAACGTATATTCATGTGCTTCAATGTAAACGCTAAACCCCTCTGTGTCTCTCTGTCTCACAGGGGCTCGGCGGTGTGTGAGCTGGGTGGAGGGATGACGTGTCTTGCGGGGCTCATGGTAAGTCAAAAGTGAATGCAAAATTTACAGACACTGCTCACACAGACAGACAGTCACAGGCAAATGGGCAATTTGCATCAGCATGGGTAATCTAACATGGGCATATTGTAAGCAACATGAAATCGGCACGCGCACATGGACATTTCTACCTCAGTGACCATAAACACACGTGGCCCAATGGGCTAACTTCATCAAAAGCATTCATACACGGGGGCTTGCATATGCAAACACTTTCTGTCTTGGTCACACACACACATACAAACATCAGTGGCTTAGGCTCTGGCTGTGTGTGGTGTATAGTAGTTTGTAGTAGCCTCTCCAGATGGACAGGCTTAACATGTTATCGATTTCGCCTTCACAAGACCAGCCTTCCCGTATCTCTCCACTCAATACCCCCATGTTGTGACATTACGGACTGCCAGTGGATCGCCCTCCTCGTCCCCCAACTTGATTTGTCTCTCTCTTTTTTTTTTTTTTACTCGCATTCCTCCTTTTCTCAGGTCTGAGTCTGACTTAGTGCTTTTTGATGCTTGTGTTTATTTAAGTCCTTCTTGAGGAAAAATGGCTTCTCTGTTCTGTCCTGTGCCCTGGAGTGCTGTCGTTTTGGCAGTGCCATCCATGTTTTTCTTGGGTGACTGGTTGGTTTCCTGCAGGCCTTGATGCCCATATGGCTAGCTGGTGGTGTGGGGCCTCGTGACCTGACTCTCGCCCACAAGGCAAAAACACTACATCAGTCTGTACAGATGATTGTGTTGTATTGTCTCATTTTGTCCAGTGCATGTACCCTTTTTGTTTGACTTCATCATTTCAATTTAAAGACATTAAAAATTACAAAATTATGTTGCAATTTGTGTATTTTAAAATGCATCTAAGATGCTGGTTTTCTCTGTGATGCCGTGGAATATTCGCTGGATTTTACCATCGAAACATTTGAATGCAGAATTGATTTGATAGAATACAGTTCAGCAGTAGTATTGCGAAATATTAGCACAATTTAAAATAACAGTTTGTATTTTAATATATTTTAAAGTATAATTTAATCTTGCAATGCAAAGCTGAATTTTTTAGGAGTCATTGTTCCAGTCTTCAGTGTCACGTTCCTTTAAAAAATAATAATTTTTAGCATTTTTGTAACATTATAAATGTCTTTACTTTGACTAAATTTAATGTATCCTTGCTGAATAAAAATGTTAATTTCTTGAAAGAACAGTACTCTATAGCACATGATAATATTCCTTAAGAATTATCCCATCTCTAAACTGCTAACTAAACTAAGGTGAATAGTAAAAAGTAAATAAATAAAAATACAGTTTCATGTCTTCTAAGAAATATTGAAATCCAAAAAACATAACATTTTTCAAATGCACTCTTGCAGGAGTGTTATTTTTGCCTCCTGTATTTGAAAATTTCCAGAAATCCAAAATTGGATTATTCAAAATCACAAATATAACACCTTGCAAGCGCTTTTACAAATGCACACACACACACTCCCTCTACACACACGCTTCTGCCCACTGCGCCTCTCCAAACAACTGTTACACAGCGCCTCTGATAAAGACGACTACTTGAATGAAAAGACTGTATAAAAAGGGACAGAAAGAGCTGACAGTGGAGCAGCACAAAGGCAGAAGCTTCGCAGTACAAAGTTATATGAAGGGCATCAGGCAGGCCTCGCGAGCCGAGTAAGGAGTGACAGCAGAGCGCGATGGCCCCGCCTGATAAACGCCACACTGCAAATGAAAGGCTCGGCGCTCACCATCATCCCCTGTCACAATGCAATTACCCAACAGAGTGATAGCAAGATAGAGGGCTCCCAGCCACCGGGAATGATAAAAGTATTGACTGATTTGATTGAATGATTAAAATAATGCAGACGTAAAATGAAAAAACGGCCAAGACAGACAGCCATGGATGAGAGGGAGCAGGGGAGAAAGAGAGGGGTGGTCGTTTTGGAGTAGGGCTTTAAAATCAGCACTCTTTAGATATGACTGCTTGCAAACAGTGTGCTGAGGATGTCTTGCTTTTGTTTTATTTATTTATTTATTTGTTTGGTTGTTTATTTTTCATCTTTTCCTCCTTTCCTTCAGATTGCAGTTTGTGCTGATGTGAAGGAAGTGCTGCTATCTGATGGCAACGAGAAGGCAATTCAAAGTATCCTTGCATTTTGGACCGGTATGTAGCTCTGTTCCAATACCTAGTAAGCTGCGCATTCCCTACATAGGCAGGATCTGAACTGAAATGGAACCTCGGAAGTGACTGATCTGGAACAACCTACATAGGCAGGATCTGAACTGAAATGGAACCTCATAAGTGACTGATCTGGAACAACCTACATAGGCAGGATCTGTAAATTAAAATGTACAGGAAAAGGCAGCATAAATATGTTGCCTATATCATCTGGAACAGCCTTCGCATTTTAAATTGACACCTAAACAATACTCTCCCTAGAGAGACAGCTCACTTGGTTTTGGAACAGAGCTTGCGTGTTTCTAAACCAATCCAAACATTACTTTGTTCTGTCGGGGTGTTGACATCTATGTGTTTGGTGTGTATGTTTTCAGTGTCTTCGAGAGTGTAGCACAGAAAAGAAAACCTTGCTGTGTATTCCTCTCACTTCTACTACACACACACACATTCAGTCAGCCATTCTTAATGTGCACTCTGTCAAAGAATACACACACTCACACACACACACTCGCACCCCCCTCGACATATCTGAATGTGAGGCAAATCATCCAGCTGACACCCGAAACCTGCATTTAGCATGTTTAATACATATTCATGTCATTGAAGGCTACCGCTGTGTGTGTTGACTCACCTGCTCCTTGTCTCTCACATCCCCCCCCCCCCCCTCCATTCCTCTATTGACTTTCTCTATTGCCAGGAGCACGGATGAAGCTTAAACAGGTGACAGGGCCAGCTCGAACCTTCATTCTTCATTCCCTTTCTTCGCTTTTTCTTATGCGCGCTTTCCATCTCTCGTCTTCCCACCGCAGTCACTCAGATTAGCCACGTCGTTTGGCTCACAAAGGCAGGAAAAATGGAGACGACAGACGTGACAGCAAACCGCCGCAAAATTACCATGCCCACATTCGTTAGTACAACAGCCAGCGCTGCCACTACAATGAGCTTTTATTGAATATCAAGACTCAAAGAACAATAGCCGTGGCATGAAATTAACACAATTCCTCATTGAGAAGAGATTTGTTTAAAAGAAAATGGAGGGAAGGGGAGCAGAGCAAGACATACTCAAAACATTCATGGTCTGTCTCTAAACTGCTTCCTGTAATACAGTGTGAAAAGACTGGCAGTAGGCTGATAGAGCATTAATTGGCAGTGCTTTGTTTCAGAGAGGTTTCTGCCATAATAGAACGCCAAGAAATGATCTGATGATCGGACGAGGCCAGGAAAGGACAAGCTGTCTTGGGAGAACCGAATACGATATGGTGTTTTCTTTCTTTGTTTTAGAGGAAATAGAATTATGGGATCTGCAGAGTTGAAACAATAATATTAGCATGTGAGCCATAGGATATATATTATTATATATTTTTTTTTCCTTTCCTGTTCTAAAGGGTTAAACTACCTGTCCTGTATAGCTCTATAGAACCTTAAATTTTCGAATCTGGTCTGTAAACCAGTTTCTGCTTTCACCATTAAGGTTTGACCTTTGTTTAAAAACTTAACTATATAGCTTTATATATGTATAGTTAAATAGTTGATAAATGACAAAATTTTCATTTCGGTATGGAGTAACCCTAATAATTTGACTTTCAAGGTTAAAGAAGCTCGTGCTAAGCAGGCCATAATTTTTTTTCAATGTTTTTGAATATTACGTTTTTTGTGCATTCCAATTACATTTATGTGAGTACTTGTGTTATTGCTGGACAATTAGATGTTACTCCAAATAGTGTTATTTCCTATACCAAAAATGACCGATTAGACATGAACACACATAATCCCTGCATACTTCATCAAAGTCCAATGAGCCCAAGTGGGAATGAATAAAGTGTATCAGAAAGTGCTGAGTGGTTTCATGACTCCGTTCTGATCTCCGTCTGCATGTTCAAAAGACTCTTATTAAAGCTGTGCATGCGTAATCAAGAGACCCTACTGTTAACTGCTAAATTTCACTTCTCACACACTGATTATTTTCTTTAATAGCTGCTTCTCTCTGGAGATTTACAAGCTCTATTAAGCAGCAGTCCTTAAACTTGGAGAAAATATATGCACAGGTTACACAGGAAGTAAATTTTTTTTTTTATCAAAATTGTGTCTATTGGCACTTTTAAAATTGAATGAGAGAGACACCAGTGCTGACTTCTCCACCAGTTGTCTTTTCCTGATGGGATTACACCATAAGCTTTCCACTCTCTCTCCTTTGCAGTGGATCTCACCAGTGTAACGTGCGTACCCTGCCCCCTCCTCTCTTCCATCGAGGGATTTGCCCTCCATCCCTGTGCTATAGATTGGATTTGCTACGGTTGTTTTCCATGGAGCGAGAAAGAAAGCAAGGCAGAAAAAGCGAGAAATCGTAATTGAATTAGTTTAAAACTGTCGAATGGTCTATTCATAGATGCGCTGACATCAGTCCCGCGGTACAACCACAATGGGTGGAGGCCCATCTCAGGAGATGGCCGCAGGTTAAAAGCCTCCCTATTGATTACCTATGGTGATGCTTTGCATGAGTTGGTTTTGAGCTCAGTGGTAATCTGAGGATGAGGTGTAGAGAGAGACGGCTGTTACGGAAGCAAACAGACTCTGTGGGTTGACTTCCTTTGAAAAGGCCTGACATAATAGAGTTCTGTAACATGGTTAAACAAGAAAACATGCTGTTGTTCAGCAGTGTCTCACCTACAACTCTAAAGTGGCTCATTTTGTTTTATATAAACTCTTTTGTATTATGAAGCTTGTTTTGCTTTTTGTAGTATTTTTCATGTGTCAATTACAAGTTAACATAAATACAATACCAAATTATTTTATATTTAACTGATTATTGCATTCCTTTGAGAAAGTTTGTGTTCATTGTAAAAGCATTGAAAGATCATTTTATCTCCCTTTGTATCTGTCTGTCTGTATGTCTGTCTATTTGGATTAGTTGGATAAAATTGTGAAGAAAAGCAAGCACCAAGTGAGTAACAGTACTCAAGTCCTTCAGTTTTGTTTAAAAAGCATTCCAGGATTCTTCCTCAGGTTGGTTGCATAATAGCGTTGGCCAATCAGCATCCAGGACAGGAACTGATTTTTTATGATGCCTTCATTATTATTACAAAAATGGCAAAAGGGTAGGTCTGTTCAAACTTGCTTGACATGCTAGTGGATACATCTGTCTTCATGAAGTTAATGTTTAACTGTCCTGCTCTTATTAATTACAAACCAGTGTTGCATTCCTTGACAAAGAGCATCAGATGTGCGGAGTGTAATCGAGAGGAACAGACGAGAAGGGCTCTTCCTTTCTACCAATGTGTCCTGCAGGTAATCACTCATACACCTCCTAACATCTCTAATAATGAAAGACAGAGCACTAATATTGCTTTTACATTACAGCCATATGAAGTCCATCTCTTCTGTTAATACAAATTCATAAGAGGTTTATAATTCGCTGAAGCTTTTCATAGCGAGCATGCCATGAAGTATAGAAAAGTGTGTTTGGGTAAAGTGGCATTTACGGCACTTGTGTTGGGGACATAATAGTGTCAATAAGTAGGCAAAAATGAGGTTGCAAGGCTCCGTGTCACTCCCTGAACCCAGTTGGTCCGGTAACAAGGTATCCGCAGCCCGTAGAGCGAGTGCTACGCTCTCTAACGCACCGAGATGTATCCAGGCAGAGCGATGATGAGCCACTCTCCGTGATTGAATGCCCTCATCTAGAAAACTCAAACACACACACCTTCTCTAACTCCCCTCTCTCACATTTGCCAAAACACAGCTCATCCACTGTGCACACCATCACGCAAATGCATTATCACCTAAAAAGTAATTTTGGCACTCAGTGATCTAACCACTCTCCCCCTCTCGTCTCCTCTCCTCTCTCTTGCTCTACACACTTCCCCCTCCCTGTGTATTTACACTGGGCTGATGAAGTGAAAGAGTAAACGTATAATTAGCCTGCATTACTTTGATTGTTTTCTTTAGAGATTAGGCTTCCTGTCAGAGCGCGCGGTTTGAGTGGGGTGAAGGTCGCGTGTGATTGGTTGAGTTAGGGGGGGTGGATTCGCTTTCTCAAGTCAGTGAATAAGCAGCGCGGACCCCCACTGAGAGAGGAGATTGTATTTCCACAAGACGTAATTTTTGTTTACTGACTGTTAATAATGGCTAATTAATAATCAGATTTGCTTGCCTGGAAACCGGCCCTAGCACTTAAGGAAAAGAGAGAAGACGATCGCCGCCAGACAACGGCGCAAATAAAGCGAGTGTCAGGTGTGTGAAATGTCTCTGGACGCAGCACTGTGAGCGATTATATGGGGGTGAATGATAAATTGCGCAACAGGGTTGATGACACAGTAGCTATCATCCTGGTTCTGTCCTCTTTCAGGGTGGTGAGATGGGACAATGAGGCCGATGTGTCCGCTCTGGAGGGTCGCTTTGACATGGTGATGTGCGCTGACAGGTAGGTTGATCCTTTTGTTCAACTGTCACTTCTTCAGAGATCCACCGTCACCCAAAACATGACACCTGTACACAATTGTTGCGCGACACCTCCAAAATAGATTATACGCCATACAATTCTGAGCAAGCATAGAGATTCTCTACATCTGTCCTAACTGGCTGTTCTTACAGCTATTACAAAATAAATATCATATCTCACACTTTACTAGCATTTCCAGCCACAATATGTCTACACCCTCAATAAAAGTGTGCACCTTGTGTGATGTGGCATTAATATTCCTGCGCCCGTAACGCTTATCAGATGGCAGCCATCAGCTCGGGGATGGCATTGCATTATTTCCCCTCCGCCAGCTCCGCCAGGCATTTCCATTTTTCAGAAATTGCCTCTTTTTCATGCTTGGCGTCCCAGCAAATGGATGTCTTAGGCAAATTGCAAATAATTATGCCTGTGCAAGGAGAGAAAGAGAGCGAGAGAGAGATTGTAGAGCAATACAAACATTTCAATTAGCCAGGTCCTGAACATGTGGAACCATTGTTTTGTTTTTTTTCTTCTCTCTCTTTAGTGTGTCTGTGTAAATGCAATGTTGTGTGTCTTACGCTAGTCTTTTACAATCATTCGGATGTACATTTTACAACTGGTACATTCAGACTCCTTTATGTAATGCAAGAAAATTTTATGTTGTTTGAAATTCAGCTTAGGGAGGCATCATGTGATCAAAGATGAACAGTCTTTATTTACATGGTCATGTAGTTGTTAAAGGGATAGCTTACCCAAAATTTAAAATTCGGTCATCATTTGCTCACTCAATGTGCTGCAAACCTGTATGACTTTATTTCTCCTGTATAATTCTCTATATAAAGTGAATGTCCTCTGAAGTTATTTATGAACCCACTGACTTTCATTATACAGTCAGAAAAAAAAGTTGAAACCATCTTCTTAATATATTATTTCTTTTATTCAGAAGATATGAGGGACAGTAAATTAATTTTGGGATGAACGGCTCCTTAAATACATTTTACAAATGTTCGCCAATATTCTATGCATTTATATAAAATCTACACATATAATGCACAGAAAATGGGCAATTAATACAGAAGATTATTAGCGAGATGTATTGGTAGCGACTGTATTGGTTCGTTTATTCATGTCTGATTTTCTGATTCTGATTCCTGCTCTCATTGCATGTTATAATAACCCTAATTAGTACTCTAATTATAGACATTTTCAAATCCTACACATTTTCCCTATCAACTTTTTTTCTTAACACGATTATAGTTTATTACATTGTTATTACATTGTTATAATCCCAGCTCTAAACAGGATGTTCTTTGGCATTGTCTCGGTCTAGCACAAAGTGGTGAGGCTGATGGAGGCGGGGTATAATGATACCTGTGTGTTCTCTGGCGATGATCACTAAAGCCTGGTACAGCCTACTATTATTCTAATGTCAGACAAATGGCAGCTAATACGCAGGTAAAATGTGCAGCAGAGGGCCAGCATGAGATTGATTTGTGTGTAGTAAGGAGATACTGTGTGTGTGTGTGTGTGTGTGTGTGTGTGAAGAGAGAGAGAGTGGAAGAAGGTACGTGAGGATGAATCATGCCGCGTTGGCTGTACCCCGTTGCTTGCACTGGCAACTCATCTGTAATTGCCGTCGTCAGGAGAGTGATCGCTCGGCGATTAACGAACATAGCCATGCTGACGATCACCTGCGAAAAGGTCAACAGCCACACTTCTGCTCCGATTAATTATAGTCTTTCAGACAATCGTCAAGAAAGGCAGGACGTAATGCAGTGGCGCTCACACTAGGAGAAAAGAGAGAGAGATAGAGACGTCGTCTCAGCTGTGATAGCAAAAGGTTCTTCCCAAAGACAGCCCTCTGTTACACCTCGTCTTTGTCTTCACAAGACAATGCTATTCTTGCCTGAAAACTGTTTTGTAGCTACACTAAGAGTTGACAAAAGCATTAAATTAGCACTCAAGGCCCACAGCTCTTTACTTGACTTGTGATGCTTTGTTTAAAGCGATATTTCCTCAGTGCTTAGAAGGTAAAAAACTGATATGCTTTTTTTAATCAGAAGTTTTCATGTGTCTCTTTCACATGAACCTGTTTAATATTGCATATGTAATGTATTCCTGGTCTTTGCTCTTGTTTGGCAGTCTTTTAGTTTGTAGTTCTGTCTTGTTTTTCTGTTTCTATTCCCTGATTGTCTGGATCTGTGTGCTTATAGCTGTGTTTGGAAATATAATATGTGTCTAAAGATACCATATTTAATGAGGAACTTTGTAACTGTTAAAAAAGTATACTATAGTAGGTGTGTAGTATGAATGAAAATGTATGCACTACATCCGCCATGTTGTCATTGTCGTGACCTTCTCTGCCATTGACAGCTTTTCCTAGGTATACAGATGCATCTAAAAAAACTCAAATTTTTAAACTAGTGTATTAAATAAACTCAATGCACACAGACTAAAGTAGTTCAAGTTTTTAGTTATTTTAATTATGATGATGTTGTCTCACATTTAACAAAATCCCATCAATTCACTATCTCAAGCTAATAAATTCAAAACACCTTCAAATGTTTCCGGAGCCTTCAAAGGGTCTTTCAGTTTGGTTCACCAGTGAAACAATTTTGGGGAAGACTGCTGATCTGACAGTTGTCCACATGACAATCATTGATACCCTTCACAAGGAGGGTGAGCCACAAACATTCATTGCCAAAGAAGCTGGCTGTTTTCTGGACAGAGTGCTGTATCCAAGCATGTTAACAGAAAGTTGAGTGGAAGGAAAAAGTGTGGAAGAAAAAGATGTACAACCAACTGAGAGAACCGCAGCCTTATGAGGATTGTCAAGCAAAATAAATTCAAGAATTTGAGTGAACTTCACGAGGAATGGACTGACGCTGTGGTCAAGGCATCAAGAGCCACCACACACAGACATGTCAAAGAATTTGATGAACCACAGGCAACATCAGAGAAGTCTTACCTTGGCTGAGGAGACGGAGAACTAGACTGTTGCCCAGTGGTCCAAAGTCCTCTTTTCAGATTAGAGCAAGTTTTGTATTTAATTTTGAAACCAAGGTCATAGAGTCTGGAGGAAGTTGGAGAAGCTCATAGCCCAAGTTACTTGAAGTCACACTTCACCTGTAGTCAAGTGTCCATCAGGTGTGCGATTTAGAATCCCATATGAAGCAGTGGGTCTTTTTTCGTTTCCCTGTTTCAGAATTTCTAATGTCTGTAAAATAATCTGTACTGATATAATATGAAATGCAATTATTTTGTTTTTGGTTATTTTGAAAATATTACTGCCTTTTTTTCTTTTGATAATAATTATGATAGGGATTTAAGATTTTAGTTTTTTTTGGTTGTGCTTATTTGTAAAGCTGCACAATTTGGCCAAAATGTTGTGATTATATGTCAATATGACCATAAAATAATAATAATAATGGTCATAAGAAATTATTATTTTGCTATATTTCACTGTAAATAAAAAAACAGCTTTCTTAATGAGAGACCATCAACCTTTTTTGGCATAAAACTGCAACCAGGATCGTCAAATGTGGTTGTTGCAACGCCCGGTCGCTCCTTAGTCGAATCCGCCAGCCATTCCCCGTTATAGCCGCTGGCTGCTGCACACTCAAGCCCCCGGCTGTTCCTTGCTCTAGCCACTGGTCATTCCTCATTCTTTGCAAGGACAGTCTGGCGCTTCTGACTCACGGTATGTAAGTAGGTTTTCATATGTAAAGGATTTGCCACTGATCACAAAGAATCACATAGATAGCTGTCATGGATAGCTGGCCAGTCAGAGCAGACCTCGCTTTTCAGAGCGACAAGCTTTGTAAAAATCAACTCGTTTCAGAAGGCGGGGCATAGAGGAGTAACAATAATGTACATTATGTAGAAAATAATGTTTTTTGAACCTTAAACCACATAAACACATTTCATTACACTAAATCAACAAATAATGTTCTTTTTAGCATCATCATATGACCCCTTTAATGACTTTATAATGGAGGTTTAAAGTGTAACCCATTTCTGTTCAGCTATAGTGACTACATGTAAACATGCTCGCAGGGAGTCTGCATCAAAGTGCTATGGAATGGCACTCTGGAAAAACACGGTGTATCCCATCACTTAGATCTTTAGCTGGAATCGCAGTCACACCAGGCTAGGGTCAAGTATGTGAAAAAGCAGTCAGCTGTGCTCCACGATAAGTGAATCAGTCTTCAGTATCCTCCACTTGATCCCTCCAGCAGTTCCCATGCTGATGGGGGCCTGACACTAACAGGGGAGTCTCCATACTATGTGTGTGATGAACAATTATTGAGTAGATTTCATATATTTATTATTGAATATATTAAATTATCGAAACAATTATTGAATATATTTTAGATATTTATTTATTAAAACATTGCTGTCCATGAAACGGCGAGAGTGTATGTCTTTTTAGAGATCCCTGGTTTATATTACTGCTTTACATACACAGAACATTGAAGCTCTTCACAAACACACACACTGTAATTTAGGTGGCTAGTGTGAATGTTTGCTGTGGTTTTGTTGCGTACTGAATGACTGACTGAGAGAGCTTGGCGTCTTGGCTTCCTCTAAGCTTCCTGTGTCTGTGGAGTCAAGATAAAAGCTTTTGTGCATGTTTACATTAATTTTTTTATTTGTTAATTTATTTTAGTTTTTATTAAGTTACTGTGTTATTTAGCCGATTTACTTCTGTCAACTGTTCTTGCCCCTTGTTGAGTTTGCCGGCTCATTGTGTGATTTTTTTTTCTTACATATGTGTATTTTTACAGCACCTTACCTTAACCACCTAAGTATGATATTATGTGTCACCTGCCCAGCTGTATTGTTTAGCCCTTTTAACTATAATAGCACACAGGAAAATAAATAAATAAATAAATAAAGCAACACATAAAAGTGCTTTAAAAATGGCACAGAAATGGGACTGGTCAATAATATTTCCAATAGCTCTGAAAAATGGTATAATTTACCAGTTATTTAGATGTTGTTTAGATAAATTGGCCACATCATTTACAGCATTTCAGTGTTGATTTCTGTACAGTTGTTCAAGATTTCAAGGTTTGAAGCCTCATAAAATTTTAATAACTTGAATTGGTGAATCAATAATAAACAAAACAATGTGAATGTCTTTGAATATATGATGGATGGATGGATGGATAGATAGATAGGAAATTTAGTATATATCTGTAAAAACATCTCCACATATGAAAGGTTTTCTGTCTCATCAGTAACGTCAGTCATCTTAGCATAAGCTCCTATTCATGGTCTGATTTTATGAGTCATTTATCTGCTGTCACTGAATCCTTTAGGTTTCAAAGAGGGGATGAGGTTAATGCACTCTGGATTAGGTCAGATCAAGTGTTAACACCCACCCGTATTTTAATCTTACTACCATCACTTTAAGATTACCACACCCAAAAATATTTGAAGACATTCCCAGTTTGTGTTTTTCCTCCTTTGTCAAGTTATGTACTTCTGAAATATGCTACCACAGTTCTTGCAAGCAAATCTTGCAGCCCAAAGCTCTGACATAATTCTGGTGCTGTTGTGATTGGTCATTACCTTTTTAATACACAGAAAATACAAGTAATTAAAGGAGAAAGAACGAGAGGCAAGTATTACATCACTGACAGGTCAATATATGGAAGTAAAGGAGGAAGTACCATTGGTATTTTGGGGAGGGTTTTTGTTTGACGTACACTGTCAAGGCCAGTGTGTCCAGTCGAACTTTCCAGCCCTCTCACCCCTAAACTCACCCTCTATTGTCCAGACTGACCAACTCCACCCAAAACACGGGGTCAAGAGTTGAACTGCTAATGAAACGCTTTGAGCCATCAGACTTGTGACCGCTAGACATGGCCAGTGAGATCACAAAAATAAGCTATAATCAACATAACTGTGACGTTTGACCCCAAGCAAACAAGAGCAGTGTTTTTAGCAGGGTGAGAGGTGATTGGACTAAAACGTTCACAAGTATATTCAGTCTGGAACATGGTTTGCTCTTATAAAAAGTAGCTGTTGTACTATGAAGAATATGCACAAGAATATGTACAGCAAATGCATTAATGGTATGTATTTATATATATCTTTGTATGTAACTTTGTATTAGTTTGTATCATGTTACTGTCACCTGATACTTCCTTGATTGTTCATCTCTGCTCTGTGTGTTTTACCTTTGATTTGAATGCTGTCACACCGCTGAAACAAGATTTGTTCACATCTGAGGAAAAAAGAGCATCAGCTATTTATTTTTTTCCGTGCTGGTAGATTTATTCGCAAACAGTTAAAATAAATAGCCTGCTGCTTTATATGGAGCCATTATCATTGCAATGCATTCTAATCTTTCTAGTTTTTCTGTCTTTCTCTTTTTTCTCTTAGTCTGTTTCTTGACCAGTACAGAAGCAGTCTGGTGGATGCACTAAGAAGATTACTGCGACCTGATGTAAGTGTGTGTGTGTGTGTGTGTGTGTGTGTGTGTGTGTGTGTGTGTGTGTTGAGTCTCAGTAATTAGTTGGCATGCAGTGATTGAGCGAGTAATGGAATGGCAGGATTAATATCATGTAATACTTTAATACTTATTATGTGCAACTTAGATTGGGTCAGCTCATCTATTTTATGCACTGCACTAATCATAAGACCCACAAGTCCTCTTTCATGCCCTCTTGATATAAGACCCTGAACAGCAAATGAAAAACACTTAAAAGATAAAAATGTATTTTTATTTATCTTTAAGGTTTTTCATGAATCTTCTTTGATATTTGATGTGTTTATGTAAAGGGCCATGTTGTGCCGTGCTGCACTGTGCTGTGTGTGTGTGTGTGTGTGTGATAGAGAGAGAGAGAGAGAGAGAGAGAGAGAGAGAGAGAGAGAGAGAAAGAGAGAGAGAGAGAGAAACAGAGTATGTTAGGGATGGTAAAAAACTAATTGTATTTTGGTGTTTTTCAAGTAATCTTGATCAACTAAATTTTTTTATTTAATTTGTTTACTGTAAAAAATTGGACATACATGCATCACATGACATTTTGTCTTTTCCAACTAAAATAATAACATGGTAATAAAAATTATATAGATTTTATAGATTTTATATAGAATTATATAGATTATATAGATCTCTTTGGTAATTACGTACACAAAAAAATAAGGCCACAATTTTTCTTTTTTATTATGCTATACGTAGTTAGTAAACTGCTTCCTTTCTAAACAATATTGTAATATATTTTTTCACTCTTTGCTTAGCTCATTAAAAATATGCAGGTTTTATATAATATATATTTATATTAAAAAATACAATATTTTTTCTAATTATAAGATTTGCATATTTTATGGTCTGTAAAAGGCTAACACAAAATCCATATACACAAAGCATTTGGCAGCAAGGTTGCAGCAATAAATTATAATAAATAAAGCATAGTAAAAGTGTCCAATACAAGTTTTAATGTGACCTTAATATAACAAAAAAAAAAAAAAAAAAAAAAGTTGAAGGCTTTTAGTAGTTGTTAAACCTTTTTTTATTAAAATATGAATTCTCCTAGTCAGGTAATAATAATGTGTGAAAATAATTACTTATTTTCAAAAAATATTTTGTTTTCCTGGCTCATTGTTGAGTCGAGAAGGGGTCAGACAGATTTATTGTTGTGATTTTCCCCATAGCCTTCTGACCAAATGTTTGAGCTGATTTATTGAAACCAATTAATTTTCCTCCTAATGACTCTAATTTGTTATTCTAAAATGCCACCAGAGCTTCCGGCCAGTATACATAGCTGATTAACACATCTGTAGATATGCTTGTTTGTGTATGTGTGCGCTCTTGGCATTCGTTCTGCGTGGAGCTTATGAAAAAATTGAAACATCTGTTGTATTAAGATGAGCCTGTTCTCATATTAGTAGTTGTTTGTTTCGTTTGTGTCGTTGCACATTTAATTAAAGCAATAATATGAACAAAATATGAAATAATATTTAAAACCGAAGGATTTCAAAGAAACTTTGAACCTTTTGGTAATCCTCTTAGCTTGCCTGGTTGGTCTGGGCTTGTTGATCTATAAAGAGAGGGGATGTGCTTCCAGCCATTGATTGGATTAGGTGAGCTTTAATCTTTTTGTTTATTATCTAATATAATACCTGGGAGAAATCAAATAGAATGTAATGGTGCAAACCGCCCCATACGGCAAGTGTGCTTTGAGACGCAGTGAAGATGAGCCGGGACCGATGGAGAAAAGAGCTCCACCCCCACACTAAGAGCTTACCAGTCTAAAGCTCATTTTTCATTTGAGGGATTAATTATTATTTTAAATTGTTTTATTTTCTTTATTTGGTAATTTACTAGGCCATTTATAGCCATTTGTTTTTTTAAATTTTGTGTTCAAACAGGTGTCTAAAAAAAAAAACATACTGCCCCACCCTGCTTTTCATTGTTTTTCAAGCAGATGGGAATCACAGTGTTTTGACTTTTTAGAGGAATCAACATAAAATGACTTATTTACAGCTGTCTCTGCACACACACACACATATATACATATATATATATATATATATATATATATATATATAGAGAGAGAGAGAGAGAGAGAGAGAGAGAGAGAGAGAGAGAGAGAGATTTTTTATGTAATAATAATTATTATTATAATTATAATTATTATTAGAGCAATATGAGAGAAGATTGATTTAGCAAAACATATTCTGACCTCTGATCTCTCAAGTAGCAAATGAGAGCAGTGTTTTTATCAAGATCAGAGTAATGCAGAGTAAGTGATATTAGTATGATTTCACTGCCATGTCTAGCAGCCTGTTAAAAATATTTGTTTAAGTTGCAAATAAAACATGCAAAAACAAAAGAATATGAAGATTATTGCAGTATGTTTAACCAATTAAAAATTTCTCACCCTTTCTTTATATTAAAAAAATAACATTTAATTCAGTGTGTTACTTGCCATTTCTTTGTAATTTTTGTGACATGTACTAGTAATTCTGAGTGAAATTTATGTCTATATCAAAAAAAGTACTGTCATTATCAGGTTAATGAGAAAGTATTTTAATGTGGTCTTAAAACATACATATCATAATGTTTCAGTTAGTAAGGCAACATTTACTTTCACTTATTCTACCAGATGCACAATTTGTCGTCAGTGAAGTGAAACACTAGTAAAGTGTCTCTACACTGTGTATGTGTGTGCTTTGTTTCTTTAGGACACGAGACACGCTGGCAGAAAGCACAGGCCTGAGAGTGTGTCGCTGTGACAGCTACGACTCACATCTGTGGGACCTTCACCTGAAGGTGTGTATTGTATATGTAAGTGTGTGAAAATGTTTTAAAGTGTCAGAAAGTTGAGAATCAAAGTTTTAAGTGTGACTGCATTTGCCACCGCTTTTGTCTGTGCTCTAAATTTGTATTTCGAATGTTTCACTGAAGTACAGTATGCTATGTCAGCAGGAACAGGGCGTCTGAAAGCTTAAGCTCTAAATGGACCCTTAGAACTCAAAACCTGTCTTTCTGAGAAACTCTAAATGAATGGGACAGGGTGCAACTCCTTTCCCCCTGCCTGAAAGCACAAATACCGTACCCAGGTCAAAGCGCCAGTGCTGTCCAGCTGGTTAACTGGCACTGATAGCACAGCCACGGCTGCCATTTTTGGTTACCAAAGAAGCTGTGAGGACCCATTATGCCCCACAGGCCGAACAGTGGTAGCCCTGCCCATGCCTGAGGAAAATGGGCCTGTCAGTGGGACTCTAGAGCTGAGTGATTGGAACTTTATTTCTGAAGTGATGGACATGGCTGGGCAGAAAAACGCTGAGGGGTCATTGTAGCTCAAGAGGAAAGAGTGTTTGAATTTAGAGCCGTCAATCGAGAGGACAGAAGGAGAGAGAAAGAGAAAGGCAGAATTATGGTGTACATTGAAGCCCTAGAGCAGAATTTTTTTTTTTTTTTTCTTAATTTCCACTTAATAAGCATGAACAGGCCTAACATAGCAGCTAAAGTGGAAAGTTTTAAGCCCTTACACAAAGTGTACCTGAGAAACTTTTTGCAGAGGGCCACATGGCTGATACTACGGGCAGTGAAAGTATTCAGCGTTGGAAGTCAGCGAAATGTGTTAAATCGCTCACAGCGCCTTTAAGTTTTGTCCAGATTAGCCAAAACGCTACCACTCTTGCCCATTTGCACACACACACAACTAGCTAATGCATTCACCTTTTTCCACATGTTGCCCCCGATGCACCTGAAGTCTAACAGGATCTTTTCGAGCCCGACCACCTGCTGTGTTTCTGCGCGGATAATGACATGAGCAGCGAGGGGCCGAGATAGCTGAGTCAAGAGTCCCGCTGTTCGCGCCTGTGTGCGTGTGTCTTTGCTCTCGGTTTGCCGTCAGCTGTGTGTGTGATACGAGGGGTGAGCTGAAGTGCCCTCATCATATCTCAAAGTGATTAATTCCTCTTTCTTATCTTCTGATGAACACCCTGCCCCCTACCCTGTACGCCGGGTGAGAACGTAAGGGACCAAGCGCACAAAGAAACATGCGGCAGACAATAGATCACATGCCCCGCCTCCTTCAGAATCCCAAATCACAGTCTTCTATTATAGCAGCGTCTACGGGCCCCTCCCGGACTCACACCTACGGTTGTCTGTGGCTCCTCACCTCCAGCCAGCCTCTGATGTCTTGGAGATTGAAGTGTTTCCTTTAAGACCCCCAAATCTCCTTCCTCCCTCCCGCTGGATGGGGCTCTCAGCGGTGTGGGGATGTGGCGAGGGGGCTGTGTGTTATCCTCTTATCCCCACTGTTCTGGAATAGAGCACCAGCAGCTGGAGGACTGCAAGCCGCCTGATAATGCAGCTATTTTCTACTCGGCCATCTTAATCTTGTTACTCAAATGGTTGTGAAGAGAGTCATGAATTTTAATTCAGACATCCCCCGTTCACACCCACACATATACATACACTTATTAACTTAATCTCTCTACATCCTCGCAACTTCCAGCTGTCTGTCTGGCCGTATCTGCTCTCGGCGCGTTTAACACCCGAATCTATCCATTTCTGGGGACTGTAGCGCGTGCATCCGGTTGTCCGTCTCATCCCGTGCTTTCTAAAGAACGCCTCTCACTCTCCTCGATGCAGAAAGCAGGCTGAGGGGGGACCGAGGAGAGGGAGGGAAAAGCAGCAATAAAATAAATGACTTGCATCTTGGCAGCCGTGCGATTAAAAAGTAGGAGCCGATTTAACCAGCCACCCATGAAGCTGATTAGCAGGCTGTGATCAGGAGGAACAGCTTTGCCTGTTAAACTTTTCACCTTTGCAAGCTCGCTGCCTCTTTCCCTTCCTCTCTCTCTCTCTTTCTAAGCTTCTTTGCTATATCACTCTCTAACACTTTTATTGCACGCTCTCTCATTCTCTCTTTCCCTCTCTCAATCCTAACTTCCATGTGCACGCACGCTCTCTAGCTGTGTTGCAATTCATAAGCTTCCTAAGCAGTGTTCACTTGACGCATGTCTATTAATGTAAAATGTTTGCATAATTATGCATATTAAAAGTTCATCATTCCCAAATGTAATGATGATAAATAAGGAAATAAATGTGATTTGTTGAGTTTTACAGTATGTATCTTCCATAAACTATTTGATATTTCATCATAATAATGGTATCTTTATACCTGCAAACAAACCTGAGGTGAATTAAGCTCAAAATAACTCATTTCACACTTCATGTAATACTAAAATGGTGTAATTTAGCCAAAGCATAATAGACATACTTTGACAAAGGCTACTTAGCCAAACTTTGGATTAAAATAGCCTATTCTTAAGTGAGTGTGCAGTTGTTATTTTTCAGTTATACTGAAATGATGTAAAATGAATAATAAATGTTACATTTCTCTCAATGACTGGTAAATTTCTCTCTTCAAATCCTGTGAAAGCATCAGTGAACTCTTGCTCCGTGTGCTGTTTACAGCGGCCTTCAGACGGAGCATATATGCTCCCTATGGTTTTAAGTGTACGTTGCCGGGCACCGTCAGGTGATTCGATCTTACCCTCTCTTGCACTGCACTCACACTTGTCTGGGTTGGTGTGAATGTGTCGGTCCTCACATTGGGCTTAGTGTTGGTCGGCTGGCTGCCCTGATTACAGAGAGGTCACAGGTTCAAACATTGGCTGCTGTGTCGAGGGGTGGAGAGAGAGATAACACACATCAAGGGCAAGAGAGCGGCCTTTTATCTGTTTTTATTTTATCTCAGGCCACAGAGATGATGAGGTGAATGTTAGAGTAAGACAGAAGGAGCATGTGTATCCGTTTGGGAATCACTTAATGATGTTCAAACTGATTTAACATTCATTGGTAATGGTTTATTCTCTCACTATATCAGTGATTATAACTGTATATAACTTTGCTTTTAGAGTTCTGTCTTTTCGCATGTGAGTGATATAACTTTAGCCTGATGGAAGAGTTGGTGTGCTCTGTATATGATGGCCCTGTTGGAATTGCGTTTGCATTAAATAATAAATATCCCATAAAAAAAGTAATGGTAGTGATTGTGTATGTGCCCTGATTACATTTGAATCATTCTGAAAACCTACTCACAAGTAGAGCTGTATTTGCTGTTTGGAGGGAATGTGTTTTCATAAATGAGTTGCATGCAAGTGCTTGCGGAGTGTGTGGGATTTTGGAGCATCTGATTGGTTGGGACAGGGCTGAGCTCCAGGGCAGAAGAGACTGGCAGTGCACTGAGTGTACTGCCACAACTCTAGAGCTCAGACGGTGGTAGAAAAGCAGACCCACAGGGCATATTGTACAGCAAGGCTGTGTGACATTCCCTCTGCAGACACCTCTGCTCTAAGCGGGCCATTATGAAGCAGTTAGTGGGATTCTTGCCTCTTGTCCTTGTTTGTTAGAAGGAGTTCTTGCACTGCACATATGAATAATGAAGGGCATATCGCAGGAAGCTTTTTTTTAATGGAATAGAGCAGAAGTAGAATGTTCTTACTCTAATTTGTCTGAACAATTGTGAAAGAAAGTAGGTTTCATTTGAACATTGACGCTGTGCATCAAACCCCATCAACTCAAAAGAAGCATTTAAATGTATTTCTCAAAATAGAACTATTTTTCATTTTTATATGTAAAATTCACAAATAGGAAGTTTTGGGGTAGCAGTGTTGTTACTAAAAATTAAAAATAAAATGATGAAATGTGGTTTTTGGTAATTGAAATAAAGCTGACATAAAATAAATATAAAGATTACATGAAAACAGCTCTTGTTTCAGTTAGTAAGGCAACATTTAATATTTTCAGTTGAAAAAAAAATCTTAAAAAAATATAAAAGTACAGAAATAAAAGTAAATTAAGACTAAATAGTAATAACAAAACTGTAGAAATGACAAAACACATAATATTAAAAATGAAATATAAAAATATTCAATTCAAGTTTATTTGTATGGCGCTTTTTACAATACAAATCATTACAAAGCAGCTTTACAGAAAATTACGTTTCTACAATATTTAGTTGTAGCTTATAATTCTAAATATGAATAAATACTCTAATGGTATATAGATAATAGTAAAATAACACTGGATAATTGCACTAAACTCTAATGATAAAGATAACATAATTTGTAGAAATATTTCAATTACTTTAATTCAGATTTTTTTAAAAATATGCTTTTCATAGAAGAAGTCACTTTTTATGTTTTTAAATAAATGAATGTCACTGCATTGGCATGGCTATTTATATAGTATTTAAACTCTATTGTTTTTTTCCATAGTCTGAAACCATGCATATATACATGCATATATGTTATTGATTCAGCAGTGTAGTATTTCCCATCTTTTTTCCTACTTCTGAACTTTTGAATCTTGTTTTTCAGATGCAGAGAGAAGGAAAGGAGGTGTACGATGAGAACATCCACTATCCTCTTCTCCTCACTCTCACTCACGGATCCAGTCCAGCCCTGATCTCAGCTGGAAAAAAGCCATCTCATGCCAGGCTGCCTTTCAGTACCACCCACCCCGGCTTTGCCACTGTGTCCTCAGCTCCTGTGTGTGTGTATGTGTGTGTGTGTGTGTCAACAGTGTGAAATGCATTAAATGGGAATGGAGAACACATCCCTCCGTCTCATCCTACAAAAACTGCGGATGTGACGCTTAGATATGAACTCATTCAATGACTGTGAGTATGCGTGATATCAGAGATGATGTTTCAGGGCAGAACATTATGAATTTATGAATTCGACTCTAGAGGCTGATACAGCTAATCAGGTTCGCAGGACTATCTTGGCCTCTTTACAAAAACATAAATGAGGCGCAGGGTCGTCTTGATCATGAGATCTTGTTATCATAATGACACCAGCTCTCAGTTAGCTGCTGATTCTGTATCTACAATCAAAGGTTCATTCTGACACCAAAGGTTATGAGGGGCTGAGATGGATGCAGCTGCGCTGAATGTTATTTGCTTCACTGTGAAATGCTCTCACCTGGCATTTTTTTATTGAAGAACTGACGAGATATGACCGATTAGGCCAGCCTAAGACTGAATTGATGTCTTGACAGCGTCACACTAGCACTGGTCAGACCTGCAGCACTGTTCTCCTGTATGTTTGAGTGCACTCACACTGCATGCTGGACTAATGGCCATAGAATGTCAGATGGATTATTTGTAGCAGGATGTCCAAATTGGTCATTTCTATACAATTAAAGTGAATGGTAATCATAAGTATCGTTTTCAAAGAATAGTAACTTAAGTTTTAGTCTTTTTTTGAATGCAAAAGCTTTAGAGATATAGATTAACGTGAAAGCTGGGTGGACTGGGTGCTATTTTGCCCTTTTTTGGAACTTGACAGTCTCTGGTCTTCATGCACTTTGATAGCATAGATAAGAGCAGTATGGACATTCTGCAAAACTTCTCTTTTTATGTTTCATGAAGGAAAGAAAATATGCATTTGGAAATGGGTGAGTAATCATGATGATTTTCAAGTTTAAATTAAATTCATAATTACAGTTCATAGTTCAGTTTAGATGCCACTCTCTGCCATAGAATAAAAATTAAGACATTTTATTGTGATTTCTCACATTTTTTTTCTTTTTTTTATTAAGTCTATATCTAGGATTCTGACTTTTTCCTTAACTATAAATCTACATCCTGCAGGGTTTTTTTTCACTGCGGGATAAACTATAAAAAAAGAGAACTATGACTTTTTTCTCATGATTCTGACTGAAGTTTACATCTCCCAGTTTAGACTTTCCTTCATAGAATTGTGAGAAACAAACTTAGAACTGCAAGATATAAAATTAAATCATTATAAAATCAGAATTATGATATAAGAATTCACACTTACCTTTTTATTATTATTATTATTATTATTATTATTATTATTATTATTATTATTATTATTGTATTCCATGGCAGAAACAAGCCTCAGTAGTTCTGTTTTTGTAAATCAAGGGCATATAGAAGTTGTTTTTGGTATACATTCAGAAGAACTATTAAACTCTTAAACTATTTTATGCATTTTAAACAAATAAATCTTTGGATTTGATTTTATTCCTAAACTATAGCCCCCTTTCCCTACTGTTGTTTTCTCCTGATGGTGAGCTCTGGTTTGTTGTGAATCATTCAGGGCTGTGTGCTTCTGCACTGTGATTACATTTGTACAAAACACAGATGAGTCCAAAGAGATTGTTTCTCACTGACACTGCAGGTGCTTGTAACGACTGTGATTAAATCATTGTTTTCAATCCTTCTGTGTCCCGCTACATTTTTTTTGTGTCACATAATGTGTAATTGATTTGTGGTGTGTTGGCTCATCATTATAGTGGTTAATGCCAAAATTGTTCCATTGTATTTAATGCATCAATTGTACAAATGACTTAAAAAAAAAAACAAACAAAAAAAAAACAGTTGGGTTAAATATTGGGATCAAAAAAAAAAAAAAAGTCAGCACTATTTATAGATACTTATTCAAATAAGCATAAGCTATTTGTTCAAACCAAATACTGAAGGTATACTGAAGTAACTTTTTCAATTCATTTTTGACTCAGATTGTTATGCTTCCTTCGCCCTTTCAGACCTGACTATATGTCCTGCGATGTCACATGACTAGTGCTGGCCACACATGTGCCTCAGTTCCCAGTTTGACTGTCACTCTAGGCCTCTTCACTTCCCATGCTCTGATAGCCAACTTGAATCTCAGCTGTAGAGTCGCTATGAGGCTAATCCTGTGACAGTCTGTCTGTGGAAAAGATAGAGAGAGGGGAGGAGTGGAAGGGGTAAAAAGGAACCCAACTCTGTCTTTTGAGATTTGAAAGAGGTCTGTTGTCCCCTCCCCCTGTCCCAGTAGAGGGAGAGAGCCCCCTGTTCACTACAAGGGCTCCATTAACTTGACCACTTGCCCTATGCACACAAAGCCTGGGCCGGCCCACTGTCCCACCCACCCAATTATGTGCGATTAAGCTCAGTGTGCTGTGTCAAGATGCAGAGGGAGAGAGAGAGAGTCGAGATACTCTGTAAACGGAGGGAGAGAGTGGAAAAAAAGAAGAGCGTAGTTATTAAAAGGCACTGCATGTCTGTTACCTGCAGTTTGGCTATCAGTACAGACAGTCTAAAATACATGTTTTCTGTTTTATACTGGATAAAAGTTGTTTGCGGTTATTTAGTGCAGATATGTGATGCTTTAGGAAACACGCTGGATATTTTAAGAGTACGGTTTTATATGATGAATGAAAATTTATGTTCAGTTAGGTTACACTGGTTGATGTATTAGGTATTTTACATTTCAAGTCGTGTATATTAAAACAAATGTATTAAGAAAAAACAAATTACATTATATTGTTTATAAATTAGTATCAATCTATATTCATAAATATATAAATACATTTAATAAATACGGTAAGCATTATTATTCATTTTTAGGGATGCTTTAACAAATAGCATTTTTTTTCTGTAAGATATTACCCAAATATATTTTGTAATGTTTATATATATATATATATATATATATATATATATATATATATATATATATATATATATATAATAAACAAGTTTACTGCAAGTATTTAATATTTAATCTTTAGAACATTTTACAAAGTAGATCTTATGTATGCATTATAATGAAGTTGATTAATGTAATTGTAAATTACTGTTACATTCCATATTGCCCGTATTATTATTATTATTTGTTTTAATGTATTGTTTTGTGGTGCTGATGTGTGGGCACAGAAGAAATTTGTTTAAAAAAGTGTTTTATGATTTTTTTTATGATGATGATGTTTTTAATTCTGAAATAGGATATAAATGATACAGCACAAATTTGCTTTGGCACCTATCTCTTAAACATGTTTTGTACTTATGTACACAAACTCAAATAGATGCCATGCTGTTACTGAATGCACCATGATGTTGTGGTTATGCCCATCTTCCTGAGGCTGGTTGGCATCGTCAGGGTAAAAGGAGGTGAACTGACAGTGATGGTGAACTGAGCTGTTTTAGGGGAGCATGTTTTCTCTTCTTACCAAGGATGGATTATGGCCCAGGCTGGACTGCCACAGGCCTCGTGCTGTGGGGCCCACTCTGGCCAGATACCCAGAAACAACACACTGCAAAGGGAACATGTAGAAAAACAGCTCTCAATTTTTTTCAAATTAAAAATATGGTTAATACAAATCATAATTATGAAATAAAAAATAAGAATGGGAGATCTCGTACTTTTTTTTTTTAGCTTTTTTTTGTATCTTGTTGCGTGAAAAACAAATTCTAACTCTTAATTTAAGGCAATACAATTTAAGATTGCATTTTTGAAAAATAAACTCATGTTTGTTGAATGTTAAAATGAAACAGAAACATCCATATTGTGATGTAAAGCCAGTGTAACGGGTTGTTGAAAAATAAATAAATATAGTTGATTATATTTTGAAATGTGGGCGTTGCACTCAAAAGTTAAGGGCAGATAAGTGCTAACTTGCAAGGGTGGGTTTAAGTGCACTAATTTGGAGACGTCCTGCATACATCACAAGAAAGAAATCTGTCGTTTTCACCAGTAGCTCTAGTTACGACAACATGAATACAAATTAAGAGGTTAAAACATTTTTTTAAATATGAATTCTTCTCAGTAAGATCTTGAGTGTGCAGTTACAAAATGAATAGAGAGAATGTTAATTCCTAGCTGACTTTACTGATTTGCAGCTAAAGCTATACCATGAAGTATCTGAATGGGGAGCGTCTGCAGGACCGTCTGTCCTTGCCTTTTACCAGTATTTTATCAAATCAATTTTCTGTGTGAAGACTGGGACACATATGTTTTGCCCGTTTCCACCTGAACTCTATTAATGGCGAACTCTGAAATGTGCTGGTCGCACTCTGTAGACATTATATTGCTGTTTTCCCATCCAAAATTTTGACCAGCGTGCAAACCACATCGTTTGACCTTGGGTTTAAAACCAATAAAAGGTCCCCTCCTTAAATTCCTCCCCTTCAGAAAAGCCTTTTTTTGTTTGTTTTGTTTTTGGCGTGTTGCTTTTATTGAAGAAGGAGATTTTGAAGTCTCTGTCCTTAATTCCGCAGTTGGGTTTTAAAAAGGTTTCCCTCTAACGGGCAGAGTAAATCAAGGGAAGTGAGTGCACAGTTCCTGAAAGCATTTCCTCCACTGAGAGCCATTGAGTGTGTTAGCAGCAGGAGTTGGAATGCTTTTCCTTCCAACACCTGCTACCGGCCCTGTGGGGCCTGCATTACCTTTTCATTTCCACCCTCTCTGCAGAGAGAGAGAGTGAGAGACGAAATGCTAAGTGAAGTCAAGATAAACGTGGACCCTTCGGCCTGTTTCTGAGCACCGGCATCTCTGCGGCGTGGTGCCACTTTAAACATTGCATCTCCGAGAACGTTCCAGGAACATTTTGAGCGCTGCCTGAAATTAGATTTAATGGTACGATTTTAGCATTGTACGCCTAAATAGTTTCTGTGAATTTACTGACATGCAGCCTTATATGACTAAAAAAGTAATCAGTCAGTTATATATGTGCACTTTGAAGAGGAAATTGTACCATTCAGGACAACCAAATTCCAATGTACCATGACTTGTGGTTTGAAGCTAAGAATAAGTCAGAAAAATCAATGCATATCCTACAGCTCTATAAATGTTGTTGATTACGAAGCAACAAACATATATGCAGTGTGTAACAGATTGGAGTTTGAACATCATTCTAAACCGGATCTTCATGCCGCACAATAAGAGCGACCTCTTGGCTCCGTTTACTGAGGAATTGGCCATTTGAAAGAGCAGTCTCAGAATCAGCCAGCTCTCCATCAAACTGACTTATCCTATCCTCCACCTGGATTTGACATTAAGCCTTTTGGAAAAGATCCAAAGCGCTCGAGAGGTAGAGCCTTTGTGAAAGTGAATGCACTCTGTGGAGTTGATTGGTGGCACATAATGCTAAATTAGTATGCATTCTGCATGAAGAAGAGGGTGGGCAGTTTTGACAGGGCTTCTTGAATGGCAACGGTTCTGTGGGTCCTAAATGGGCAGTTTGTTTCATTCTGTACAACCTGAACTGGATCTGGTGCCATGAAGTTCTTTGGGCTTCCCTTGGTCGTCAAGGTGACTATGTGAACGCCTCTAAAGCTCTCTCATCCCTTTCAACTGCAGCGATTGGTCAACAAGCTTCTTCCTCTCACAAGTGGCCTGCTGAGCACTAGAGGGTCAGTTTCTTTACTGGAGGTCAGTGAAGCAGCAATGTGCACCACACTTAGCCTAGGACAGACACACATACAGTGTCTACAAGGAAAATCAACATATTGCAACAGACTGAAATCTCAGAATTCATCAGAATTTGTAGTGTTTTCTCCAAAGAAACTGATAATGCATAGCTCTTGTTCAGCGTGTCTGGAACACACTTGTGCATGCATTTATTTTCAGGAAGTTTAGTTTGGAAAATTTGAGTGGACTTTACTAGGATTAAGCTGTTGCTTATTTCAACACTGTGAATATGCTTTACTTAGCTCTCTTAGAGGAGTTTCAGTTTCTTATGTGAGCTTTTGCTTGTGGTTTTAGCTTGATTAATGCTTGACAGTACTTGGTCTCAATATTAAGACTTAGTTCAGAGCTTACAGAGCATTTTTTCTTCTTTTTGGCTAAGTATACACTTGCTTTAAATCAGACTATAATTTCATTTTATACAAAAACAACTTTTAAATATCTAAGTTTTCAGAAAAAAAAAAGAAAAAAGAAATTGTCCAAGATATATGTCATTTTATTATATTGGAGCTGTTGTTGGATGTACGCGTCAGAAGGTTGTAATGTTATCCTGAATCCGAGCCCTTTGTCTGGCACATGGATTCCTGCTTGGGTATTTTTCTAAGCAGATTACGCCACACTTCGAAGCTGGGATTACAGAAAATGTATCCAGACTTAACTCATAAAATACAGCCAGGTCTTATTGCAGTTTAACTCACACAGCTCATGCTAATTAGGTGTTTGATGCTGTTAATTGGGTTCCCACCGCTTTTCAAATTGATAACGTCAAACCACTCTTAACAAGAGTAGAGCTGAATTTATTTTGCCTGTCACACTGTACCATTGGCTCTTCTTAAAAATCCATCGCATAACTTCGCCTTCATGGAATCTGTGCCTGGAGATCTCAGAGAATGTCCAAGATCTCATTCAAAGTTCTGTCCCTTTGAATTTATTAGATATATTTTATCTTATCTGATTATGCTTTCAGCTGGGAGTTAGGGCAATACTCTCAGCTTTCAGCGTGTTTAAATCAAAATCGTGTTTCACCAAATTCTGCAGATTTTCTCAAACTCCGTTTTAAATGACATTCTGAATGGCATATACAATTTAGAAACCCTAGATAAACAGCTGTATTTCGTAGAGGGAGAGAGGGAGTGAATCAGAGACTGAAGGAAAATAAATGAGTTTGGGATTCTCTTACCAGGCAGCCCGTGAGCACATAAGTGTGTGAATTTAGATCACAATGACCGTGACACGTTTAACTGGCAGCAATGATTCTATCATTCACAAAATGACTCTGATTTACACACAGTGAAAACTTAGCGGTAATGTTTTTTGTTCCTTTAGTGGAATAAATTATTATCAGTTAAACAAATATGATATGTAATAGTGGTTGCACTTTACTTCACAGTACGTGTACTAACATGTACTTACAGTGTATTTATCTAAGAAAGTTCTAGTAATACAAGGTAACTACATGGGGTAGGGTTAGGTTTAGGGGTAGGTTCAGGGTTAGTACCTAGTTATTACATAGTTATTGTAATTACTATAATAAGTACATAGTATGTACATGAGGAACAGGACTGTAAAATAAAGTGCTACCGTACTAGTAATAATAACTTATTATTACATTTCAATATTTCTTTATTAATAAATGTAAATGTTATATCTCAGCACAAATAAAATAAGTGATCATAAAGAAACCTCGAAAAGAACACATGGTGTAGAAACAATTTTCTCTCAGAAATTGCTTGTAAATTAAAAAAAAAAAATGATTACAAAGAAGCAACAATTATACATCGAATTAAATATGATATTTTGAAGAAGAAATAAAGAAACTATTCTCTTGTAAAACATAGTTCAATAAACTTTATAAACTCTATTTGAAGTTTTTAAACTCTATTTGAAAAAAATATATATATATAATTTTATTATTGACTGCTCTCTGTTCTCTAGTATTATATTATATTATATTATATTATATTATATTATATTATATTATATTATATTATATTATATTATATTATATTATATATTTTGACATTCTTTAATAATTATGAAATAAAGCCTTAAATATGATCATTTTTAACATATAAATATGTGTACAGTATGTATAACTTTTACACTCTTTACATTTGTATGCTTATCCAATGGTTAATACTCATATTACAAGCTATTAGGGAAGCAATAGCTACAAAATACTTTTCCCCACTGCACTGAAAGAAGAAGGGAGAGCTTTTCCTCTGTATGACCTGTCTGTCAACTCCAGACTACCCTCATACATCAAAGATTGCTCATAAGGAAATGTCCAACAACCGGCCAAAACAATCCTGTGTCCTTTGATGACAGACTACTGTACACATGCAGTATGTGACTATGGAGCAGTGCCAGAACTTCAGTGGAGGACTTTTTTTTTTCTTTTTTCTCTTTTTGATCTCTCAGACTGTTGCCTCATCAACTTCCTGCCAGAAGGAGCTTGTGTTTCTCAGGCTGGGTGGTGAAGAGTTCAGGGTATGTATATGTAGCTATGACCTGCATGTCCACAGAACTCTGGGTCACATATACACCTTTCCCTGTCCTGTGCTGTTGTTTGCATTGGTGTTTACGGAGTTCATTTAGTCACTGTGATTGTTTTGGGGGAAGGAGGCCCAAAACTGCTTCTGAGGTTTGACAGAAAACTGTGGGTCAGTGCACATTTAACATATTTCCAAAAGAGTAAATTACCATGTCGTTTGTATTTCAGAATTTTTCTACCTCCTGAAAAGGTCTTTTGTAGGAATCAAGTGAGAAATGTGAACTCGGGGGGAAAGCAGGCTGTCATGGACCTCAATGGTCGCATTATGTAAATCTCTGACGTCCCTTGATGTAAACCTGAATAGAAACACATTAACGTCTTGTATGTACTTAAAAGGAACCCAGACTTTGCTGAGCTGAAACGGCAGATCCAGTAATCATGTTGACAAATTAATGGCAGAGAATTAGTTGTCCTTTAAAAGTGTATTATGTGCCACGCTGGCACATAAAATTACTCCCAAATAAGTGCGTAGGGAAAGCACACGAGGGAGAGAGAGAAGAGAAGCGCAAGTTGCGTGCCGAGGGGGTGTTTGACTGTCACTTTGAGATCCAGAACCATCAAAGCACTCTAAGTGTATGCTTTTGGGGCTCTAACCTCTGTTGAAAGGTTGTAATGAGGTTATATGAGGGTGAGGTGTCAGGCATTGGGGTCTCTCTGTTTCCCTTTGGCATTCAGAGTATGCATGCACATGTGTGTGTATGAGGGTTTGACTGTCAGTGTACCAAACTCATAACCCCTATTCATTTAGAGGATAATTTGGCCCTGCTGTGCTGTGATATAGTGTCGCCAAACCTGCCATTTTTAGTCAGGATGGCTCACACCGCTGAGACACACACATGTATATGTGCACAAAGGGAGATTATTATTTTATTAAATGTTATTCTTAAATAGGAAGAGGAACGCTGACATGTGCAACTTCATGCATTTTAAAGGTGAGAAAACGATGTTATAAAAATTTTAAATTAGTTTTTGTTCCATGACAAAATAATGTCAAAGTTGCAATGCCAAATTTAAAAATTCAAGAAAATTAGAACAGAGTTTGGGCAAAGTTTTATTGGAGAAAAAAAAAAAAACCTAGATATGTTTAAACAAGATATGTTTACTTTAAAAGCAAAATCTAATGGGGTAATACAAATTATTTGTATATACTATAACTTAAAATAAGTTTAGTTTTTCCTTTTCCTACCACATTTGCAAATAATTTCCCCTTCTTTTCGGAATTTAATAAGCTGTAGAGGTTTAAGCTTAAAACATTTAATCAAAGGCGAAAAAAAAAAAACATTTTAGAGATGAGAAACCATAGAAAACAATTAGAACTTGAAATCTATTTTATGTATGCAGTAAAAAAAAAGAGAACCATGTCAAACTGGCAATTATCAATATAACTTAAATGTAATTTTCCAAAATAGTTTTCTCTTCTTTTTAGTATTTAATTTATTGAAAGAGATGTAAAACAATATTACATTTATATGTAATTTTATTTCATTAAAGTATAGATATTTTCTGAAAACAATTTAGTTTTGCTAAAAACAATGTAAAACAGCACCTTTCATGTGGTATTATGGATAGCATCTTTCCATATGTGTACACGAAACATCTCTATACGTATGAATGTGGCGTTTTTGACACATTGTCAGTCGTGTCATACAAAGATAGTGCCTTATATTGAGCAGTTGGGTAAAATGTCAGTGAAGTTAAATGATATAAATGTCAACTATGCCACTTTTGCGTCCAAACCTGCAATATGTACAGATAGTCTGTCAGTTATCAGTGAGCCAGTGAATGTATACATGCCTATTTGAGCTGTGTCTCTGAGTTGTGAGTGACAAGACAAAGCCAGAGTTAAATAAACATTTGAGACGCAGTTATTTCTCGCTTTCTCTCTCTCCGCACGTCTGAAATGTAATTCAGATGTCAACGCAGATTCTCTCTCTATAATGCAGTATGCTCTCGCTCTCCTCTCATTGTTCCTTTTGTTCCCTCCGCTGCTGCTTTATTGAGGAAGACGTTGCAACGGGAGAAGAAAAGATGACACACATTCACAGCCGATCTCCGTGTTCTCTTTGGAGCGCTTGTCATTTCTGCAGCAGCGTGGTGACAGTGGTTTCTAGAACAGAGCATCTCGCCAGTTCACAGTGAAGTAACTCTAATGGAACCGTGACACTGGCCGTCAATCTGTCTCTCACAGTGTGAAATTACAATCATCATATTCCACTGCTGAATAGAATCATGCAGTCATACCAGCCATTTCTAAGATCTACACAATCATTACCGCAACATCTCTCGCATGTAACTCGTGACTGTCAAAAAAATACAGCCTTTTGATTTCACAGTGCTATTGCATCATGCCTTTTTGGAAGGTTTTTCTATATGCACTGCTACATCATTCGTTCATCTTAATAAACTGTCAAAACTATTTTTTGACAGTTGTAAATAATAAATAGAAATATGTTTTAAAGAAAACACAATTTTTTACATGTCTCGTTTAAATCAGTGTAGCCTGTTATTTCATTTTTCACAATAAAATGCAATTCACTAGGAATTTCTGAGTAAAAATTATTTCTACTTTTTTTCAGCGTAGTAGTTTTATTTTTCTGACTGCCATGATTTTCTATTTTTTGCAGCATGTAATAATAGCTAAATTTGACTGTGGTAAATTACCTCCGTTTTTATCTTCTGTACGCGGTTGATTCAATTGTATGTTCAATATTGTACTTTATACTTCACATCCTTATCAGGGCATCAGTCTGAGCGCTAATCATTACTGCCATTTTGTACAAACCTTGTACAAGTTCCTTGTTCCTGAAGTTTTGCCTTTTAGAATCCGAGCAGCCCAATCAGAATCACTTTGGATGGTTTGAAAAAGCATCCAGAACATAATACAGCCAGGAACCAAAGGCCACCAACCTCCACAATACTGTTCACATTCGTTAGGAGCCAGGCCATCAAGATACAAAAGCACAACGGAAGAAGGGCTAACTTTAAGGAATGCCTAATGTCCTATAGGGCAACAGACTGACTCAGGGCAAGGGGTAGGGGGCTATTGTTTGATAGAGAGAGACAGGGGTGGTTAAAGTCTGGGGGGGGGGAGTAGAAAAGAAACAGCTTCATTCTCTAGCCTCTGGAACAAAATATATTTCTCAATCATTCGGTCTCCTTTCTGTGTTAAACAAATCTCTGGACCTTTGGGACTAATTTTAGTCAATAAGCACATATTCCAGAGTAAAAAACTGTAATAGTATGCTAAGATGTTTAGTCTTTTCGAAAAGGTGCCATTTTAGGATTGACTACAATGATAAGGAAATCACAAACAAGTTGTGTTTGACCTGTTTTGATTATGTTCGCTGTGACATTAATGTGAATTGCTCTTACGACAACATTGAGAAAGAAAATAGTGTCACTTGACAGACAAAGACAATCAGCCAAACACAAGCCGTCCCGCCTTAAGACCGGAGAGACATTCAGCTCCGTTTCTTCAGGATCGGCGACGAAGTTGGTCAACACATCTTGGTCTCAGACAATGCCGAAGTGGTATTGAAACCGTGCATATGGGATGTGGTACATGAAATCCATAATGGTAAACATTGACAAATGGCGTCAGTTTGTTTCCATTGGGGACTGAGATTGGTACACTTGTCCTAAGTGGCCCATTGGTGCTGAAGACTAAGCACGGTTGAAGAATACCCTTAATAACGTCCTTAAACAAGACCTTTTGTGGCCCCAGCCTTTCTCAGGCCACAGAATTAGACTTCCTTTTCTGTGGCCTTTCTCTCCCTCTTTTCTCCCCCTGTAAACCACTATGTGAAGTGGTTCATTACGGAGACTCTCCTCCACTCAGGTAGTGCCCCCAGCCATTCCCAGCTCTTCAGTCCTCTAACTCTCTGAGCAAGGAAAAAGGAAAACATATTGGACAAAGGTCCTGTTAGCACTTCCTATGGAAAATTAGCAGATTTCGCAAAGGTAGAATTCCCAATTACCTCACATTGTGAAGATGCGCCTAAAGGCTTGCTTGCAACTCGCAACAGTGCCAAAGTGAGCACCCCCTCCCCGATCCCCAATTAAGAGCGAAGATGCTCTTCTCCCTCCTGAGTGCATCTATTTACCTTGTCCAAAGCTCCCCACTCCTGGAGCCCTCAAAAATCCCCAAAATGCACCTTTGAGACACAGAAGTGCTCTCTTGCTCGAAGCGGGGTGGCGATGGGCCTTTTGCATCCCAACCGTTGTGCCCTTCAGGTCCAGTGGGTCTGCTTGGGATGCATTGTCCATCCCTGAGAATTCTCTCAGGACAGGAACAACAGTGCGGAGACTAAAGGAAGGGTGGAGGGGTGTATGGTTGTAAGAAAAATAATGACGGAGAAAAAAAAAATTGTACGTCACTATAGATGGATCTGTAAGGCTGGCTTCAGATTTCACTCTCTGTGGAATGCACTAGACCTCTATAGGACACCAAGAATGTTAGTGTAGTTCGCTGTCAAAAGCTCAAGGAGGAACCCGACGCTTTCAGATGACTGGCTGAATTAAACCTCCTCCTCCTCAGCTAAACAAATGCTTGTTTTGGCATACGGCGAAGTGAAGACAATCCTGAACTAGGCGACCGCAACTGGAACAAGGTCTAAATAGACAAAAAGGAATGTGTTTGTGTTGTGCCGGTATTTCACAAAAACGCATGTAAGAATGATCCAAAGACAAAGAATCATTCACTGTTTTCATAAGTCACATTCCTAAGTCACATATCTTCACAATCAAAATGTTCAAAACGGAAATATCTGGTGTGAATCTCAGGCTGACATTATACACTCAGTCTAAAGAGCAAAAGCCTTTTCCTAATATTTTTAAAACAAAGCAGGACTGACTGAATCAGTGTTCTGCTGTATTTTTTTTATACCGATGTAAAAATCATATGGTTCTCAAAATCCTGCAATACATGCGGTAGTTCTTGTTTGGTAGAGGTCATGGAAAACAATCGTAGGAGCCAGACTTCCGTTACGCTCTGTATGTTTTGAGGTATTTTCAGTCCGTTTCCTATTGCTGATCTTTCCACTTATTAATACTTAACTGCTCCCAGAGGATTAAGATTGTATTACAAATAAGTATTTAGCTGTCATTAAAAATGTATTTATAAAAAATTTAATTCAATGCAAAAAAAAAAAATGAAAACAGGTTCAATGCAATGTAGGAGTTGATGTGCAAAGGCTGACAGCTCATAATAAATGTCTTTTACTTAGCAGTGAAAGCTGGCAAATGGCAACTACACTAAGCAATTAAATTGATCTTTTTTTAGTAAAATCAAAAATATCTTTCATAATCGTATGTATTTAAATGATTCATGTTTAGCAGAAGAATAGTGCACTTTGTGTGATTTTGTAGGATATTCAAATATTTCAAAAGTATCCATCGTTATTTTAAAATACTTATTACTGTGTTAAATCATTTAAAACTAAAATGATAAATATATATATATATATATATATATATATATATATATATATATATATATATATATATATATATATATATATATATATTTATATTTATATTTATATTTGGACCTTTCTCATCTAATTCAGTGTAGCACTCTATAATCTATATGTATACATTTAACACAAATACATGACATCTTTACACAACTACATGAATTGCAGGATCTTTTTTTTACTGAACATGTCTGTAAATTAGTTATTAGTATTAATTAGTGTTTCCTTCAAAATTTCCGCTTTTTAAATGTAGCATGACATGATCTTGCTTGTTTTGGAATAATGTTTCATAAAACTTGACACATGAAAATGATATTTAAAATGTTTTAATCTCATATGTGACCCTGGAACACAAAACGTAAGTGGCTGGGGTATTGTATTTTTAGCAATAGCGAAAAAATCATTGTATGTGTCAACATTATTGATTTTTCCTTTATGCCAAAAATCATTAGGATATTAAGTAAAGATCATGTTCCATGAAGATATTTTGTAAATTTTCTACCGTAAATATATCAAAATGTAATTTTTGATCAGTAATATGCATTGATAAGAATTCATTTAGACAACTTCAAAATCAATATTAATAGTATTTACAGTTTTTTGCACCCTCAGATTCCAGATTTTGAAATAGTTGTATCTCAGCCAAATATTGTCCAATCCTAATAAACCATACATCAATAGAAGGCTTATATATTCAGCAAAAATTACATTTAAATTTTGTGGTCCAAGGTCACATATATTTAATCGCATAACTCTGTACAATATCTGTTTGCTAAGATGGAAACAATCACATCTGTACAGATTCATCATGACACATGAAGCAAAATTTTAACATGAATAGAATGTGATTGGTGAAACGTAATGAAGACTAAATACAAATTTCTCACTTTAATTAGCCTGTCAGAGTGGAGATTTTCTAGACACTGTAGTGTTTAGTACAATGAAATGTCCCTTGAACACTGAAGCATTGAGCAACATGAATATCCCAGCGTTACACTGAAAAAAAAATCTGTGGCCAGCGGGAGCCTCAAAAATCCCTCAAGCACTACAGCGTTTAGTATCCTGCTCCTCAGAAGGGAAAATAAATGCATCTTAATATCGCTGTCTTCATTTGTTTTGGGCAAAAATTAGTTTACTAAGAACTGCAGAAGACAACATCATAAAAACCCAGGTAAGATGTTTCGAGAATTTTAGAAAATTATGTATTTTGTTTCATCAATAAGAAAAAGATCTCAAAAGATCAACAGATTTTTATTTTACAAAAACTCACTACTGGAGCAGCATTTTACAACTCATGGGTTTCTTAATAAAAGAGTCCATATAATAGAGGTAAACAACTAAATATGACAATACTGTTTTGACTTCCTCTAATAAGAACTTGTTTTTGATCTAACATAATTAGGCTTATTAATCAAATCGGTTCACAATGCAATATGCAAAAAATGATGTGCCCTTGAACTGCTTTTAGGTCAGTGAGACATCAGAACTTCACTTTTAATTACACAATGGCAACAGTGCGTTCTGATAGCTAATCATTATGCTTGTGATCTCTCTGTCCTATCCATGTCCCTCACTTTGTTTCTCTTTAACTGAAGATGTTTTGGATCCAAAACACGGTTTTTCATTAGTGAAGGCAGTCCACTCGTTGTTCATATCTTGTGGTTACAATTCATCATTCAATAGCCGTATCTGCACACAGACACTCGCACCTCTGTATTTGCTCTCTTTAAATTGTCTCTGGCCTGTGGCAAACAGGGCTAGCATCTGGAATAGAGAAATAACAGCTGGTGACAGTCGCCTAGCACTACGGCACTAAATTAAGTCCTCAATGCCACGCGCCGCTTAAGTGCGCAAAGCACGATACCAATCTGCAAGTTTATTATTGCCCGTCCCCGTTTGCCATTATCGGAAAACACAGTCATTAAAAAGCATTTGACCTTTTTTCAACAAGGATCCAGAAATTACTTTTCCTTTTTTTTCCCTGCCTGCTTCTCGAATCATGCTCCTCTTTAAATTGTAATGCGACCCCCTTCACAAAGTGAACTACAGCCAGACAGCCCTGAGGAGATACTGCATTTAGTTAAATGTTATATCTGCCAATTTCATGAAGACAATGAAGAGGAGAAAATAGGATGGAGACAAGAGGGAGAGAGAGTGAGAGCGAGAGCGAGAGCAAGAATGAATATGGCATCTTTCTGACAATGTAAAGAAGACAGCTTTGGCTCTTGGACAGTGATGGGGAAGCTTGCTAACAGAGCGACTGTCGGTGCTTTCAGAGCAGGGAGGAGAGAGGAGAGGGTGAGCAGAAACTCCCCCAGGCTCTTTGAAATCCCTCCTCATCGCTATCAAGGCCTGTCACATGTACTGGATTCCATGCATTTGTTTTCAGCAGGGTATGAACCTGAGCTTGGCTCCTGGAACTGCTGTCAGAGTCACGTTTCCAAGGGTCTGTGCTGAACTGGAACAATAAAGATATGGCTTCTTTAGTAAAGCCAGTAGAGCTCAAACAGATATTTCCTGACTTGTGTCAGTTTATGTCAGGCCACTGGGTCTACCAACAGTGCTGTTTAACAAAATAAAATAAAAAAAGAGCAGATTAACAGGGCCTATTATTTGACAAAATAATAGAATGTATTATATTATCAAATAAATAAATCAAAATTAATAAAGAAATATTTATAACAATATAGAATTTAATTAATATCATATTATAACAAATAAAAAATAGCATTTTTAGCATTTTTGATGATAAAATAGCATTTATTATATTATTAAATAAAGCAAATAAATATAATTATTATAATATACAATTATCATTATTATTATTATTATTATTATACAAATAAAAATAGCATATTAACAGGGCCTATTATTTTATAATATAATAGCATTTATTGTATCATCAAATAAATAAAATTAATAAATAAATATCTATAACAATATACAATTAATAATATTATATTATAGAAATAAATAAAACAGCATATTAACAGAGCCTATTCTTTGATGGTACAATTTCATTTATTATATAATTAAATAAAGCAAATAAATAAATATAATTATTATGATAATATATAATTATTATTATTATATTATAAACATTTTTAAAGGGCCTATTCTTTGATGAAATAATAGCATTTATTGTATCATCAAATAAATGAAGCAAATAAATAAATACATTTATTTTAATAATATACAATTGTTATAATTATTGTTATATAATATTCCCTGATTCCCTATTATTGATTATGATTGAGTTTGACCAAAAATTATGATTGAGTGTTGTTAATCAGCATATAAATAAGACATTTATAAAGCGCCTTTTCTGCAATGGTGTGTAAGCCAGTAATTAATAATAATAATCATAATAATAAGCAATTTAATAATTAGACAAGTTTTAGAAATGCCAATTCAAATAGATATTTCCAGACTTGCATCAGTTTATATCAGGCAACTGGGCCTACAAACTGTGTCAAATATAACTACAATAATAACAAGTGCTGACAATCGATGATTCAATCAATAAAGTATTGTTAATATTGTATTGTTAATTACAGTACTGAATAAGGAATGTAAGCTTATGATCATTATTTAAAACTCAAAAACGTTTAGTATATACACATATAAATATTGTGTGTGTTTTTGTACATATATAATTTGTGCATATGTCAGTCATATATAATAAACTTCATACAATTTTACAATTTTAAAGATGGCATACATTAGAAATCAGTATAATCGTCTGCACTTTTATAATTATCATGAGATAATAGTAAATTATTATTTCTATCCCTCTATGTATATGTTGCAGTGTTTGTAAGTGTGAACTGCTCTGTCCAGCTGCGTCTCCCTGCCCCCCCCCCCCCCCCACACACACACATACACAAAAAATGTATCACAACTACATGCACAGAATAAAACACTATCACCTTCAAAGCTGTATAACAGTATCATACCTCACAAGTTTGCTTTGGGTGAGCAGTGAATTGAGTCATCTCTTGCAGCTAATTATCAGAAATGGTGGGTGGTATGAAAAAGGCCTACAGACTGAGTGAAGACATCCGTTGTGTAAAGAATGTGTCTCCAGGCGATATTAACTCCCAGAACCGCACCGTAGCGGATGAAGAACAGGATAGGAGGTGTAAAAAGGGGCTTATTCAGCAGGGGTGACACAAAATTTCCATACGGGCAGAAAATCGGATTTAATGGTGCATCACCACAACAATAGCTGAGTACACTGTGACATGTTGTTTTGTCAACACGAAAGGCCCGATATCCCAAACAGATCCATCTTTACAGAGTATGAAATTCATCTGACTTTTAAAAGCCACGGTTCCTTTGTATAGCTAGGGTACTGCATCATGTATAACATCAAATAGCTGCAAGGCTTCTTTCACCATGTTTTGGATGCGACAGATGTGATGCGTTCATCATTGTCATCATTTACTCACCCTTCCAAACCGGTATGTCTTTATTTCTTCTGTGGAGCACAAAAAGAGATTTTAAGTTTTTCCCCAATAATTAAAGTCACTGAGGTACAATGTAGTTTATAGTTTTGTGTGACAGAAGAAAATCATGAAATGGTATGAACTCCCATCTCTTTAAATTATTACTGCAGTGTTGTGAAAGTAGGCCCTTTAAAATAACTTTGATTCATTTTTCAAACATATTCATTAAGTACAATATATAATAGGGTGTAAACCACTAAGAATGTGATGTGGCTTCTTAGAACTGTAGCTTCAGCAATATTTTTTTTTCAATGTGTATGAAAACCAAAGTCCAGATGATTGCTAAGATTGCTCCTTTTTTATAGGAGTTGGTTCTTAAGAGAATCTCTCTGAAGAAGAAAAATATTTACCCAGTCTTTCTGGGCTTCAGCTTTCTGACTTTTGGACTTCTGCCTGCAGAAATAGTTCATTTGATCCTCTTTTGTCCCATGCCAAGAGAAACATTTTATAATTAGGTTTAGAAAAAAAAGATTGAGACTAAATAACCTTTGAAAAATACATTACAAAATCAGATACATTACAAAATCAGTACAAGCAAATAACAGTTCATTAATGCAACATTTCATTTTTAATAATAAATATTGCGACACCTTTGTATGCTGGGTATTGATAGACAGTTTGTGATTGATTGATTTCTAGAAAATTTCTTTAACTTTTTGTGAGAACTAAAATGCTCCAATATGCTTGCCATATGAACAGACTTCTAACCCTTTTTGGGATAAATAGTGTTGTATTGTGAAGTTGCCCTCTGCTATTGTAACAAAAGGCCAGAATACGATACTAACGATAAAAGCAAACATCAGTGTGGATGGAGACACATTCAGTAATTAGAAAGACAACAACAACAACAAAACATGTGTATGTCAGCTACAATTGTACCTCAGTGTCTTTGTCTTTGAGGATGTGTTCTCCAAAGAAGGCGTGATAGTTCTCACCTCCCTGAAGACACAAACACTTTGGCGCACACACATAAGGTTTGGAGGCAGTTCTCCTCCCACCTAATAAATACATAAACAATCAGACAAACATTGAGCCAATTTCCCCTTCACAGCCCCGCTAATTCACACACACACACACACACACACACACATACACAGAGCTCCTCTAATTTTCCTTGGGCCGCCACACTGGCAGGGAGTATGTTGTAGCACAAACAGAGATGTGTTTTGGGTAATTGCTCGTGCTGTGTTTGTATGGAAATCTCTGAGTGTGTGACAAGGCTAGATAGCTGTCCAATGTTGTCCTGATCCACGCTTTAGGCGACTGGCCAAAGTATTTTATCTCTTAATGTATTAGAGTGATCTTCCAATTAGCCCACGCTCATAATACCTCAGGATCTGGGGGCACTGTGTATGTGTGTGTGCATCGTTGAGAGTGTGTATTGGGTGGGGGGGGGGTTTGGGGGGTTCTGTGATAGTTCTGCTTGAGAGGTAAACTGAGGTGCTTATTGTCTGGCGCGGGGGGTTGTGCGCTTTCCGGGGCTTCTGTTGTAAAGTTTGCTGATAAGCGAACCCGGCCCTTGAGCATCCATTCTGCCTGGTATATTAACACTCCTTATCGCCGTTCCAGATAACAAGCGCATGCCATTTGCCTTCCGAGGAATTAGCCCGTCTTCCTTGGCTAACCAGGCAGTGGTGATTAACCTTTACACTGTCCAATATTCTCTGGAGACTCCCTCTCTCAGATTAGACACTATTAGTTATGACTAACTAAATGAACAGCTCTCGCCTCTCTAGACGGAGAGCAAGAAAGAGAGAGGAACACTGAAAAAAAAGATTTGTTGGATTTACTCAATCGAATTATGGACATTGGTTCCACACATTCAGTTTGAGTTCAAAGTATCCTATGCATTTATGTGGTTTCATTATAATACGGTTGTGTTAATCCTATGCAATTTCAAAAAGTAATGTGTACATAGTCTTTTCAAGTTATACTAACATGATTCAGTTATGCTAGTTTAACATTATTTTTTTATTTCAGATTTCTGCTTCAATCATGTTAATTCTGTGCAATTAAATCAAGTTATCTTAACATAATTTTAATAACTTCACTAAAATTAAATTTTAATACATTTCAATGGTTTGTTGTCGCATGTTTCATTTCACGTAACACAAAACTTTTGTAAATCCTTTATTTAACAATTTGAACAATGTGTAATTTAAATGGCATGTCTAAATAACATTGTGCTTTCAAAAGCATAGCATAAATAACTTCTCTGATTATTAAATTTAATAAAAATACATATCAGTTTTAATTAGACTAGTATAAAAACAAACACAGTTCATTTTGTATGCATAACATGTAGATCAACAATATTTTTAAACCTTCATAAGTTTTAAAAGATTTCTTTTTTTTTTTTAAACAATATCATAAACATAAGTAACATTATACTGCATGTAACTGTGCGTTTAAAAACTAATACAACATTGTAACACTAATTTATTTCATTTCTCTCAGAAACCTTAAAACTGTACCCAAGAACACCAGTACCTGGAACTAGGGCTGCACGATAGTCACATCGCAGGATGTGTGATGTAGGCTGTCGTAGTTGATTCGTTATTCATTAACTGTACGGGCCAGCTGCTCTCCAGCTCTTGACGAATGTGATTCGCGGATTAATTGTACAGCTTAACCATCATAGAGTGAAAGTTTATCTTTTATATGTGTTTTTAAGTCCTGTCAGTTTAACAGGGCAGAGAGAGAGAGAGAGAGAGAGAGAGAGAGAGAGCACGAGTGAGAGCATGCAAGAGAGAAAGAGAGAGGGAGAGAGAGATTGAGCCCCGGCCGCAAGCTCACCAGCTTCAAACAACACGAGCGCTGTCTTGCTCTCTCTCCCTCGCACATATTAATCAATTGACACGATGGTGTCGATGTTTACATCATTTAAAATGAGAATGTAAGTGTGCTCACCCAATTTTTGTTTGTAAGAAAAAAATAGATTAGATTTCATATCGCAATATATATCGCAGAAAAATAAAATATCGCAATGTCATTTTTTCCCAATATCGTGCAGCCCTACCTGGAAATGTTATTTCAAGAAAAACGCTTTAGTTTCAAAGATAATTATATATAGACATTACAAAACAATGTGAAAATACAGTATCTGACCCTTACCTAAACTATAAACAAAGTATCTTATTTATGCTAGTTCAACCATGTTTCATAGATTCAGCTCTCTAATCAATCAACTTCTGAGCCAGTCCAACGAAGGGCCAAATTCAGACAAAAAAAAAAAGATAAAGAAACGAGAGCAGGCAAAGGGGAACAGTCTAAACAACAAGATCACGGTTTACCCTCTGCAGTGGTCTTGCATGAAGGCTGCTGAAATTTTCCGAGGTTGATTGTTTGTAGTCTCAGTAGTCATTCAAAAATCAGTCCATCTCACTGGTGGAGTTCAGATTTGAAATTTTGGGCCTTGATCGAGAATTCACCCGCATCCAAGTCCATGATGAGTTTTTGCTAAATTTCATATGTAAAACGCAACTTTGTGGGGTACTGCAGGTTAAGAGCATAAATTAGACCAAAAACATTGAAGTTGCAAAATCCACACTGTCGATGTCCTGAAGCACTGCTACACCCTCTAGCACAATGCCTACATCATGGGCTTCATTGTCTGCAGTGTGCTTTATCACGAAGATGCCCATGGTAGTCTTCTCAATCGCACACTGTAAAAGATCTTCTTCCATGTCCTAAAGACAGAAAAAAAGATGAATATGTATTACAATTAATGCTACATGTCTAGTGGATAAAATTATAATTTTTTACATTTATGTTGCAGTGTGCATATTTGATGAAACCATGTTTTTTAGATGTATTAATATTTTGCTTGTTGAACATAGTACAGATTCCATCAGTTAAGCTCTAACTACTCACCGCATACTCCTGAATGAGATCTTTAGAGTCCTCATTAAGATAGATACACAGTCCTCTGATGGCAAGTTCACAAGCTGCATCAATGTCATCCTTAAAAATAAGCCAAAGCAGAAAAAGAAAGGTTAGTTTAAGACATTACTCAAATCACAATTAAACAAAAGAGCACAATGGGTCTCATTCACTAAAAGTTCCTAAAAATGTATGTGTATGGCAAATATGTTGTGGTCTAGAAAAATATAATAAAGATAATAGCTTGATTTTATTATGTGAAATGTAATGCTAATAACATGAATTACAAAAAATAGAGTGTGAATACATGCAAACAAACAAAAAAAATTATAGTGTGCTAACCTGCTATTTTTACTTTTTTATTCCTTACCTTTGCAGCAGAAAAATCTCTTTAACGTTACCATCTGCACATGTCCAATCAAATAGTCAGCCAAGGGGTATTCATCAGTTAATTCACCGACTTCTACAAGGCTAGCTGCCTTTGTTGGGGACTGACTTAGCTCGTAATTTGTCTGAACAGGCTTTGGAATTCCAAATGTACAGCAAATGTCACTGTAAAGAGAGAACGAGCAGAAATTAGGCATAAATAACAGCAACAATTAATGATTTTATGTAACAGTTTACTGTACGCTTCCAAATTAAAGACAATGCTATTTATAATATTACCCCCTTTTAAGATGTACCTTTTTGGAAAAAAGAATTTTTAATTTTTTCCAAAATGTATGGTAAATACTAGAAAATTAACCAACATTCACTTTAAAAAACAATTTATAGCATACCATAAAATAACCTTTATTGCAGCAGTCATTTATATTAATTATGATATCCATCTCAAAGTGTCAACTGTCAACCATGTTAGTTAGCCAACAAAAATGTTATTAATTTAGATGTGAAATCCTAATATTGTAATCTAAAAACCTGCCTGAGAGATTTTTGTGAGTTATGGACGAGGGCCGGGCTATCGAGTATTCGTTTACTTGATAAAATAGGTCCCTGCACTAAAAACATACTGTATGTTTAACCAGTGGTGGACGAAGTACACAAATCAAGTACTTGAGTAAAAGTACAGATACGTATAGTAAAATATTACTCCAGTAAAAGTACTCCTTTTTCAATTTTACTCAAGTGAAAGTACAAAAGTACTCAATTTTTTATGTATTTAAGTAAAAAAGTACTGAAAGATAGATGGATTAATAGAGAAAGATATATAGATTAATTTAATTTTATATTAGAACATTTTTTTTTTTTTTTTTAGAATCCTACTGCTCAAAATACCTGAGATTTATTCCAAAATAACCACTATATGGAGTCAAGATATATTTTTGTTCATATGGACTACGTTGACGAGAGTAATGTTCACTGTGAAGCTTACACTGTGATGTACCTGAGAGAAAACAGAGATGACCATCTGATCTTCACCAGTAAGAACAAAGTATTTTAAAGTTTGTTGTTTTACAGAACATCACAGTTATAAATGACATGATAAAAAGGCCTGAAGTTAGGAAGAACATTTTAAGGAAAATATAATTATATTTTCATAATGATTTTTTCCTTCTCAAATCTTGTCTGTGGTGTAAAAACAACCCTGGCCAAACGGGGTGCTTCTCTTTTCCTCTTTGATAATTACTGTAATGTTAGTTACCATGTTCTGAACATCACATCCTTTCTTTTCTCCCCAGATGTAATCTATATATATGTGGTTGAATAAAATATTTGGACATTATTTATAAAAATTACCTCAAGTTAGCACCAGCAAGCTTGTTAGTTAGACAGTTAGCATCACCTAACAATATTTACTTATTTTCGGTACGGTTATGAATAAACATTCATGTCAGTCTACTCGTCTAGTTAATCCAAACAATGTTACTGTTGATAAACAATATAAAAACAGACGTCACATAGGACATGGTAGCATTTTAATAAAACTGTTAATATTACGGCAGCGTGGAATTTGAATAAAAGAGTTATTTTATTAATTTGCGTTAATGTTTTTTTTTTTTTTTTACCTAAAGCACAGAGACGCTGATTGATGTGTCTGCATCGTCTGCACTCGAGCATTTCAGTGGGCTTAAACAGATCACTCTTTACAGCGGGTTTAGTTCCTAAACAACTGACAATTTTGACCTAAATATGATTTTCAGTTACAACAATTTATCCTAAATTTCGACATTAACAACTTACTTTTAGCAACATCAAGATGCACGCGCGCTCACAAGATCTCCCGGTTCTTCTGTAGACTCACACTTAACGGTTAATTTGAATCAGTGAGTGGTCGACTCCAGAACAGCTGCTGCAATCGGATCATTCTAATTCCTAAACGAATCGTTTGGTGCGATTCGCGGTCCGATTTAAAAGTTTATTTTTAAAGTTACTCAAAATAAAACGACTCCAGTAAAGTACAGATACTTGAAAAATGTACTTAAGTAAATGTAAAGCTACTCCGTTACTGTCCACCACTTTCGGTAAATCAAAGACATGCACTGACAGAGCATCGAGCGAGCGCTTTTGCCCATTGCAGTGATATGACAACGGCTACGAACCCCTCCCCCACACAAATCCTAAAGTCCATGTTATTATTATTCACCTGATGAGAACTTGATTTCCATCTGTAAATTGTTTAATCGGATTGTAGAAGTTTGATAAACTAATGTTACCAGTAATATTCATGGTTTATTAACCTGAACGTTACCCACCCAAAAAAAAAAAAAAAAAAATCTGCGACGACACTCGAGAAATATACCATCGATTTAAAAGCGTGTAGGGTTATCTTAAAACATTATTGTTGCATTTAATCTGACAATGAATGCATTTGTATAATATATCATACGATAGATACTGAAATTCTTACCTTTTAACGAGCTCTGAAAACAAGACAGGCAGTACCCTCATGTGTCCTTTCCAAACCAACGGTCCTGGTGTGGTCTGGATTTCAAAGCGCATGCGCAGACGCTCTCGCGCGCGTTGCTCCCGCGCAAAGGACGTATTTCACAAACCTGAATTAAATTAATTATAGCCTACACAATGGAATTAAGTTGAGAAGAAAATACAAAGTAATTGTGTGACATGGGCCTATTTTAATTAAATAAATCAAACAGCAGAAAAAAATCATTTTACATGAACACCATTTGTTTGACATCTGAAACAATTTGAACATTTTCTTGCAAAGTGATTATATCATGTTTTGATGATTATGTTGAATTTCATTTAGAATTAAAACAATACAATTATGTTTCCATCTTAAACATAAATGTATTAAGTAGATTGTAAGTGTATCCTTTTAGTAAATTCAGTAAAACTGCTTTTCCTTTTTTTCAGTGAAGACAGATAGCAGGAAAGAGACCGGTCAGGCACAGCTCATATGTGTATGGCTGTAGGAGAGGCCTTTAAGTGGGAACAAATGTGTATTATTTTTTATTGCACATGCATATTCACTAATATGTGCTTATATTTATATTTGAATGTCTAGTGTAGATAACCACAATTCCTTGCCTTGCATTTCAACATATACTGTAAATGAAGCATAAAATGCTAAGTGGATTAAGATTCACAAAATCACAGACTTTACAATTCAACCATTTCTTTTAAGTCAACAAAGATCTGTGTTAATAAATAAAACGGTTCCATTTAATTCAAATTCATACGGTACTACAATAAATTGATTTGGAATAATCATTAAAATATTGCTTAATGCATACAGGGGAAAAAAACAATTATTGTGTGAGATTATATTTCTAATCATAATTGATTTGTACGGTTTGAGAAATATGTGTTACTGACTAATTTTCCTCCAATTAATTTGTTTAGTTTTATGTATTAATTTATATATTGAAACAGAAAAAAAAGACGCCAGAGGCTATGCGAAGATCTAAAACTAGACGTAAAAAAAATAAAATGTACACACAAATGACTTTATGTACAGATTAATTAACTTGATATTATATTAATTGTCCAATCTGTCCTTGAATGACTAAATGAATAAATGAGAGCGAGAGAAAAAAAGCAAAGGAACAGACTAATGGTAAATACAATGAATAAATGTAGTGAATATAATAAATAAAGCAAATATAAGCAAAACAAATGAGTTTGGTACTTTCCTATATATATATATATATACATATATACATATATATATATATATATATATATATATATATATATATATATATATATATATATATATATATATATATACATATATACATATATATATATATATATATATATATATACATATATATATATATACATATATATACATATACATATATATATATATATATACATATATATATATATACATATATATATATATATACGTATATATATATATATACATATATATATACATATATATATATATATATATATATATATATATATATATATATATATATATATATATATATATATATATATATATATATATATATATATATATATATATATATATATATATATATATATATATATATTTATATATATTAACTGTCCATACTATCCCTAAATGATTAATATATTCAGTATATTATACAGTATGTATCCATTGTTTTCCATATTTGTGGAGTATTTTCTGTGATCAGAGGCCTTTGTTCACTGAGAAAATGTGTGGAAACTGTAGAAACTGCAGCATAGCTGTTGATAAAAGAAGAGGGATGTGAGTGTGTCAGTGTGGCAGTTGCAGGCTTTATTTGCCTGCAGTGTGAGCTCACTGCTCTTGACAGGGGTCAAAGCAATAATTTGATAGAGACAATATGTTGAGCAAGTTCCAGCCAGAAAAAAGGGCTGTGTGTGTGAGTGTTTGCTTCCAGATGAGATAACCATGCTCTGGCTGGGGGGTAAAGTGCTGTACAGCCCACTGCCTCTCTATCTGTAAGGTTTCCCTCAGCACACACACATACACTGTCACCACTGGCAGAGCTAAACATATTAAGCCATCACACCAGGGCCAAACTGACAAGAGATGTGATGAGGTGATCCTTACAAACAAATCTGACTGCACCCCATGCCTCAGGCTCTCTCTCCATCTCATTCACTCTTTCCAACTTCTCTTCAGTGGTGGATAGGATATCGAGACTCAATATATTTGTCTCAAATGCCGTGTGTGGAGATTTGTGTCAAAGTGTTTTTTAGCGCTAAATCAAAAGAGTAGAGCATGGGATTTCAACCGCTGGACCGTTAATCATGACGACATGTGTCAATTGGCGTGCATTCAAAATCCTCAATCTTCATACACACTGCGGCCTAAATACACATCCGCACGACCATCAGTTTGAAAGTTATCACATGCGGTCCATCAGTGGGCGCTGTGTTTCTGAAAGATAACTTCACACATGACACAGGATGACACTTGTGCACACACTAGTACATGGAGCTATCCAAGCTAGTCACATTTTCAACCAGATTAAGTCTTCTTGTTGAAAGTGACGGTAGAATTGGATTACCGCACTGGAAACAAGCCCCTGGATTTCTTGCAATGAGCAAGTGCCTTTGAAAGAACGCCATACTTCTGAACACAAACACACACACACATCATTTTCTTCACAATGATGCCGCATACACACGTGCAGCCAACATTCTCCCGGCGCCACAGACACGTTTATCTATGGGCACAATTAAAAGCATGAAATTTGAACATGCTGCGTTAACTAAGAAAGCGCTTTTGTTCCTGAGGAAACAAAAGCTTGGGGAAAAATGAGTTTTTCAACCTTGAGAGAGCAGCGCCAAGGCTCACTGATACCCAGAATAATCACATTCTGCCTCAAATCCCTGTAGCTGGCACAGGTAGAGCTCATTTAAGACCGTCCACTGGCTACTCTGAAAAGGAGGTGTGCAGAAAAGTGTTTCCACCAACCGCCTTCAGAGCGTGGACACTTTCAACCCACAAAAACACCCGAAGGGCTGCCGGAGTCAAATAGAGCAGCCCTTTGAATGTCCCTTCCCTCGGTGAAAGTGTGCACTCGTGGAAGCAAGAGACCGGCGTCGCTGTTCTCCATTAAGCTGGTCCACCACCGGCACTCGAAACCAAGCTTCGTCTCCACCTTAAGAGAATGACTAATCAAGCAGCCTGGGCTCCATTTGCAAGCTGTCAGTCAAGCAGCTTTGCTATCTTCCCACCACGGCTTCCTCCTCTAATACCAATTTAAATCGTTCACGGGCCTTCCGCTGCCATTATTCAAAAAGATCATAATAGTTTTCCTCGTGCCCAAAGCACAAAAAATCAATTATTTCCCCACAAAGACTTGAAAGTACTTAGCGTGGGGCTGCGGCGAGTGGAGCTGTGGGTTATATCAAATTGAAACTGCACTCATTACACGCCACACAATTAGTTACCTCTGGTCTGCGCAGCCTTTCATTCCAAATGGCATATCTGTATTATTACAGAAACAAGCATGCAAATGCCATTGTTGGGGATTTAGAGAAATCAATAGGACAGTGGCGCGAGCGTTTGGTGGCCCGTCACTCAAATCTGCTGCGGGCCAGAGATAAAGGTCTGAATTCAAATTAGTGCCGGCAGCCTGTGACATCACAAGTGACACCCCAAATAAAAGCCTGGCTCCATGATATGTGTAATTATTCCCTACGACTTCTCCTCCTTTCTTCGCCCCTCATTGTGTGGACTTGTGTAACTATGTTTCGTATAAAAGGATTAAGAGTATTTTAATGAAAAATTGTAATTGTTTCTTTGTGTGTGTGTGTGTGTGTGTGTGTGTGCGCGCGTTCTCGCACTGTGTCCGAGAGTGTGTGAGAGAGTTGTTCTTATCCAATGAGTGAATAACATGTTTCTCATTTGTGTCTCTTTCACTCTTTTGATTATAAAACAATTATGGTCAGGAGTAATGTCAGAATTTCTAGCTCACTTGAACAATCGCGTCACTACCTACAACGATATTAATGCCAGGGTTGTGAGTCAATTTAGATTTGAATTTAAAATGCCTTTTAGTTTTAATTCCTGGATTGAATTTAAATCAAACTGAAGGCAGCAAACAGGGTGCAGAATTAAGATTTTAACGTGAGGACTGTTACTAGCTTTCAAAAAATGTTGACGTTAAAAGATTTACGGCCACTATATGATAGATTAGGCAATTTTATGTTGTTTGTATATATTATCAAATTTAATACATTTATTTTTGTGGACCAGTGTGGATGGACACTTTACAGACACTTTCACTTTTCCAGAATGCATTACATCTGATTAATTTATTTAAATTACAATTTAGCAGATTCCTCTTCCTGTCATTCTAATTCAGATTCAGGGGCCCTAAAAAAAATAAAATAAATTGGTCCATTATTGATCCCAATAAGGTGGCATCCATTTAATAATTTAAATTAACATTCTAATTTATGTTGAATACATATTATTGCATACTGTTTATAATGTACTATAATACTGAATTGCAGATAATTTCCACTTTTTGCAGTAAGTAGTATAAATTGCAGAAAAACCTGATATTTTAACATAGTGTAAATAGAATCCACTGCTATTTGCACTATAGTGTAAATGGCCACTGCCGCATACTTTTTGATTATTACAATTTAATTAAAATAAACCATTAAAACAGAATCCAGAATGAACAAAATGGAAAACATAGAATTAGTGTGAAAAAATAAAAGAGATTTTGCAGGGCCCAAACATTCCAATACAACTTCCTGTGGGGTGTGGTAAATTCAATTCAGTTTCACACTCATGAATTGTAAGGGAGCCAATTCTTCAGTTCTGAACAAGTGCACGACCCTGATAAGTGCAACATGTTAATTAGTTTTCGGCTCAAAAAGCATGTAAGAACTTATTGTAGACTACTTGAGTCCTGTAGATCTGACCCCAGGCTAGCCTTCTATTTGACCCCATGCTGGGACAGGTGAGGTCAAAGGTCGTGATCTACAAGTCCAGAGGTGGGCTGAAGACACAGGGGACAGGGGTTAAGCATGTGCAGCGGAAGTGCCCACAGTGACCTGTCACCCAGGTGATCCTTTAACAGCTCTCAGAGCGTTTGAGTGGCCAAAAGAGGGACAACAATTACCAATTAGCAGCCTCATCTCCACCCCCAAAACAAAAGCCAGCAGGAATGCAACTGCTTAAAAGCTACAAAGAAGAATTAAAGAGAGGGGGGATCGAACATTCCTTTCTGGCCACACACCCTCGAGCTACATCCAGCCACTGTTGGAGGTGCGTGTGTTTTTCTGCGCTGGGCAAAGAGTGAGCAGTGTGTCTATCCATATTGCAGTGTTCATATTTGTGATGTTGCTGCTCTTTTCGAACATTGCAGACATCCAAAACATCTCTCATTCAAAAACAAACAAAGACATGCCCTTCGTGCGGCGGGGACGAGTGGAGAGAGAGAGAGCGGGAGGGAGGACATGCCCTTTCTGGCCTCTTTTTCTCTCTCTCTGTGTCCTGCCCCCTTCTCCTTTAACACAGGGGTTCCTCATTCAGCGTCGGTTAAACGTTTTCACAGCCACACAATGCCAGAGCAAGATGGCAGGTGCGAGGGAGACGGAGAGAGAGCACAAGAGAGTGAGAAAAGGAGAAAGACAGAAAAAGCAAGCGCGAGAGAGGAGGTCAGCCCATTTGGCACAGTAATCGTTGTGAGCATATTAACGGAGACCCAGGTGTCTGCGCTTGACCCCCACATGACGGTTCCATTAACCCGGCAGGCAGGCAGGGAGTGTCCGGTAAAAGGGCGTTCCATTCAGCAGCGCTGAGCAGGGTAGGGCCCTGCTCGCCTTCGTCGCCACCACCACCATCACCACCAAAAAGAAGCAAACCCCTCCATTCATGCAAACAGCCCCCACTGGACACAAGCATGTTACGAGCGCCACAAGACACTCACATGACCTCCGATATAATGCACACACACACTAATACGCACACACATGCTGCTTTTTCTGTACCCAACCGAGTGAGATAAAGACTGGCAGCCTAGCTGAGGGAAGGCGGGTGTGAAGGGGAGGGGATGGGGGCTTCAGAGTTGTCATTCAGCTGCTGCCAAAGCACACAGTGCACAACGCCACATTGTGCAGGGATTGTTAGCAGTGCTGGGTGCATCTGCTAGACGATTTACATTTTGTACACAGGCATATTAATACACATGTTTGTTTGTACACATTGACGTGTGGTACACATGTGCTCATTTTGTGTCTGTAGCATTTCGAGTCGGAAGGAGTCGTTTGATTATAAGAAACAGAACCTTGATAAGATCATATGATGGTCATGAATTAAGATTTTGACAAATTATTTTGTTCCCTCATTTTAGTTGCATTTAATTAAATTATAATGAATTAGTGAAACGCTGACCCCACTTCAACGAAAATGTGGGAATGAATTGGTCAGTTGTGGGAACGAATTCTTAATATCTATTTCTTCTTCCCTGTGTGGTGTGCACTATAGGTTTGTGCTTTGTTATTTTTGATAAAAATAAATCTTAGCTTTCAAGTTTTATCAGAAAATTCGAACAATAAATGTTGCTCAGTGACAGGTGTGACATATCACTATATTGCTGGTAACATGTCGCATGACACAACAGTTACATTAGTGAAGTCATAGAATGTCTTAGTTGTAGAATAATAAGTTGTAGTTGTAGAATATGTTTTAGTTGGTTAAAACATACATTAAAAGACCATACTGAGTTTAATTTCACAAAAATGTAACAGTTTTACAACAACCACCATTTAAATGATTAAATCAGATTTTCCTTTTCATCCAGCTCATAAAACTCAAGATGTATTTCTGGGATAAAATGGAGCAGGTCAAACGTGTTAAACGTTGCTATATATAACACATCTGGATGTTTCAATTATATTAAACACTAAACAGAGTTTGTATATGTCAAGACAAGAGTGAGATTTTTTCCATGCCTACACAATTGTGCACACTCAACATCCTGAGCCTGTGGTCAGACAGACCATGGTTGTATCAATTAGACAACTCCAGTCAAATAAAATCTGAACTTGCCTTCGGGTGACTGAGTGATATGTCACTCCCTATTTGCATCCGTAACAAATGTTTATAACCTGGAAATTGAACTGTTCCGTTGCCTTACTAGAGAAGACATTTACTAAACAGCGCTTTGTCCGGTGTTGAACAATATGATATTTCATTTTTATTTCAAGTGCTTGTGCATCACTGCAGTGAATAACAGACTTATTTGTTTACTCCTGAATGAATATAGTCCTCTTAGGGCACTGATGTTCATTCTTTATCATGTTCACCCAAGATAACTTCCTCTTTCACAGGCAAATCAAGACACAACATGACCAGGATTTACTTGTAGATATGCCAGCGTGACATTTTTGTGGTTAAACTAAGGGAGAGGTCAGTACAGAAGAGCCTGAAGCTGGAGCCAGACGTTTTACTGACACAGAGACAGTGATGGAGAGCGTACCCACGCTCCATGACAGCAGCACAACGCCTAGTTTAGCTCAGCCGAATCAGCAGTTAGGTGTCCAAACAGTGTGAATGTCACTCAGTGGTGCACCACCCAAGCAACAAACACCTCGGAAAGCAGCAGATCCTGATCTCAGGTAGATCCAACCAGCCAGCTTCAGGCAACATCTGCTCATCCAGCACCATCCATAAGAATAAGCATAATTGCCATACTTATGTAAAACGTCTTTGATGACATCATCACTCACAATCACCTGCCCTTTGGGACGTATCGGGCCGCATCCCTCTTTACATGTTCCACTAATGCCTGGGTATTAACTCAAAGACAAGCAGCTCAGCTAGGCTAAATGAACAAACAGAGGTAATCACAGTGGGAATTATGTCACCCAGTCTGTGGCAAGTTTTGGCAAGCTAATTTTATATATACCAGAATTGAACATATTTGAACAAATAACATTTAAAACGTTAGTTTAAATGAATTTCTTGAGTGCATTATTCATACTAAATGTAAAATTACAAATGAAAAAATAGATAAATAAATAAATATAAAAAATATCAGAGAGAGCTCATTCAGAATTGTACAAAAAAGCACTTTCATCTGCCATTTATCAGGCAAATAGATAGCCCCGCCCACAAACTGACATCATTGGTTGGTCTGCTCAAACAAACAGATCAATATGTTGATGGTGTCACAGAACAAATTGTTGAAGGGAATCAATCTATAAATGACACAGTGGTCGAAAATATTTCAACATTGAGAAAAATGACCTACTTTATGTTTCTAGTGTGCAGCGTACATGCGTAAACACATCAGCCCCTTTTCCCCTGGTCTTACCCACTCACTGAACGTCTCCTCCCAGTCAATGCACTTTCCACTTTCAGGCCCGTAGCCAGCCAAGAGGTCACCGACGTACATTTTTCATGTTCAAAAATAACATTTGTTCTAAGAAAGACTAATTTGCTGTTTAAAGCGGCGGTAGGTAACTTTTGACGCTCTAGCGGTTAATAAACAGAACTGCGTCTTGCGGAAGAACATTGTAGCCGAAACTACTTCTCTCTGTTTATGTCTGTGAAGAATCACAAAGGTACTGGGTTACTCCGCCGCGGTACCCCCGAAGCAATCTAAAATAGTCCGAATATAAACACTTATTATAGGTGCACCCTAGTGATTCAGGACAAGCCAAAAACACGGTTTGGAAAATGGATTCATGGTGCACTCGCTTATTATATACATTTTTCTACATTTTGAACACAAACAAAGTTACGGACTGCAGCTCTGATTGGTTGTTTCTTAACGGGAGCGATGTATTCCTGCAAATGGCAATAGGACCACTGGGAGAAGCTTGATTTTTTCACAGATTATCTGTCTCTTATTCTACTGTCAGGACATAATGACAGGTTTCACAAATATGTAAAAAATATATTTTTACAAAAGTTACCTACTGCAGCTTTAAAACTCCTCATAGGAGTCCCTGCAAGTTTAGACAGTTTGCAATAATGTTTAGCGCTCATAGTGTGAAAATGATCGCTGCATGAGGCTGGAGCAGTGCATGAGTCTTGAGAGAGTTGAGTGAGGGCACGAACACAGCCTCCGTGTTGCCAGATTATATTATATAATTATTATTTGAGTTTTTGGACTTGTCTTTTTCACTTAATTTGACACTTTAGAAAGTTAATCAAGTGGAGAGTTGCAGATTAGAGTCATTTATATATTTATCTTATCTTATTTCCAAATATTTCAAATAACTTTGGGTTTATTTTTATTTTATTTTTCAGTTTCAGAAATTATCCACCCCTAACCTAAAATACAAAAAAAAATTGATGCAATAAATATTTTAGGATAACCCTCCAAAACAGAGAAAACACCTTCCACAAACATCTACACGCGTTTCCCTTTGTGAGTTGTATTTGAAGGGGTTATTATAATAGAACAATTCTTAACCCCAGCCCAGACCGCACTCATTTTCAGACCCTGGCTACTGCCATGGCCACTTTGATCTGTGTCTCTCAGTACATGAAACTTCCATTAGAGCTTAGGTGATGAGGGAAATCAGTGGGATTGGTTGCCGCATCCATGCCTTCTCCCAAATGGACAAAGCAGAATAAATATTGCAGATAATTTGCATATTGAGCAGAATATTGTTGTAGTGTGTAATGCAATCTGATAAACAGAAGCCAGCAGGAGCCCAGTTACATTTTCATCTGCATTGTTATACAAGGTCTTCAGCGAACCAAGAACCACCAAGGGACTCTTAGTCAGGTTCACCTGTACATTCACTTAATGAGGGTTGTATTATTCCATCATTCCTGTAAATGCATTGAGCGGTTCCATCCATTAAGCAGCAGGATTTTGCCTAAGGGAATTTGCTCTGAATATTGTATGACAGCAGCGAGGGCACTTAAATGTTGACATCCTCTATATAAACCTGGAGGACAATTTTGAAGATCAGATTCAGTGTGAGCTTGTCTCTGTGGACCGACGATGTAGAGGAGCATCAGTACCCTATCATTAAAAACTCACTCCGGTCCTTTTTAAAAACGTGTCTCTGCCTTGGTGCGGCATTTTCTAATCTTCATATGATCAGAGGATCTGTGTGTGCGTGTCTAAGCAGACCCAATGACATCCTGACACCACATCTACGGAAAAAACAGTGACAGTTGATCAGAGAAAGCCCCACTCTTATCATCTAGAGGTGATCCTGCTCAGGGCAGCTGGGCAATTTTTGGTTTGGTGTCATGGGATTAACAAACCAGTCCAAAACATTCCAGCCTAATTAGCAATGGCTGTCAGATGCATTCGCACAAACATGCTGCACATCACTGTACAGATGAAGAACGCTGTGCCCTTCTTGGAAGGAAACCAACTTTATGTTGTGAACACAAACACCCACAACCAGTCATCCACCCACACATATACACTTAGGCCCACTGTGTCAGATGTTGACGTGAAGATAATGAGAGCCAAAACCTAAGCTTTGCACTTTCAAGGAAAAATTCTTTAATTCTTTAATTTTAATGTATTTTTCCAGGGCTTTTATTTTCAGTGTTTGTAATTAATTTTTACCAATGGGAATAGAAACCATAGAGGAAGTTCCTCTCTATGAACAAAGATTTGTCTCTTGTCTGTTGGTTTACCTTGAGATTTTAAAAATGCTCTTGCACAGGGTCACTGGCTAGAAAACCGTCGGACTACAAGTGCACATAAAGCCTGTGGAAAAACTCTTTCACAACCTTCATTTCTTTTTTTCCGTCTTTATCTCCCTCAAAAACACAAAACTCATTCGCTTGGTGTCTTACATCTGTCCGCTGTTTTCAGAAAGCGGTACAAACAGGCACAAAATGCTCCAGCCCTGTGAATGCAGAGTGTGTTCTATTGTCCAACTGAAATAGCATTACTTGCTGTGGTTCAAGGTGACTTGCCTTCTTCAGACATTAAGACACCTGAATATATAGATGTATAAATGTATTTTATCCCTCTTGAAAAACACCAGAAGATTTGTGCAGTATGGAATCAACTCTTTTTGTGTGAGCACTAACCTTCAGCTAACTTAATTACCTGCTACCTGAATGAAGTTGTTTGTGTGCTAAGGCCGTTCATGCTACTATGTGGTCAACTGATGGAAGATAGGTTTTAAAGCAAGCCTTTTAAAAAAGTACCACATTCCATTAAATCTTATACAAATCACACTGCAAACACACATAAATGTGTTTTCACCTGCTGAACACTTTAGCATGCATGCATCTGGGGTTTGTTAGCATAGCCACTTAGCACAGCATTAGCATATCAGAAGTGGAGTTAATAGAGTGTTAATTAGTGTATAAATTAACATCTGACTCACGCACTGCACTGTGGGCTGACCTGTAATCACCAGGTACATAAAGAAGCATAGATAAAAACTTGAAAATGAAGTAGAAAAGAGCCTTTTTGTCTACCTATCAGAATTACCCAAATAAGCTATTACACCCTGTCCTCCTTTCTCTATATCTTTTGCAATAGCCTACCACTCAAAATTTTGGGGTCAGTAAGATTGAAAAGACTGAAAAGAGATTAATACTTGTATTCCTCAAGGACACATTAAGTTAATCAAAAGTGACAGTAAAGCTTGTTTTTTTCTTGTTACAAAAGTTTTTCTGGAGACTTTTCTGGAGAGTAATGGCTACTAAAATTCTTCTTCGTCATCAAATAAATAAATTATATTTTAAAATACATGAATATAACTCATATTTAAAATTTAAATAATTCATGATGTTACATTTTAACCAATGAGCAAAAGAGTCTTGTAAACTCTTTTCCATTCTTTCAACAGATTTACTACTTTTCAAATACCTTAACTATGTATTAATAGTTTTGTCCTTGTCCCAGACACACTTTTACCTTAAAATAAAAAAATTATAAAATGTATATAACTATTATTATATACGGTATCTAAAACATAAATGAGTAACAGAAACATATTTAATGTGCACAAGAGTTACATAATTGTTTACATAAATTATGACACATTATACACAAATTATAACAGTTACAACTACATAGCACAGCACTGTAATATCAGAAAAGGAGCTAATTGATATAACAATTACAACTGACCTGCTAACAAAGGGTAGATAAAGAACCATACTTATAAATACTTGGTTGTAAGGAAGCAGAAAGAGCATTTTTCCCAATCTGATAGATTTACCAAATATTACACTCTTCCCTCCATTCTCTTTTAATATATACAATGTACTGATAAAAGAAGCAGATGCTTCACATCCACATTTCTTGCAGTTACCAGAAGTTGTGTATTGCTGTAATGGTTGGTCCATCCAAAAGCACTCATGATAAAGCATACGCACACACACACACACACACACACACACACAAAAGCCTGGAGATGTGTTTAATGCCTAATACATGTAATTTAACAGCACAAATAGGAGTCCTTGGGGTCTGCACATATTGAAAACCACTCCATTTTTCTGCAAAGGTCAGATGACTCTAGTGGGTGCTCACATAAGGCAGGATGTGTCAAGGTGAGAGTGTTAATAAACTAGACTGTACTGTTTCTCTGAGACTAAGAAACAACACTTGTGTCTTATGGCAAAAGAGAAATCATCTAAAGAGCTTTAATCAATTCATGTGTTACAAATACTATTTCATCAAATGAAGCATTCTTCATCAAAGACCCGAGCAAACATGATTTCAAACTCTCTGTTTTGGGTGAATGCGCATGAAGCCGTGGAATGTCTTGGTGAAATAGGTGTCAGGCATTCTCTTTCAAAAACGGCATTGATCAAAACTATTTGTTTGTGCAGACTCATTGCTGTGAAATGTAAATTTCCGTAATTAAATTTCTTATCATGTCACGGAAAGAAGAAAGGATAAAAGTCATGATAATGAACAGTATGTGTATTTATGAGTGTTTGTGTGGGGAATTGCCATCGTAGTGAGGGCTGGGCTCCTGCCAGGGCTAATTAGCATGAACAACTTCATATGGTGCCTGTGGCAGTGGCCCCGATAAGAGGGTCCCGCACACGGCCCCATACAAATCCTCTGCCTTATCTCCATCTCCTCAGAACAACCAGTTTCAGCCCAATTTCATTCTAATCTTCAGCGTGAACAATAGCGATATTTCATCAGCACTGAAGACAGAAGAAGAGAGCCGGGGAAAGAAAATAGAGTGAAAGATTGAGGCACGATACGATTTTCCTTTTACTCTCACCTGTTTTATAACACTTTCCATATTCACATGTCGCAAAGTCTGTATTATGCATTTAAGTTCTCTCTTTTTGCATCACACAAATCCAAATGAACCATCGCTGATCAAATCTGATTAATGGTAGATGAGCTGTGTTGGCGAAATCGAGTGATTATAACGCTTGAATTACGTTACGTTACGATTGCACTCTTCAGAAGAAAATTTTTTTAATTTTCATGTACAAATGTCCTGTATTCATCCTCCATCCTGCGTTGTGATTATCAGCCTTCCTGAAGGATGAGGATAACCTATAGCTCAGCTCTGAATGAGAAATGAAGTTGATTTAATCAGTGGTGCTAAGCTGAACAACACACACACACACCTCCTTAACCCTACTCATCCTGTTAACTCTTCCATCGGTCTGGCTCACTCCTCCAACATCCCCTTCAGAGATCCAGCACACACATTTCACTTCATACAACTTGACCTGTGAAATGGACTGAAGTATTGTACTCAAATTGTTTTTTGGTTTTATTTTACACTGCACTTGGAGCTCTAGAGCAATAATATAAGATGTAACATGAACTTTTGACAGCATTGCTCCTGGATTGAATAAGACACACAATCATTTTGAAACAAGATTACAAAGAAAGGATCATGTTTGATTGTCTTACAATAATCATCATCATGAAACAAATCTCTACAGCCAGGTATCATTTGCATGGCATACACAGAAATCAGGCCAATGCATAATCTCATCAATCACACCTTATAAAACATGTCTAAAACACTCCTAGATTTAGTTGTGTTGTATTTCTTAAATGTCGAGAAATGGCAAAGGCTGCCTGTCTTGAGCAAGTCAGGTCGCCTTTTATATTACTGAGAATCAATGATAATTTAACTGCATGTTTTAGTGCATTTCAGCACATGCATTACATATTTATTTCAAAACTGTATGAAAGATTATGCAAGGAAAGTATATGTATAATACGCTTTGTAATTGTAAAAGAAAAGAAATAATACTGAAACTGTAAAACTGGCTTAAATTTTTATTATTTAAAGATTTATTTTTGTTAAAAAACTTATTTGTTATAAGAAGGGCACATTTAAAACTGCTCTACATTTCTGTCATGCCTTTATTATTAATTATTATTATTGTTTTGTCTTTTATGCATATATTTTGTTGTTTTACTTTTATCCCAGATCCAAACTTTCAAACCTAAAACATGAAAATCCATCTTAAAATGATGATAACCTAAGCAAAGAATGAAGCCAACACAATCCAATTCAATATTTATTGTGTAAAAAAAAAACAGAAATTACATAATTGCCCTGTGATAAAGTAAGTGTAGCGATTTTATTGATCTCTAATGTGTGCAGAAATAAACAAGCTTAGAGACTCAATCTTCCTCTACTGTCTGACAGCTTGGGTGTGTTTGTTCATATGTTCTCATGAATATCCTCACAAATATGGAGACATAAAATGTTATTATGATATGATAGAAAAAAGGAATGTTAGTGTGTGTGTGTTTTGAGGATGACGAAAGGGGCTCAGAAAATGGTATATTCCCAGGACAGTGAGATGAGCCAGCGACCTGACTTAGTGAAAGTGAGATGAAACCCTCACCTGTCCCTCTGCATCACATCAGGAAAAGTTCCACACACACTCCTGCCAGGAAAGGTAGAATATCAAGAACACAACACACACACACAAATCCAAGCACACACTGATCCCACAAGTCCACTCCAGTAAGCATTGAAGTACACTGCATGAAACACATTATTCAAGAGTTTGTCTAAAGTGCAGAAACAGATACACATTAATCATAAAATGAACTTTGTCAAAATCCCAATAAATGAAATTTGAAACTTCAGTAAAACAATGTAATCATTGAACTGACCAATATTTCTACAAAGTGCAACTCACTTTGCATTTAAATTCCCCTTTATATTGAAGAACGTGTTTTGTTTAGACAGAGCGGGACAGTGTTTATCGATTCATTATTCTTTGTATTAGAAGTAGAACACTGGATTTTAAACAGCTCTGGTTTTATTGCACCTGTAATTAAAATAATGCTGTTTAAATAGCTTGGAGAATAGAAGGGAAAGTCATGGTGTGATTCCTCCCCCACACCCTTTCTGCACTTGCTGGAGAAAATTACAACCTGGCTGCACACTTAATATTTCATCCTTAAGCAAGTATGACAAGCTCTCTTTGTGTCACTCTCCCACACGCTCCCTCCCTCCTGCGACCTCACTCCCTCCTCTCTCTCGTCTCACTTGCTTAGCATTAGCAAGCTCACCATGCTTTGTCATCTGATGAATATGAGAAGTGAACAATCAGAAAAATAAATCTAACTCAAAAAAAAAAGAAAGAAATGATGACATCATCTAATGAAAAGACCTCAAGGTTCCCTCCGTCCTGAAGACAGAGCCAAACCGGATCACTCATTGCCAGAGAGGGATGTCTCAAAGCGCCGCACACACTTCAGACAGAGTTTCATCACCGCGTTTGTTTTGCCAAATTCTGGGTCCCTAACATGTCATCTCAGATAACCAAACACACTCCTGTGTATCTAACCACAGGCGAGACACATAAACACATATCATTTTAGATCAGGGGGAAGTTAACACGCCATCATAACATTTCTCAAGTTTGTACAGAGCTTAGTATTTAGAGTTAAGATGATGAGTTCCTTGTTACTAAATCTATTAATGGACAAATAAATGGCAATATCAAGGATTAATCTGTGAACAAATTCAGTACATGAACTGCGGTTATTTCAAATGAAACTAAATATTCTGACATCATTTACTCACCCTTGTGCCTTTCCAAACCTGCGTGACTTTCTCACAGAAGATATTTTGATATTTTGAAGAATGTTTCTGTGTCTGTACAATGAATGTTAGTTTGGGGGCAAAATACACCTGTAAAAAAAATTACATTAAATATAATTTTTGATACAGTACATTGTGCATACATGCACAAGCATGCACAAGGACAAAGTGTGTACAAAGGTATATCACTGTCCTGCACACACAGGGCAGCGGCATTGATCATATAATTTACTCTTGTCTATTAGCCAGCAATGATATTGATCAAATAATTCCTTCTGCAGAATCTGGACACTGACAAATTGCTAAAACGTTTCTGCCACATTTAAGCATATCCTGTAATGGCCTGGCCATCGATTGCAGCTCCCATTCTCTTTTTGCATGTAAACAACTCCCTTTCAGTGGTGAGGAGCACACATGGTGCATAGCATGTCTGTGTGTTCGTCAAATTCTGAAATTAAGTAATTCAAGTGGCCTTCTCTTCCCACTACTCAGAATAGAAACAAATTGCTAGCGCTCACTCCTGAGGTAATTTCCCAACGATTTGAAGATTACGAGCAACTGAAAGGCAATTTGACCCCATTTTCCTTCTGCTCTGCTTTTTGATATTTCTGTGAGCCCCTAGCCGGAGACTGAATGAGAGAACACCTTTATTTAATCTTACATTACTGTACTGAAAATGCGCAATGGACACCGCAGCAAACAACACTGTATACATACACTCACGGTGCAACTTACACCAGTGTTACTGTTACAGGGAAAAAGTTATTTATTTGGAGTTGTACTTGTGCACAACACACATTTCTTAATGTTTAACCAAAATGTGTTTTAACATCACTATTGATGAGGATTGTAAAAACTTTTAATAATATTGTTTTTTGTACCTAAAGTTTACTTGCAATGGTTCCACTTTAGCACAATCAAATATACTTTAGTATGTCTTTAATACTGCTTCCGTGCAATTAAACTGCAGTCAGTACAAAATTAGTTGTTCCAATTCAGCAGATCTTAAAGTATAACAGTTTAGTCTACCTAAAGTTCAATTGTATGGTATTTTTTCAAGTACATGAATATGTAAATGTATTTATAGTAAACTTAGAATTAAATAAATGCATTTAAAAAAAAATTAAGTATATGTGACCCTGGGATATTAAGTTAATATCAAGCTCAATTGAGATATTCTGGAAATTTCATACCTTAAATATATCAAAACGTAATTTTTGATTAGCAATATGGATTGCTAAGAATTTCTTTTGGACAACTTTAAGGGCAATTTTCTCGATATTTTGATTCTAAATTTTCAAATAGTTATATTTCAGCCAAATATTGCCCTGTCCTAACAACCACACATCAAAATGAGGCTTATTTATTCAGCTTGCATATGATGTATAAATCTCAATTTAAAAAAAATAAAAATACTTATGATTTTTGTTTTGTAGTCTAGGGTCTCATATTAAGATTTCACTAGGGTATCCCATTAATAAAAACTAAATTAAACATTTAAAACAACAAAAATAGAGCCAAACTACAATATATTTTCATGGATCCAAAATTAACTAAAAATAGTCACAAATGAATTTGCGTTTTAGTTCTTGATACATGACATATTATAAAATATGTAATAGAATTATAACTTTGGGACCCCCAAATCAACTAAACTACTGTATAAAACTCTGAAATAAATAAAACTAAAAGTAAAAATTGAGTGGCAATTAAAAGAAAAGAAAACTAAACTGACAAATCTCACAGTAGCTCAGCTCAATAGCTTGCTTCGTTCTGCTAAATATCCGTCATTTTCCAAAAAGGCTGGTTGCCATCACCTACGCACTGCAGCCTGAGGAAGTGCATAAGATCTAGTCATGGATCATTTTACAAAAGAAATGCATTCTACAAATGCGTGTGCATGCTTAGTCTTAGGTCATGTAATACTGCAACCTTCTTCAGTCTATAAGAACTGTTGAAAACATAGGACACTATTGCTATGCACATTGCACACCACCTTTACAGCAGAGCCTCACTTCCCCAGCAGAGGAACAAATGGAAAAGCAGTAGTATCCCGATCACACGCTGCACACACACACACACACACATGTTGTGCACACAGCTCCAGTCAAATCTGTGAAAAGTGTGCTCAAGACTGCAGCTGGTGGCACAAAAGGCGGCGATGCAGGGAAGTGACACCTCCTGTCACCACGGTGACCCTTCTTGACTCACGGCTGACAACCCCATCGAGCAGACTTGCTGATAAAGCGCTCTCTGGCTCTCTCTGGTTTTCTCTCTGCCCCCCCTTCACGCCTGCGACCTGATCCTGTGTGAAGGGCTTATGGAAAGCAAGGCTATGAACGAACATCGTGAGACACAGAGATATAGCAGGGGGGTGTGGAATGGAGTGTGATAGGGAGAAAGCGGTTGCAGAAGGAGGAACCGAGGCACGGGAGCGACTGGGAGGGAGCGCTCAGGTTAGATCTGAGTGCGAGTGACATTGCATCAACTCACTATCACATCTCCTCCATGCCGGTGTCCATCAGCTGTCCACCCCGCTAACGTCCTTGACACACAAACACTCCACAGGCCTGTTACATACATACACATATACACGTGATGTTTGAAGCTCATCCCTGGCCTGTCATCTACCCAGCAAAAGAGGTGACAAAAAAGGATGTCATCAAAATGTGCAGCGAGTTCTTACGCTAGGTCAATCTGACGGTGCAAAGATAATGTTTTGAGCAGCCCGGCCCCCTCGGCGCCCACCCTCCAGCACAAACAAACACACAGGCTGCACCATACCCATCAATATTTATGCAAAACGGGAGAGCTCCTCCAAGAGTGCTTTGATTTGCATGTAATAAATAAATGAAAAGAGCCGGTGAGGTTACTCCACCACAATCTGCGGACAGAGGTGATGACGAAGGTGAGCTGGGGTTAAATCATGTAATAGTCATGGAGGTTAAGAGAAACGAGATTGTGCATTGTTTAAGAACGGCAATTCAATAGTGGAAATAAAGAAAGCAAGAAATACCCGAGACTTCCGTCCCTCCGTGCCGTAATGAATTTCAAATAAGTTATTCACTTTAGGAATAAGTGGCTGGCATGCAGTCCTTACAGCTGGTTTGTTGAGATAATTGATTTTCAAATAGTCTGAAGATGCGCGAGGCGGGCGATGTCAGCCGTCGCGGGGACCGCCGGTGACGAGCGCGCCAATCCTGAGAGTTGTATCAGTTTAATTAGAACAGCAACTGGCCTTCGACACGGCCTCTCTCCAACGTAAATTAAAACAGCCCAGTGATTTACCAGGCAGAGTCGATGAATTTTTCATGTCGTAGCGCCTCTCCTCTCTGGTGTACTCGAGGCGCTGGTGCTGCCTGTCGCTTGTTTTCCTCCAGCAGGCCTACGATGTGTCACTCTGCCGCAGATAACTGGAGGGACTGTGGGCCGGTGCATTGAACACGCGGAATTGCCTGCTTAAATTTGAATTGACAATGCAATTTGTACATTTTCTGTTTCATTTACACAATCTGCCCGCGGGCATCAATGCGCGCTTGCCGACATAACCGTCATTACTGGAGAAAATGATAGCAATGATGTGACGTGCTGCTTACATGCCGATAGAAATCTTTATCATGTTACAGAGGGCTTTAAAGCTGATTCTTCAACCTTCTTGTTGAACTTAACCAAAGTGTCAGGCTGTCAGATTATCATTCAAATTGCTAATGTCTGGTTGTGATGAAGTTGAATGGCAGTCAGGCTTCAGGCAGGCCCTCAGGCCTTGCTCCAACAGGCTATGGGTTTACTAGGTAATACCTTCCTAGTAATAAGAATTTCATGCCTTCTTATTAGTGTCTTTGTAAACTGGAGACTGATGAAACTCAATCCTTAGCCTTTGTGCGTTAATAGATGCTAAAAGCAGAAAACCCAGTTGCTTTGCCCAGGCATGTCTGCTTCTTATTCAGGGTGCACACGCACACACAAACACAAGCCTTCTCTAATTTCTTCGATCCAGGGCACCTGTGTATGTCAAAATATCGGTGAAACCCTTACACACTTGGCACTCAAATTCATCCACAGGCTCAGATCAACTTTTGTAAACACACACATGCACACGACCCGTCTGGACTTGGATCGTGATTCAGATTGACAGCTCTCGCAGGAAATATGCCCTGGGAATTCACGTGTGATTTCACTGTGTGTGTTTGTGTGTGTGTGTGTTGTCATATCTAACACCTCACATTCCAAGTCAGATTAAGCACAAAGCATTCTTCTGTGTCATAAAAGAACATTTTCAAATGCCATTTCTGCTCATAATTCACATGTCATTTGCGTACTTAACATCGCAGGGGTCAATAAGGTGTTGTCATGACCGATTCAGAAGTTATCTGATGTGTAACAAAATCGCCAACAGAATCAGGAGACAATGAAGGTGTTAGTGTTTTTTTAAACACCTGCATCTTCATCATCATTATCTTTTAAGGCAATAATGAAGATTTGTACTGACTGTTACCCTGGTAAACCTTTGATCTTGGTGTTGTATTACAACTGGCAGCATTCATTCTTGTGTCTCTACACTATAATTTATCTGCAGCCTATCAGTTGTGCGTGAGAAAGACAGGATATCCCAGTACGGGACTTTCTAATGTGGTAGCTTCTGACACTTGTGGTCTTTCTTTTTTTCACTGTTTTTCCAGTTTCAGGTCAAAATGAGATCACCAAGGCTGCTTTTGTTTGATCAAAATACAGTGCAAAATGAAAGAACTGTTTTCTACTTCAATATATTTTGAAATGTAAATATTTTTTATGTATTCATGTAATGGCAAAGCTGAATTCTCTTCAATATTAAGTGTCACATGGTCCTTCAGAGATCATTCTTGTATTAATGTTGAAAACAGTTTTTGCGGCTTAATATATTTTTGAAAACCCAAATGTTTTATTAGATTATAAAATAAAAGAAAAAAGAAAATAAAAGAAATACTCTTAGTCAGCAATGCAAACTACATTTTTTAGTTTTTTCAAAAGTAATAATAAAGACATTGCAAAATATTTATATTTCAAATAAATAAAAGTTCCGTTAAGTTGTTAATTTTTTTGTTTTGTATTACACTTTTACTTTATTGGTAGTTTTGATAAAATAAATGCAGCCTTGCTGAGCAGTGAGCACAGAAAAACTTCTTTTAAAATCACATCAAAAATCTTTACCATTCCTATAATGATAGTGTTTATATTGTAAACAAAACATGACATATCTGCAACTTAAGGCAATTCTTTTTTAAACTGTCCTAATTATTTATGCCCCAGCCAATGTACTAAAAGATGACAGAGGACCCATCATATATTTTTGACCCCATCAAGTACGTCTGAAGTGAAATAGAAATGATAATTCCACAATGTTGCTGTTGCAGCATCTGCTTTGGAACAGCAGTCCTGCTGCCCTACATCATCAGACCACAGTAGGGGATTTCACATTATCTTGCATGGTTCTAAATGAATTCCGCTTTTCCCTCGAAGTTCAAGATGAGGAATTAATTATGTGCTCCTTGAAGTAAAAATTAAAGAATAATGATTACTGCATGTCCTCTCGTTTAAAGCAAGGCAGCCTTGATGGCAGTGAAGTGCTATAGTCACTGACATTATTAACACAAATTATTTCATAGAAATCTTGCTGCGGTTCTCCACGCTCTTTTCAAGGCGTGGTGCTTTTGTGGTGTATTAAATTAATTAGTTATGATTAAAAAACATTTAAAATTAGCAAAGAGTTAACTACAAGGATAATGGCCAACGGTTACACTGTTCAGTAATACAGATTGTGCTTTGTCACAGGCACATGATTTATTCAGAGGTGTGCACTGATAAGGCAATGACTCCATGGCAGTTTATTTTCATGGCATGATATCATAACAGCGAGAGATTTTCAGACACAGTGCTCTGCCAGGAGTAGCTCTGTGTCAAGGGAGTTTTTTGAAAGGGGAAAAAAAATACTATTTTTTTTCCAGCACGGAAAAGCACTTTTCAGACAGGCTGCAAGTGTGTGGGCATCCAATGCTGAGAGTAGCTTGCATGTATCCAAATAGCCAGTCCACATCCTCGGTGTGTGTGTGTGTGTGTGTGTGTGTGTGTGTGTGTGTGGTTACACAGCCCTCGTGACAACAACCTCTTCACATTTTTGATCCCTCAATGTGAGAGTGTCTGTGTTGTTCTGTGCATCTCTACAGCAATATATTATATGTGTGTCTGCGCTCTCAAATTCTTATACTCTGTCTGTGCTTATTTATGGTACTCACACTACAGTACCACCTTTCTCCCCATTAGCACCATCTTGAGGTTGAGAATAAGAGTCACAACTCCAGGACCTCCACCCATAAGCCCTTTAGGAGAAACTTAATCAGCCATCTTGTACCTCAATGTACTGGAAATAGAGTTATTACTGTGGAAAGGTTTCTGACACAAAAGGTCAGCTCAATTCAGAAGCCTCTGTTTTCAAGCTATGTCCTTATGATTACATGTTCTGATCTTCAATGGAGAGACTATCCGAGAAACTTGCACTGTTTTGCATACTAAAGGTAAGAATTTAACTGAGGTCACAATTGGTTGGAATATGAAGTTAAAGAAGGATTAATACACAACTTTAAATCGCTTACTCCAACACTGTCCTATATCGTCCTCACACACATATAAATGTTATCATACATCAGTGCTGCAAGTTTTTTCACAATAAGTTATTAACTCTGGTGGATGGGGCTGGTCGTTTGGAGGATAAGCAATGGCAAGCCACTCTCTAGCTCTTTCAACAATGACATGACGTGTACTGTACATCGCCAGTCCTGACCTGGCTATTGAGCAGGACAAAGCTTCCTGAAGAGCGGTGGCTGCTCCTGCATTAGCATTTTAATCACCTTCATACAACAGTAGCTCATATACTAATATTGTAATGCTAGGCTAACTTGGTTTACACTATGATGTACATTTTTATGACTTGGAGTAAAGGCATTTTGGTGAACTTATGGGGAAACAAATTTAAGGTATTCTTTAATTATTTAGCTGAAACGTTGAAAAAATGGAATTGCAATAAGTTTATACTATATTTGTTGCATTAAACATGAAATGCCACAGTCATACTCAAAACGTGAAAAGCATTTGTTTGATTGCATGGGCTAAAACGCAAAATGAAGTAAATGGGGTTTTAATAGTTTCTTGCAATTTGTGAAAACAATCTCAGTTTTGAAATTATGATAAATATTCTCATAAAGATCACACCAACAGTAATAATGTAGAAAATACTCCTGTTTATTGTTTGTATCCAGTGTTTATACAATCATTAATCGCATTAAAGATTAAATTGAAAAGCTCCACAAATAAAGTCAGGCAAACTGCAATAAAAAATTATTTGTCAATAAATCATAAATCCTTTTTTAAGAATTGTACGTATTGTCTGCTATAGATGTGTAATGTGTAACATGCATAAGTTGAAGAAATATTGTCCTCTTGTCCTGTAACCATTACGCTGAGATCCTTCACAGTCTTTGAAACAAGCGAAGAATAGGATAAGCTTCCCTGCAGATAATAAATGTATAACCAAGCAGTGAAGATTTTTCCTCCAGTGTCTTGACTTTTAAAAGCAGTCTATCTGTTTCACGGCGGTAGAGTTCCGAACAGAATAACGTGTAATTAATGTTGGGATGTGGCCCTGGGGAGCTTGGAAATGTGGGAAGAGGAGAGAGGAGGGAGAGGAGTCACAGAGATTTCTGATTACCTGACAAGTTGGGGCCGGAAAGGCTACACTTAGCCCATTAAAGATTTTCCAGCGTGACATTTGAGAGCAGCTGCCGCACCGTGCGCCACCTCGCCATTTCCCCATTCGCTGGGCATCAATTTAGAGAGAGAAAGAGAGAGAGAAAGGGAGAGAAAGAAAGAGCAAACGAGAGAAAGAGAGGCCACCAGGCATACACTGGCACAAATGGATTTCATTCACCAAGGTGAACTGTACTTGGCTGATAAATGCACTTCCTTGAATGTCAGCAAATGTCATTTGTGAAGGCTTTTACTGTTGCTTTAATAGCTTCCCCAAACTTACAAAGAAATGAAAATAGAATGACTGAGAGAGTGAGAGAAGAGAGAGAGAGAGAGAGAGAGAGAGAGAGGGTTTGGCTGTTGTCACTTCCACATGATTAAGCAATAAGACATTTGAGAAGTCCCAACAAGAAAGTGGTTAAACTTGCTGGATAATGCCTCCCTGATTAAACGTTAGACTGTGAGTTTCTTGATTTGAACTGAAGCTTTGGACAACAGCTTGGTAAAAACCCAGTTAAATCCAGTTACTAGATCAGCTCAGGTTTTAAGGATATTCAACAATAAAACAGACGTCTTTCTGTGTCATCTTATTTTTAAAACGTGGCAGCAAGAAGAAAAGGGTTGAAACCCTGAAAATGCTTATCAGCCTGGTACAGATCTTCCTTAATTTACAAAAAACATATATCAAGACTCAAACTGTACAATTTCGTTACCATTTTTAAAATGTCAGTAAAGATTATTTTAAAATAAATAGGTGTGATGGTATCTAGAATTAATTCCTCTATATAAATTAGAATTTACAAATCTGTCTGTGACTCTTTATGATGATTTAGGAATCCGGGTTGTAGCCTGGGCAACCTCACTCTGGCCCAATCCACAAAGGCGGCCCACATGGCTGTGATAATCCCCATTTCCAGTAGTTGCTAAGGTTACAAATTACCTTTGGTACTCTTAACCGCCTCCTCTGTGACACTCCACTAATCCTTTTATGGAATTTCATTTAGGATTTATACTTTAGATACAGGATTACACACTAGATTTTGTTATTGTTCACATTCGTCCACAGGAGTCGTGTAGCACATTCCAGCCTCATTTATTTACAGCTCAGGTACTAAAATTTCAGTATCACAGGCATAAATGTTAATATTTCACTGTATTTAATTCTGAAAGATCTATTCTATTACAAAAAAAAGTGTCAAAAGTTACCACGTACCAAAAATAACCATTATTAATAAAATGCCATTGTCTTATGTTTTTTTTGTTTTTGTTTTTTTTGTCCTCTGTCAAACAGTTACACACAGCCTGGGACCTTAACAGGGTTTCTAAGGGCCACTCTGACCTGGGTAAGATAGTTAATTCAGATTGGATGGTTTAAAGGTTTGGGGTCTGTAAGCTTTCATGAACAGTAGGATTGAAATAAATATTTTTAATGTGTAACAAAATATCTCTTTTCTGTTTTATTTATCATTTTTATTTTTTCTTTAAAGACAAAGCTGAATTTTCAGCAGCTAATAAGTCTTTCAGGACTTCAAATCAATATGCTGATTTGGTGCTCAAGAAACAATTATTCTTATAATTATTACTAGTTGAAAATGCTTGTGCTGTTTAATACGTGTTGAAAGTATGGAAGTGTTTTTCTTTTTTTCAGGAGTCTTTGATGAACACAAAGTTTAAGGAATAACATTTATTTGAAATAATAATATTTTGTAATTTTTTCTTTTATCAATTTAATGTGTCCCTGTTAAATGGTATCCCTTTCTTAAAAAATAAAATACCCCTTGCAGTAGTTTAAAAATATTTTATCCCAAAGTGTTCTTAATAAAAACAGTGTCTTGATTTGCATAACAGTATAACATAAGTTGCACAACAGTATTAGGATTTTCAGGTTGCGTTATGTTACACCACCTGATGAGAAGAATGGAAAAGTGGGAAAGAGAGAGAGTGAGAGAGATGTGAGCTCTAATGATGTTCAGCTTGTTTGTGATGCTCTGCAGCTAAACAGATCTAATGAGGCTAATGGAGGCTATATCAACACATGCAAACACACACACGCACATGCACAGAAAAAAAAAATGAAAAAGTGCTAAGAGCCTCAAGTCATGTTCTGGAATACAGAGGACATAATATTTTTCTCTCCCCTTCTGTCTCTTTATCTCATACACTTAGAGTCACTCTCACATACACTCTCACACTCACACACTGCTAGCAGCTCAGTCATCCGAGTAGTGACAGGCTGACAAACAATGTTATTGTTCTGATGGGTCAAATACTGCAAGCTCCTCAGTAATATGAACCATAGCATTCAAAGACGACATATAATGGCAATGTAGAGAATGCTTTTTACCTAAGTAAAGAAAATGAGAGCATGTCTCCAACTGATCATATGCCATAATTTCAAAGACCATACAATATACTTGATTAAGAAATTAAGTCAAATTTTACATTAACATAGGCTATAACAAAAACATCAATAGCCTAACAGACGATTTGAAATATGATTTTTTTGTTTCTAATGAAAAACCCATTACCATACTTTATCACAACCCAATCCCCGTTTTAAAACACATTTAGTTTCATATGAACGGGTTATTGATAAATAAGGTTAAATACTGATGGAGAGACTGAGCAAATGTTCCTTTTCTTTCGCACAATAGCAGGTTACTCGGAAACAGAATGAATTTCTGGGGTAGCTATTGCAGACAAAAATAGCCAAAGACAAAGAATTCACTTTAGATCGAGGACGGGTGTTTGCTTTCACAAAGACAAGACCAAACCATGCAGTTTATGACGTCGCAATATTATTTGTGTTCCTGTTTTGGTCAATGTTGTAAACCTATAAAAACAAACAGGGGTGCGAGCCGGTGAGCGCAGCGCTGCTGGGCAGGACACATCCTCTTTTAGGAAGGAAAGGGATTTGCGGAGAGAGCAAACAAAGATATCAACAGTTTCTTTAACCCCGCCGCGAACCACAGACCTGCAGGACAATATGGTAGGACAACCTCCCAATAACTTCCCGTTACCTCTGTGCGACATTTTGCCTTTAGATTCACCTTGTCTGAGTGCGCGCGCATAGTTACAAAACTAAACTAGAGAAAACATGTATACAGCCTTTTAATTGGTTGCTGTTATTTCGGCAAAACACTACCCATAAAATCCAAAAACGTAGAGAATTATTAGTAGGCTATTTCTCAGTCCATATCAGGGAATAGGAGGTCATAAATCAATAAGAAACTCATATTTGAGAAAATAGCCTGAGACGATGCTTCACCGGTGGATGAGATGACCATCACAGCTATTGAAAGACCAGTGTTACAGCTGTCAGTCATTCATTTTTCATTTGGGCACGGGATAATTTGTAGCGCACTGGGCTCAGTCACTCACTCGTAAACATTTATAAGACGTTTTGACATCTGCTTGAGTATCTGCTAATAATTTAGTTAAGTGATCTAATAAAAAATGCATGTTCGTTAATTAAAAAAAGAATAGTAAATTGTGATCAAGTACCTTAAACAGGCACTATAAAACAATGTTTTAGAAGCTATATTTGCATCTCATTACATTTATCTTTCAGTATTTCGCCACAAACAAGTTTTTTTCTTCTTCTTTTTTTCTAGTCAACTCTAATAAACTGTTAAAGTTTAAGTAGCTGCTAAAACATTAGGTGTCATGGACACTGGAAATAATTGTGAATTGAAGACACTAGTCACTAGTCACACAGGCTAAAATAAAGACCCAACTTCTCACAAGGTTTGCTTCATTATATATATTCACGACTTTTTTGGTCGGACAGAATGAAAAAAAAAACTACTATACATCTTCGAAAAACATTAATTGAATTAGAATGGCAATTTTGCATCTATTGTGAGTAATATACATTTGAAAAGTAATCAACTAGACCAGAAACTGCCTCTTTCTTTCCCTCGTTGATCTGTCGATAGGCTAGACAACGTCAAAAGTGTAAAAATACGTCCAGCTGTTGTAAGGAACAGAGCACAACGCCAGAGAGTTATTTTGTACCTTCCTGACAGTTATTTAATAACATTAGTTTTGCAATATCTGTAATCAAAAAAGTTCATATTTTCCTTGATCAAAGTTATTTTACAATACGTAGAACATTAGTGTTATGTGATGAATGCATAGCCTACTACAATAATACCCCACCTCACCGTGACCACTTGCTTTATAAGGAATGGCTTGGTGAATTTGCCTTTAGCTGTTCGTTAGGCCTAAATCTACCTGTTGATGCTCGGAGTGTCTCCTCGTCTTGTACCTGTCACAGCGATGTAGCGCATTGCATCTCCTGTAGCAATCCAGACGTCCTCTACTGTGGCCAAACTCTTCTTTAGACAGAAATCCCTATCGACAGATGCTCTTCACCCATGAATAACAAGTTCTAGATGCTACACTTTCAGTCGCTGCTAAGTTCATGTCAAGTAGGCCTAAAAATCTCAGTATTCACCTGCTTGACTTAAACTTTTGAAAATGCAAGTTAATATTTAAACTGCTAAAATTAAATGAAAAGTTAAACATTTTATTACAAACGTTAAAGAATTGTCCAAGAGAAGGGCATATGTAATTAATAATTTGGACTGGTTGCATTTGCGCATATGTCTTCCTCACGTAAGCTGTTTTTTTTTTTTTTTTTTTTTTTTTTTTTCAAGAGAGTTGGAATTACTGTAAGATGATATCAGAGATAAGCACTTTTAATACGACATGTTTACCAAAGGACTTCCTGGTAACCTTAACAAATGAGAGCTTTTGTGGGTCAGCACAGGTCATGACTCATGCAGACACACTAAGTCAATGTTTTTTCGATTTATTGTTTAACAAGCCTGTATTCATTGATGATGAAACCGTTTTAATGATGAAACTTGGGGAATATAACATGATGTCAGTACAGAATTTAAGAACCAGCTGCCTATTGGACGTATCAATCAAATACCAATACATAGATGAATACATTCAAATGTGTATTACGTCTTCAACACAGCAGTTTAGGCAGTGTCCAAAAAAAAAAAAAAAAAAAAAAAAAAAACCTTGAGCAAATCAAAATGCAATTATTATTTATCATTCTCGAGCAACAATCACTGTCATTCTCGAAAACAGGAACAAAAACACGTCAAGCTACAATAGCAGGGCTTGTCCCATTTAAATATGCTGGTTTCAGTCGTGTAATTTTTCAGTCACTTGACTCCCTGTCAAATGAAGGACGAGGAAAAGGCTTATGTTAAACACAGCAGTTTAGGCAGTATAGGGAAGAAATAAATTATTAAGCACTGTGTTCACTGAAATTCGCTTAAATGTGAACAACTGAGTGGAATAATAATGAAACACAAATAAGCAAAATGCCTTTATCTTTATCGCTTTATTTTATAAAAATGTAATGCAGTGTATTATTATGAAAGAATGAATAATTCTACATTCAAAGAATGCAGTAGCTTAAGTCATTTTCGAAAATTCAGGCCATGAACTTATGATTAAAGTTCAGCGCGTCTACAATAGTCTATATACTGTACATCCAAAGTATGCTTCAGTGATAATATGGTGGAGGGGAAAATATTTTAAAAATAAAAAGAGGATAAAAATTGTCCTAATCCACAAATCAAAACAGATACACAAATTATAAAACTATTGAACTACTGTTCAAGTTAACGTGAAAAAAATGTCCCGCCTACACACCCGAGTCTAATTTTTCTAATATCTCTTAAATGAATCATAACATAGCATGAATGAATAAGGGGGGATGGACGAAGAGACTGAGAAAAATTCATGAATGGGTCTGCCCTTTCAGCAGTAGCTCAACTGAGGCGCTAATAATTTGTTCATGTTGACGATTTGCTCCAGTTTGGGTTGTTTTACTAGTCGCAGATCCATGTTTCACTTTCTACCTATTTAAAAACTCAAATAGAAAACTCCTCGTAAATGTAAAAGGGACAGATTGTCAGCCTTTATGAATTATTGTCGGGTTGCCCCGGGTCGTTATGACAGCAGCCTCAATGGTTAGGCTATATCGTGTCATTTTGCACCTGCAAGACTGACAAAACAACCCCACCTGTGTAAATGACAACATGATGTAGCCCAAAAAAATCCAGTTTAACCACGTCGAATTCCTATGGTCTATATATATATATATATATATATATATATATATATATATATATATATATATATATATATATATATATGTATATGTATATATATATATGTATATGTATATATATATATATATGTATATATATATATATATATATATATGTATATATATATATATGTATATATATATATATATATATATATATATATATATATATATATATATATATATATATATATATATATATATATATATTATTATTATTATTATTTTTAATTAACTATTCTTTGTTTTTACTAATATTTTATTTTATTAATGAAAACTGCACAGTTTCGTAAAATCTTAAACATCATACACCTAACATCTAGCCTAATTGGGGTTAAAATGGCTCAGTATATTCTGACCACACTCTTTATGCAGACGATTTTCTAAAAATACATTCAAATGGTTCATACAAAAAGACATTCATTCCATACAGTCGTCATATTGTAGCCTACATATTCTATATAGCCTAATAATCGTCACTATTAGACTACTTTGTTATTTTAAATAACTGATTATAGCCCACCCCTTGGCCTTTTTAAACACAAAAATATTCCTTAATGTCAAAACAGTGTAAAATGTGATTGTAGTGGTGGATCTTAGAAGTGCGCTGTTTGATTGTGGTTGTAGGCTACATTTCTCTCGAGAAGGGAACTGAGTTCGTTATAAAATAAGGTTCTAAAATCAACATAATCACTTAACGCACAAAAGAATGGATTCAACGTAGCTATCTATTTCTGAATAGCCTAGCCTATCCCCGTTATTCCGCTCGACCCCCCAACATACAGTGCACGTCCTCACCACCCACACCACACACTATGGATTTGGGCCAAGCCAGAGCTCATAGAGAAACCGGAAAAAAGAGGGCCTGCAGTTCCAGGCGTTCGGTTCCATTTAAAAGCGAAACCTCCAATGGCTTCATTAGAAGTAACGAGTTGACACAAGGTAAATCTAACATTGAAGCGCCATTCACTTGGTTCGTAGAGAACCCTCATTAAATGTCGCTAACAAGCCGTGCAAATGCAGTGATTGGACAGCTCCCGTATAACTCCGCAGACCTAGCAGGATGCCCACTTAATGAGACCACACAAAAAAGGGAGGGAGGGGGGATGCATCTCTGTTGAAAATGGTGCTCGCATATCGCCTCCCTCCCCCAGCCAAAAATAAAAAATAAAATAAAAATGTATCTAGTGAGGTCGCAGGGACTCACTAACTAATAGCACAACTAACATAATTTATATACTATAGCCTCAGGGGAAAATAAATAAATAAATAAAATAATCAAATCAATCATGTAGAAAACTTCATAGAGTGAGTTCGATGATCAGCATATAAAAAAATTATAAAATGACACAGTTTCCTTTTACAAATATCACATCAAATTTGTCATTCTAAACATTTTTCCCCCAAAACATATATCTTCATTAATGGTATCTTGGCTACCTACATAATTAGGTGTTACGTCATATAGGCAAAAGTAATAAAACGCACCCATTGTGCTACCTACATTTAACAAGCCACGCGGATTCAAAATACCGCCGAGGTTAAGACCCTGAGCAGAGAATAGAAAGGGGCATTTGCGCCCCGTTACGACGGCCCCACAACGCTGCAAGCTGCATTTCTCTCGCATTCACGGAGTGAGAGCAACGTCCCGGCAGAGGATGACAACTTCCCAAGCGATAATCTAGGAATACGCATGGCTTAAACTGGTATTGAACGATGCTTTTTGTTTATTCTACCGCCTTCGCTTTATGAACTGCATCTTGGTTTCTTTTGCGAAGCCCTAAACACTCTTAAGAACTTAACCAACTCTCTGGTGAGTCTCTCGGAACAATTCGCTATTTTACAAATAAGTAATAGGCTACGATTCAAATGATGAATAGATGTCCACTCTTGTACAAACAACACAGACCTCATGGCAACATTTAAATCCAAGTCTATTTAGCGATTTAGCATCAGATAACAGCATAGGCTATATCATAATATAGGCTACTTTGTAACTGGATGAAACCAGGGAAAATATAGCGGAGAAGACAGACAAAAAAAAAAAAAAAAAAAGAGTTGTTGCATGAAAGGAAAAAAGAGTGAGCAGTGAATCAAAATCGATGGAACCAAGTCCAGTTTTACAACCCATAAGTTAGTTTAAAAAAAAAGAGAGAAAAAAAACTGAAAGACTCAAACCACACTGCTTCCGAGAAGATATCTCTTGATAGAACTCTGTATTTCTGCAGCCGTCACCTGAAGATCGATTTCCTGCTTGGCAATGTTTTATGACCTAAGTGGATGTGAAGAAAAAAAAGTGTTTAAAATTAAATAAAACATTGAACGAGAAGGCATTGTCCCGTGCCCTTTCCTCCTCAAACACTTGCAAGTCCCAGAATCACAATGCACAAAATTACTCATGCATGTTAACCGCGTAGTTGCCAACATTGGTACGAATATGGGAGGACACATTTTCGTGAGATAAGAAGTGAGAACAAGTTTAAATAGAGAGCTAAGAAACTGCTTGCTTACCTTCTCATACGACCGAGCTCTTCTCAATGATCTCTGGCATGCTCACTACACTTAGCTTTATTTAAGCTATATGGCTCTCTCAAAGAAACAGTGAACACCGAAATTACGCATAAGTTTCAAACCCCTGATGTCACTTCACTCAAAAATACTGAAAGCATTAAAGAAACACATATTATTATGTTCTGCGAAATAATCCACTGTCTATTACATTCATATTTCATATAGGCTAGTCTTTGTCAGTAAATAAACAAAGACAGAGCTAAACGTTCATCTGTATTGAGGACCTTGCTCCCCGTTGATTTTGGCATGGAACAGAGCAATGGAAGCTAGGGGATAAACAGACGATTAAACCAGGCGAATTAACTTATTTGGGGATGCTAATGACTTGCTTAACGTAAACAAAGGCTATGTTAAACAAAGTGAATTTACCACAACTTGGCAAGTTTTTTTTTTTTTTTTTTTGTCTCAACGCCATTTCCTCTATATCACGCGAGTACTTTTTTGCAAACCATCTGTGAACCGTCACGCAAACACCGATGTCTCCAAAATGTAGCCTAATTATCTTATTCACGTTAGGGAACAGTGCCTCTATATGACATAGGCTAATCAATAGCTGTTCTAAATGTAAAACAGCTTGGCCAAAAATACTGTCAACTATGAAATAAAACAGGTTATTTCCAGTCCATAAATCTTTCCAAAGGGACCACTTCAAGTGCCTCTTGGAATTACTTCACTTAAGTTTCCTGTGACAGAAGAACAAACAGATTTGATCCTGGAGACACAACGTGACCCAATACATCCATTAGATTTCCCCCCCATTGCTAAGCACACATCAGCTTGCACTAGGTTTGTCTACAGGCTAATAATAAAGGAACCGGAACAGGAAAGTTCATTCAAATAAATTGTATTAGCTATCCCATTTACATGCATAATTATTTGAAAAGATTGAATTAAATATTTGAAAGAGACGTCACGTTCCGAATCCCTGAACACTTCTGGAAATTTTAGCATTAGTTTAGATAAAGTCTGCGTCTCATCACAATATGGTCATTATTCTTAATCGAGTGGATGCGTAGCATACATTTTTAACACCAACTATCACTGTCTAAATATAATGCAGTACAAACTATTTGATGCAGACCCAGATCCAGCCGAAATCCATACCAGCATGCCATTGGAAACCAAATCTCGTGACATAGCCTACAGATTATGTCCTTCATTCTCGGAAATGGCTTTTTAATTTTAACGACCTAAGTAGCGCACATAATAACTATAGACTAGCTGTAACTGAAAAAAGAACAGTTGATAAAATAAAAACCAAATATGCATCAAAGATCACGTGCTATTCTCAACATGCATGGGCAATGGGCCAGTGTTTGGTCTCTGAGCAGCATCAGCGGAGCGACAGAGATGCGCCGTCCACTAGTAAGCTAAACGGTTGTCACTGTGCGAGAATAGCAGTCATATCGTACAGAAATGCGATCGAAGTACAAAAACGATCCGGGAGTTTTTCAGCGTTGGATATGGAAAGAGAACACATGATCCTTTCAAATATAAAACTCAATATACATGATTTTACGGCTACTGTGTTCATGGGTTAAGCGAGACGGCGCAGCATCGTATCTTCTCCTGCTTCGTACAAGGCGCTAAAGAATGAAATAGCCTATCTGTGTACCCCGTCCTAGATTCCGTTTTAGCGCTTCATTTAAATTCCCGTGTCCGTGACTGTCATCCCGAGACCCCACCCCTGCCTTCTCTTCCTACATATCTTCTTAACTTTAACGAGCCTCGTTAAGATCACAATAATATTCCACCCACTAATTGCTCATTCCATTCAACAAATAGGCGAGACTCTGCTTCGACTTCACGCGAGTCAAGGGAGGGAGGGTGCTGTTGAGATTGGAGTTCCCGATAACCCCCCGTGCGAGCAGCCGAAGTGGTGAAAGCCTCTACGTACTGGCTAATGATTGGCACGCTTGACAGTGATTGGCAGGGCTGCCATGACAACCCTACAACGACACCAAGAAGACCAATAGAAAAGCGAAACAAAATATTTCAATGCTACACTCACGGTGGATTTAGGGGGAGATATTATGAGGCTGGTGTCATTAGGCGATAGCTATTGAATCATTCAATCTGAATTCGTCGTTCTTTTTTCCTTCGCACATTTCTTTCTCTCTCAGGTCATTTCCATGGTTTTCAGATCGCCTTTAGAGCTTTATCCCTCTCATTTCTTCCTGCCAAACTTTGCTGATCGCCCTTTGCTCTTGGCGAGCAGTGCGCCCAGCACCAGGTCTCCCGAAGACTTGTCAATGTTTCAGCTACCGACCCTAAACTTCTCTCCGGAGCAAGTGGCGAGCGTCTGCGAGACGCTGGAGGAGACCGGAGACATCGAGCGGCTGGGTCGCTTCCTATGGTCGCTTCCTGTGGCACCGGGTGCTTGCGAGGCGATCAACAAGCATGAATCCATCCTACGTGCCCGGGCTGTTGTTGCCTTTCACACAGGCAATTTTCGCGATCTCTATCACATTCTGGAGAACCACAAGTTTACCAAGGACTCGCATGGTAAACTACAAGCGATGTGGCTCGAGGCTCACTATCAGGAGGCCGAGAAATTACGCGGGCGTCCCTTAGGACCGGTTGATAAGTACAGGGTGCGAAAGAAGTTTCCCCTGCCTAGAACCATCTGGGACGGTGAGCAGAAGACGCATTGTTTCAAAGAACGGACGCGGGGTCTGTTACGGGAGTGGTACCTTCAGGACCCCTACCCAAACCCCAGCAAGAAAAGGGAACTGGCTCAAGCCACTGGACTCACTCCTACACAGGTCGGAAATTGGTTTAAAAACCGGAGACAACGAGACAGAGCAGCGGCAGCAAAAAACAGGTCAGTCAACTTAGGCATGTTCAACTTTCATTGGAATTTTGCGCTTTAAGTGTTTCATTATTACTACTATTATTTTATAAATGAAATGTTGTGAAATGTGTGAACACGAGGTAGGAAGTACTGCAGTAAAAACAGAATCAAATGTTAAAGACGAGGGAGGGATGTGCCATGTGTAAGATGGTTTTGACAGTCTCAAGCAAAATATAAAAGCAAGTAGATAAAACTTACCTGTATACATTTTATTAACGTGAAAAAAAATGATGCAAAAGAAAAAATTCTCCAAACTCATCGATGAAACCTGAAAAAGCAAAAAGAACTTGTAATCAAATGTGTAAATTCTTTACAGCAAAGCTATTGTGTGTCGTTTTTAACATATTACGTATTTAAATCTTAATTTACCAGTTGTTCCAATGTTAAGATAGCCTACTAGCAATAAAAATACAAATATGGATTGGCTGCGTCTAAAAATAACAATAATGGCATTTCTCTGTTGCTATATTTGGAAAAGTAAAATCTATCCAGATCATCTAGAGTAGTTACTTTTGTAACATAACATTGTAAATACAAATAGTTGTAAACCTATTCTGTGGACACTCATGCATTGAGAAATACAAGCTAAATTTTGGTAAGGTAAGGTTTAATGTTTGGTATATCTGACATCTTGCAAATTATTAGGCTTTGTTTCACTTCCCAGTGTACTTCGTAATTATTTTACAGACAACATGGCGTAAATTAGTTCGAGTGAGAGTTGTTTCAGGTGATTTAGTCAAATTATATTTCCTCCTAAACGCTAAATATTAGTACTGAGCGACTATGGAATGAGAAAGCAGCAGAAACTAAGCACACATTTTGACTGGTGTAACTGGTTTATATTATTTAATGGATAAATCAACAAACTGGACTTAACTGGATGATTACAAATAGTAAAAACAAGAACTGTGACGTTCTGGTCTTGCAGCATTCTAAAACTGACATTTTTAACTAATCACACCTAATTTGAACATATAAACACACAAATGAATAGCCTACAATAAATTATTCTATCAACACTAGATATCACGAGAAGTCAGTCAAATTTCGAGGATAAATATGATCATATGTAGCGGCCATGCTTTATTTAGTAATAATTTTCCACAAAACAGCAACAGTAGTATTTATTTTACCATGTAAACAAATGTTATTTTTCATCTAGCCTATCTATTTCAGATATTGTTATCTATATCATTTGATATAGAAGAAGAACTAGCCTATTTTAAAATAGCCTAGCATAGCCTAATGTTTACGTAAAACGGAGGCACGTTTTTCAGGGAAAATGAACTACGACTTTTATAACTAACAGCATACCATTCTCTCACTTTTCTGCTATAGGCTCCAGCATCAAGCAATAGGGCAGAATGGCATGCGGTCCCTTTCAGAATCCGGCTGCACCCCACGCAGCTCTGCGGAGTCGCCTTCGACTGCAGCTAGTCCCACGACCAGTGTCTCGAGCATGACAGAGCGAGTCGACACGGGCACGTCAATTCTTTCAGTAACATCAAGTGACTCGGAATGCGATGTATGATACGCAAAAAAGAAATATATACAGGAAAAAGGACCTGAATAAACTTGATTATCGGGGAAGATGAAAAAGGAACCAATTGATATTACTATTAAAAAAAAAGAAAAACATAAAAGCACGTCTTTTTTTCAAGCGCTTTCAATGGACCCCACACTTTCCCCCCACCCCATCACTTGCATGATATATATATATCTAAATAATTTTTTTATTTTTTTTTTTGTATATGGGGAAATGCCCCACGTTTATGTCTACCAGGACCACCGTGAAGAGGGAATTACCAGAAACCGGTGTCCATCGCCTTTTTTTTCTTTTTTTTTCTATTTTAGTCCGAGTGACGACGAGCAGACAGGATGCAATCCTCTTTTCCTTTATGTTCATCAGACAATCATTCGAGTCGTAAGCACCTTTTTTACTACACTTCTGTCACTGCCTGTGTGGGGTACTGGTCAAATGTGGAACTGAATCGTTATGACTGTATCAGATTTTTATTTTTATTTTGAGATTTTATATTGAATTATGTATATCTTAAATAATGCGACCATTCTCCCAGTCTGTAATATATGTGTAGAAATAAGTCTGTAAATAATATTGCTATACCCATTCTCTTTTCTATCCCTGTTCACTTTTCTTGGCTTGGTGTCCCTACATAAACTATTCGTCAAAACGTAAATATTAAGTGCTCTAGGCGTTTTGTTCCTCTGTTTTATGCCATGAAAAGAACGCTAGTGACCATGAATTATCAGTCGAGATTAATGCAAAAGACAAAATATGGGATATCATCATCGACTGACCAGGTCCATTTCATGTTTCCAGTCCAGCGCTTATAATTCAATGTTACTTTCTTGCGTGTTTCTGTTAATGTATACGTTTCTAAACTGAAAATACAGTATTCAATTTTGTTATAAAATTGCATTATGTGTGTCATTTCCACAAAACATTTTCTAATTTCTATACAAGATTCTAGTAGTTTTCTCTCCAATTTACGGAGAGCATGAAATAAGTTGATTAGCAGTGTAACATGCATCACAATTCTTCAACAAACTCGATTTGTGGTAGGCTACAGAAAGGTTTTTATTCGTCTTCCTTTTTGTTAACAGCCATTGACTGCAATGCAAAAATAAAGTGAGGGCGTCATTAAATTGACTAATTATGGAGAACTCCACTGGCCCAGTGTCCCATTGTAGTCAACGAAACGGCGTTTCTTTCAAAGTTGAGCTATGCAAAAAGAAAGCTCCCTCTGGGCGAGTAACCCTAACTCCCATGCACAAACAGAAAACCGTACCAAGCACTTCCTTTAGAAGTGTAGTTAGTTTTGCTCAATATGAATTTTATTCAGCGCACTTTAACAAACACAAACAGTTTGTTTATGTAAAATATACTTTGAGTAAATTGTATGGAGGATAGTCTTCCACTAAACAACATAACGTTGTAAGTGCACATATCCTAACTTCGCGCGTCTCCAATTTGTTACATTTTTAATTTAGCTGCCACAAATAGAGGAACATCTTGTAGATATGACATACAACCTAATCAGCTAACAAGAAAAGTTTTTTTTTTAGTTAAGACGTCCTTGTTTTATAAATTGATTTGTTTAGCCTAGTCTATATACCTATACAATTTACCCCTTATCATCGCTCTCTATTCCTCCCAATCATATGTGTCCGTTTCACGAGAGATAACATTAAGGCTAGACGAAACTTTCAGCTCACAACCGGCAATGCTAAATAAGGCTGCGTTTATTATTTCACTCATGTTCATAATTATGTAAGGCGCATTGTGTATGTCTTGTACGTCCTCTCAAGTCTAAATCTGCGCGACAATAAGGAAACAGCCTGCTCAATGATCCTAATGACACTTGACTACACAAATGCGCTAAAATAAAGAAACCTTTGAATTTTTTTTTTTTTTTTTTGTCTTAAGTTCATCTGCAGTGAACAGGCATGGACTATCAGCAGACAGAGCTCTCAAATCACTCACATTGATCTTTATCATTCAGACTACATGAATTTATTGGCAGATAATTTTCTCAAGTAGCCTATGTAGCTACTGAAAAATTGATTATAAGAAATCCAGTTTTTTATCAACTGTAATATCAGTAGACTACTGCTATTTGAGAGTAAGATATACAGGTGTAATTTGTGTGTGGCGGGGAAATTAATTTACGAGAATCACTTATTGCATTAAACTGCCTTTTATATTTAACATAGATGTTATTAGAGACTTCTGAATTATAATAATAATAATAATAATAATAATAAAAGATAAAAGTAATTTGCCAGCAACATATCTCGAAATTTTGTGGCCCCATGCCTGCAGAGTTTACGCAGTGCTGCAAAGTGACTCTTGTTGTAGCTAACAAAGTGTCTGACAATTCAGTTACACAATTTCAGATAGGCTTATTTTATCCCTTTCAATGTTTATACACAAAGTAATCTACAGAATATAAGTAGCCTACGTGTCAACGGCAACAGTAGGCTACATAACATTTTCTTACACATCGTATGGCTACTATCATCACTGGCGAGGGTGTCAAAAAGGCAGAATGGATTTTTTTGTCCTGTTCCCATAACCTTCGTCGCACAGAGACAAATGAACGCAACTGGACCGCAGACGGCAATAAGAAAATATTGTACAGCCCTGTTTTTTCTCTGATTTCATCGGTTAACTGAACACAACTTTTCCATTCGTGTGTATTCATGCAGCTCTCAATGAGCGTCAGTTCCCTCTGACCCGGATTGAAAGCGTGGAGCCTCGGCATAGCCTGTCAGTGCAACCACTCTTGGCAAGACTGGGCCCTTTCCCTCCCGAAACGGTCCCCTTCTCACAAAAAAAGAAAAGAAAAAACGGAACAGGGTACGTGAAGCTAGAATCCGAACCGTGAATTGGCAATTCGCAATTGTGGCAAGCTGTGCATTAGGCAGATGATGACAACGGTCGGCTACATGGCCAATAAATAAATAAACAGACAAACAAACATCATCCAAACAAGTTATTAAAATTCATGATTCACATTATTATTTTTATTAGGCTATACACATTAGATGATAATTTTACTTAGTAAAGTAGGCCTATTTTTTGTCCAAGTTATGAGGTGTAATAAATCTCATTATATATATATATATATATATATATATATATATATATATATATATATATATATATATATATATATACATGTGTGTGTGTGCGTGTGTGTGTGTGTGTGTGTGTAGTTTAATAAAGCAGTTTCAAATAGCCTAAAATGCGACAAATAGGCTAATAATAGCCTCATAATAATAATAAAAACATGTTGACGAGTTTCCAACATTAGCTGCTTCTGAAATAATTATATGTTTTAACAGATTCATTAGGCTATTAAAAGTTCTCACATCTGAAATATTATGTTACATCACTTCATTAGACTTATTATTTTACCTTGCAGCATATTGTTGCAATTTCGTGTCAATTCTAAGGCTAGCCTACTATTAATTATGAGCTACTGTCTTTCTTTCCCCGCATGGTTCAAAACTGTAATAAGAGCAATACTTTGATCTGAAAAACTACTTGGCTTTGGAGAGGCACATTATTTTTTGATAGACAGTAGGCTACACGAATGACGTTCATTTTGTAAAGACGATTAACAATGACAAATTTCATTTAAAAAAATATCTGACTGCATTCATTTTTTAGAGGAGTAGCCTACCGCAAGTTCTGTTCTCGACCCAGCAGCCTGTGATGAGGCGTTCTGGCAAGAAGGATTAAAAACTGTAATTCTATTACAGAGTTATTTAGAGGTCACAAGAGGCTATGATACAGGATCAGCACTAAGATCAGAATGCAAAAGCCCGTTTGAAGGTTTATTCGGATGAACTGTGGAAAAACTCGAAGTATTCAGATTTGTTTTACCATAATATACCTTGCAAAGTTACAAAAGTCTGAAAACGCAACCCTCCCGAAACATTCTCACATGTTGGGTGATGAGTGAGCAGACGTCTCTTACAGATCTATACTCGAGACAACATATAACTATGAGAAATATATTCACCTGCATTTACGTTCTAACCCAAATTAAAACAAGTAGCTCAACAGAGAGGCCAGCCTACCAATGCGTCATATAAAATAAATAAATAAAATAAACAGTGTAATTTATTGTGTTTTTAAATTAGTATCAAGTTAGTTGAATTCATAGGTTAAAATACATATTACATTATTAATTTGTAACCCAATATGTTCATATAACAAAACCCCATAATAAAGTACACTTCGCGTGTTGTAGGCCTACTAAAAACAACATTAATTAGCCCATAATAATGATAGCCTAATATGCGGCCTTAACCATAATCTAACAAAATTTCAGCTCTGGACAGCTCTCTGCATAGCCACGTGTAATACAGTGGAGAAGTGCAGTTCATACAGAAGTCTATGATAGGCTATATGTGCACATAAAGACAAAATTGATGTGTTGACAAATACAAAGCAAATGATCAAACAATAACAGAAGAATATTAATAGTGTGATATAGGTTGAGGCCAATAGACATCGTAAAATATCTATTTTCGAGAAAAAGAGGGGACAGGAATGAGAAATTTAGGTCTCATATTTTATACATCTAAACAATCCGCTCAGCTCCAAGAAGCATGCCCTGCCCAGCGCCTCGCGCTCCCGTGCTCTGCTGGCCCGCCTCGACTCTGCCTCCTCAATTAGCGCCGCTCCTACTGGAGCCCCGCTGCGCGCCAGAGCTCGACCTCACAGCCTCCAATAGTCCTAACCGCCTCCTACGGCGATCCCGCTCAACAATCATGAAACCATTTAGCAATTGACTCATTCTGTAAATAATCTTTGACGCACTAACAAAGACGCCATTTGAGAGGAGTGTATTAGCATGAAAGCATTTAAACAGATGTCATGTTAGCTGCTGGTGTCTTGGTCGCACATCATTTAGATGAATTAAACTGGCGTTTTTACCCACAGTCATACTCCGGAGGATAAGGAAAATATATAGGCTATGTAAAACTCAAATCTTTCCTTTTACTACAAAAATTATAGAGCTAAAATGCAATATCTAAAACTAATTTACAGACACTTGCCTTGCTAAAACGCCTAAAAATTAGTAAGCTCCGTGAAGGCATATCCTAGGCCTCCAGAGTGAGCACGGACATATCTTACATACAGGCGTATTTTTTTTTATAAATTCCTGAAGGGAAAAAAATAAAATGTTTGTTTAGCCTATGTAAAGTTTGGTAAAAACAATACATTTATATAAATGCACACTTTCAAAACGTTTAAAGTGTTTCATAGGCCAAAATCGGTTTCACTTCTGCTTTAAACAGCAGAATCGATTACACATAAAATATGTGAATGCAGTCACAAACCAGGTCCAATATCAACCGTGTTCAAGCGGATGAAAGCGCGTTTCATACGTGCTCGTTGATCTCGTGGGCGAGTTACTCCATCTTGTGGAGAAAGGTTGGAAGCGTCTCCAGTCTGTTATTTGTACATTGCATGTGTCCAGTTCACATGAACACAAAATTGCGACTAAATATAAAACGAAAAAGCTTCAGAATAAAGGCCTGTTTGGTTTCATATTGAAATTAAATTGGAGCTCAAACTGGTGTAGTTCTAAAATAGGCAACATGTCTAAAAATTGTTGTTTTAGTTAAGACAGCTTTGGGTCAAGAAAAGAAAACACATTTAAAACAGGAAGTCTTCGCAATTACAACTGCTACACATCAATCATCAGTAATTGTATCAAGACAATGGTCTACATATCTTATCTAACAAGTGTGAACGTCTACCCTGTCAAGTTTGCTTTTAGTTAGTCACTTAGGCCACCTACTGACCAAACGTGCTAAGCAAACATTCAAGAAAATATTTTGGGCTAAATTTGGCAAGAAATACACATCAAGCCAAGGGTATCAATGGGTATAAACTTGAATTTAAGTTACTAATTAAAATTATTAGGCTACAGTTAATAGGAGTGGTCTATAATATCATGTAAAAGCACCATTACTCCTTATGCGTGTGTTTTGTTAAATAAAACATCAGTGACCCAAAATAGACTTCAAATCGAAATTGTAAAGGTATCTAGGTAGTTTAGAATGGGACTTAGGTCTATGTCACAGAGCCTTGTCCTTGTTTTCATCAATGTAGGCTATGGTTATTCATACATTTCTGTTAGGACTGTTATAGTGTCCCCATGTTTGGGTTCAAATTAAAAAATAAATAGATAAAAGAAGAGACCCTGCTCATATTATTCATCCACTGCTAGCTAGGTCATTATAGCCTACCTTAGGAACCAACTCTAACAGTAGCTGCATTATACGGTGAGGTATGTAAAATAGTCAAATTTCAGGCGGTAGAAATGTAGAAGGGAATGTGCAAAATATCAAAGCAATGTACAGTGCAGTTTCTTTTTCTCCTTCTTTATATACAGTACAGACCAAAAGTTTTGACACACCTCATTCAAAGAGTTTTCTTTATTTTCATGACAATGAAAATTGTAGATTCACACTCAAGGCATCAAAACTATGAATTAACACATGTGGAATTATATATGGAATTACATACATAACAAAAAAGTGTGAAACAACTGAATACATGTCATATTCTAGGTTCTTCAAAGTAGCCACCTTTTGCTTTGATTACTGCTTTGCACACTCTTGGCATTCTCTTGATGAGCTTCAAGAGGTAGTCACCTGAAATGGTCTTCCAACAGTCTTGAAGGAGTTCCCTGAGAGATGTTTAGCACTTGTTGGCCCTTTTGCCTTCTGTCTGCGGTCCAGCTCACCCCTAAACCATCTGGATTGGGTTCAGGTCCGGTGACTGTGGAGGCCAGGTCATCTGGCGCAGCACCCCATCACTCTCCTTCTTGGTCAAATAGCCCTTGATGCCTTCAGTGTGACTCTACAAATTTCATAGTCATGAAAATAAAGAAAACTCTTTGAATGAGAAGGTGTGTCCAAACTTTTGGTCTGTACTGACTGTATATATATATATATATATATATATATATATATATATATATATATACACACACACATAAACATAAGCATAAACATGCATAAACATAAATCTTCATATTAGGAGTATTACTTTAATTACACTAACCATTACCATTATACATAGGGGTGTCATACCAATTAAATGAAATCAGTTCAAAATCAGTCTTAATCCAAATTAATTTACACTGCAACTACAGTTGCACAAATAAGTAAAGAAATGTTGGGTAAAATGAAATAGTAGCTCTCTGTTGTATGGAATTGTTGTACAGAATTGGTCTCAAAGTTAGAGTTAGAAACATTTGAAAAAAAAAAAAAGAAATTCCCAAAAATTATTAGAATAATAAAAAAATAAAAATATATATATATATATATATATATATATATATATATATATATATATATATATATATATATATATATATATATATATATATAAAGAACATTTTATGTAGGCCTATGCAAATTGTATATTATCCAAGGTAAACATCTCTAGTAATTGTGCAGTTAATTCTCATATTGTATTTTTAGAAAGTTTTGGAATATTTGTCCTCTCCCCAAATTTGTCCCCACTGAAACACAGTAATAACAATTTATTTATATATTGACCAATTAAGATTTTGCTTAAATTTAGATAGAACAATTTAAATTGTAACAATATTTAATGTGCAATTGATGAGATTTGTTTTATTTTTGAATCCAAATTTTCTTTGTAAAGGCAAAGTATAATCATACTCATTTCAAAGTTAAGGATTGTTTAGTTTGAATAAACATTGAATCAAAAACCATCATATCATCTTAGTTGATAATATAGTATACTTTATTTTTTACAAAAACATCCAATGTTTCGGTAGTGTGAGCAATTTTTCGGTAGTGACAGTAATGCTTTGGTAGCAACCAAATCATATTACAGAATTTTAACTCACATACTAAAACACTACTAAAACATAAAAAAAACACAACTATACTAAAATTTAGTTTATTTCCCCCAATATGAAGATTTTGTGTTCCCTTTTGTCACTACCGAAACTGATGGCATGTTTCGGTTGTGACTGTTTTGGTAGTGACAATTCTATTGAAATTATAAACAAAGATGTTACTACCGAAACTCCACCAAATGTTTTGGTAGTGAGAGTTTCAGTAGTGCAAATTTTTATACTTTTGATAGCTCAAAGATACTATGCAGCACATGGTTAGCTAGCATAGATCTGAACGGTGGTATTATGTGCATATAAAAACTCAATCTTATGGAATTACTCAAAAAAGTGTACTTAATTACAGGAAAGGTTGTAGGAGTGTTCCTACTACTCACAGATTTTTCAGACTTTTGAAGACATTTGGCTCAAAATTATGAGACCTATCTAATCACACCTTGTAGCTATAAGTGTCTTCCCAGTACAGTGTCTCCTGTGTTTTTATTGTTTATAGATTTCAGGTGTGTCCCATTGCATTCTATCTGTATTTAAGCCTTGTGTTTCCTGAGTTCTGTGTCTGGTGTTGTTTGTCTGTCCCCTGCTACTTGTGTGTTCCTTGGATAAATAAAGACTTTAGTTGTAAATGCTCCTTCATCTCTTCACTCCAACACAGTAGCAGCAGCATGACAATAAGAGAGGGGGACACATGGATATTTCCTGATCATAAATGTATGTTTCCGTAGTGACATGTAAAAAAATTTTACATGAAGTTTCATAATTTACAAAAAAAAAAAAAAAAAAAAAAAAAAAAAAAAAAAAAATATATATATATATATATATATATATATATATATATATATATATATATATATATATATATAGCATTTAATCAAACAGATAATTTTGAAAGATATTTTAATATAATTTTCTTAAATCAAAACCTAGGGCTTAGGTATCGGGACAGCCACCTCCCAATTGAAAGTACCCAATAAATGAAGATTTTATACATTAAGCTTACTAATATTTGAAATGAAATTGGATCTTATATAATCAAGATCTTATTACGAATTATTAAATGCTTTTAAAATGTGTTTTTTAGTTGTGGGATAGCAGTTTGCACCTCTTCTGTAGAATGGCCAAGAAACTAAAACCACCAATAGGTGGCGGGCAAGTCTAAAAAAAAAAAAAAAAAAAACATAGAACGCCTATATAAAAACGCCTATATAAAAACTTGTATATTGAACTGTTGTAAAAAAAAATTGCAATTGTGCTGAAATTTCAGGAAAAAAGCAGTCTTGCTGGTATGATATATTGATTAAGTATAGCTACACACACACACACACACACATAAAACAAGCACAGGGGCAATTCATAGGCCTTTCTTGCATTTTGGGGGCATTTTGCTCTACGCTATTTTAGGCCATAGCTTGCTGATTCATGTAGTGTGAAAGATAAATAAAATAAAATTGTGAACGTACTTTAAATAATAATAATATCAATCGTGTAGGCTATTTTTGCATCATATTTTCACTTTTTAATGTGGGAGACACAAAGAAACATTTAGCTGAACGTATTTATGTTAACGTAATATTGCTTTATACAGTATGTAATTGATGGACCCCTTGCAGTACCACTGCTGACCCTCTAGATGTCGCGAACACCTCGTAAAAAGAATTGATTGTGTCTTCATTTTTCAGGTCTCCCGGAGAAAGATTAAAGATGACTGATGGTGATTGATATTGAACTGTGCCCAAGAAGTCGAAATCTATAAAACATTACATAGTGTTTTATAAATGGTGAAGTTTATTTTTTTCACATTTCATGAAGTGAAATCTACATTTATTTTAGTTTCAGCAAGCCTTCAAGTTTAAATAAGAAAACACTAAATAGAAAAGATGAGATGATAAATAGAAAAGAAGTGTTGCTGCAGCTGCAGATCTTTATGCAACAACATGTCTATACTATTACCTCATTAAAGTAAGAGATGAGATGCTGTTGATGAAAAGTCGTCTAGATTTGTGCCCACTTTCAAAGAAACCTGTTTGTTGGTTAGTAGATTTATATCTGAAATAAAAATATTTTCATCCCTTATACTTTAGTTTATATGCATAGGTAATTTAATTGTAATTATACAGTGTGCAGGTCACTCAACTTACCCTGTGACCTGGCTCTTAAGTAAGCTTCAACATAAGACAGACTGACTGTACCACGTTTTATAGTCATATTTCGGTTGCACTTTACTAGTTTACTTACAGTGTATTTATCTAAGAAAGTTCTGGTAATACAAGGTAACTACATGGGGTAGTGTTAGGTTTAGGGTTAGGTTCAGGGTTAGTACCTAGTTATTACATAGTTATTGTAATTACTATAATAAGTACATAGTATGTACATGGGGAACAGGACTGTAAAATTGTAAAAAACTGTAAAAAAAAAAAAAAAGTGCTACCCATATTCTATGAAAGAGAGAGATGTTTCAGGAGCTTAAGACACAGAATAGGATACATGCTTATTTAATAACTATTTTATTTGGATTTGTGTATATACTTAAAAAAAAGTAATTTAAAAGAATATGCTTAACTATTTAGTTTGATTCATCTTAAGATATAACATTTCCAAGGTAACCTTCACAACACTCTTACATGTGAAATACCTGAAAATTATATATATATTGTCATAAGAGGGCAATAGATTTATTATTATGTATTTATTTATTTTTTTCAAGAATTACTCGTTTTACTATGACGTAAGCCTGACACACTGTAGGCTATGTTTCAGATTAACAACCTTTCTGCAGCTACTCATTCGTTCACTAGAGGGCGTCAATGAGCTCACTCAATTCAAGTTTATTTGTATAGCGCTTTTTATTATACAAATAGTTGCAAAGCAACTTTACAGAAAATTACGTTTCTAAAATATTTAGTTGTAGCTTATTAGTGGTGACTTTCAGCTTATGTACATATAGCAGAAATGTACGGAAAATCAATTAAAGACGTAATCAAACATACGATGAACACTAGCAATTATTATATGATGCAATCAAAATGATAGCAAAATTTGGTAGTTGTGTATGTTGTTTCAGGGCGGGCATCCTCTTGGGTCCTTTGAGGGTCAGCATCATCTCTTCTCAGGTGTTCTGGATCCAGACTGGAACTTAATTCTAGTTACCACAGGATGTCAATCACAGATCAAAACATGAAGAGTTTCATTCATGCTTTGCTGTGAAGTTTATGCTACTTCTAATGTTGTTTGTAGATTGTAAATGTAGCAATTGTAGCATATCAACCCCCTCAACACGTTTACTTAGCTATCTATATGGGGACATTCATAGATGTAAATTGGTTTATATCTAGTCTAACTAGCTTATATTTAAATGTATTGTTTTTATATTCGGCTAGTTTAACTGGGTTTATATTAGTATTTAAGTAAGCTACCTTGATTAATTCTACGACATATCCTAACCCTAAACGAAAACTTTCAGAATTTTTACTAATTTGTTAATTTTCTTTTATTATTAATTTATTTCTTTTTAATGGGGTGTCACCAAAAAATGAGGTTTTGCGAAATTTCTGAGTAAAAATGAATAATATGGTTCAGGCACGCGGCTTACAGGGATTCTCGAGTCTACGTGGTTTTTGTAATGTACAAACATTCTATCACCTTATCCTACTAACCCTACCCCTAAACCTGCCCATCACAGAAAACTTTCTGCATCTTTAGATTAAAAAAAAAAACAAAACAAAAAAACATTTGGTTTACGACGACACAGGAACTGTCCATGTTTATTTTCACGATGTAATTAATACCTATATCATTATAAACATTTGTGTCCTCATAAACCATTAGCCTATAAACCTGCACACTCTCCATTGCCTCGCAAGGCCACTTTGTATCTGACCATTCCTGATTAACCTGGTTTTGAAACCTCGTCAGTTCCTACATCATCCTTACCGACACTTTACGTTATCTAAAACCGTTTACTAATTGCACAAATCACGTGCAACTTCTGCGTTGAACTTCTCCATATGTATATGCGTCCTGCAAGTAGTGCAACGAATTATGTTAAGTTATGTACCAAAAGAGGTTAGTTGTGTTTTCAAAAATCATAGAATTGTGTTCAGCCTCTGAATAAGTATTAAATGCATTACGTTTTCCATAAAATTAGTAGGCCTACGAGCATTTCATTTATAAAAGTAACAGTGAACTTTTAATAAATAGTGGGTTATAATAATAACGCCTATGAAGGGTGTGCACAAAACAATGATTTGATGTTCCAAAAAGGAAAATGATTCATTTTGAATAATTGGGGTTATTATTTGGGAAATACTGTTCAACGGGCTCAAGCCAAATAACATGAAACAAGGGACGTGTTATGCATAATGACACTTATAGACCAGAAAAGCTTACCTTGGTTACCATCACAGGCAGTCACTCTTCTTGGTTACAAAATTGTATAAATGAACATACATGAATTATTTGCCTAAATAACGCCGAGCTGACAGTTGCCATGTATTTCCGATGAATAACAGGATTACGCTGGAAAGAGAACTTTGTAATCTTCATCAGACCATGTGCTAAAGTAAAAATAATAATAATAATGATAAAAATCGCTTTTGATAAAATATAGTCTGCTCACATACGGCGTTTAATGTCACTTGGCAAAGTTCAACGAAAGTAAGCTAATGATTAACATGAATATGAACAGCTAATTTTAGGAGGGAAAATAATTTAAAATGTGTCTCAAAGACGTTATTACTAACATTGCATAGCCTAGCTATATTTACTAGCGAGCTGTAACCCCGCTGAAAAACATGAATAATAATTCTGTAATATTTATCTACATTTTTTGCATGATAATGTTTTAATAATGATTTATTTATTTGTATCATTATTAATTAATTAATATATATGCATTTCGTTCATTTGGAGTCATGGCTATATCTATCCGTGATAAAGCGTTATTTATGTATTTGTATCATTGTTCGTTTATTTAGCCTATATTTATTCCTATTCATTCATTTATGGACAAAGAGAGCAATGAATCAATAACTATCCAGTTCTTGTATTCAGGTTAGCAGCACTTAATATTGATCAGGTTACTAGCCTGATATAAAATATAAAAATTTTGTCCGAGCTATACAAACAGGAATGTAATATAAACAAACTAGGCTATATGTTTATAGTGAAAATGTTTAGCTTCAGTCTTCAGTCCAAAGAGTCAAAACAATGACTTGTTAACTATTAAATGATAATTTTAAAAAAATACTGTAAATGAAAAAAAAAAACGTTTAAAGGTGACTATAACAAACAGACGGTAAAAACAACGAAGAAAGGAAAGTCGTTTTTAGTATTTTAACCTCTAAAGAATATAGTCAATACGCATGATTTATAATTACAACAGTTTTGAATAAAAATGTTTCATTTGTTTCATGCATATATTAGTTTTTTTTTTTTTTTTTTGGATGGAGCAAGCACCTTCAAAAATTGAGCTCTGAGGAAAGTCATAGTGCAAAATAAAAAATAAAACAACTTTTGGGAGCAGTCCCAGTTTTAAAAATGCAGAGTAAAAGATGCAGCAATAATTTTAATTTAAAAATGAGAGAGAGCAGCAATGAGAGATGTAGTGAAGGACACTGGGGATGGAATGCAACAAACGCAAAATTGCAAGACTGTTAAACGTCATCTCCTCATAAACAAGCTTTCCAGCATTGACTCAGCGTATAAGATTGCATTTATAGCGTATTAGCCTCTCTACTGAGAGAGCTTTTCTTTACATCTTTTGCCCGAAGTTTTTATGACCTATCCGCCTCTCTTACAGCATACATAGACTCAGTAACATACAGCGTTATACAGACATTTGTTGAGTTTTAAAAAGGACACAAACAACATTAGTCTATTTTACTTAATTCTCTGGAAATACAGACCATGTTTTTTAAATACTAGTGCAACCAATTTGGTGTCTTAGGCCTAGGTTAATAAGCCTTTTCTGAATAATTGCTACCACCTTGTTTAAAAGAGGCTGTTGAAAACGAATGTGATCCTGTTAACACTAAAGTAGGCTTCACACAAAGTAAATTAAGATACCAGATAAAATAAACGTGTGCATTTATGAAAATACTAACCCTGTAAAAAAAAAGAAAAAAAAAGGAATGTGCACCAACAAAAGAAAAGTAACACCATGTGCTTTTTGGGTATGTGTGTACAGATTTGACTCTAAATAATAATAGTACCTATTGCGTACAGACCTCCGAAGAACTTGTGTACGCAATCTATCATGAACATACTGAATGATGAACAGTTCGAGTCACGGTATTTTAATCAAATCAATTCTGTTTACTGATTTCATTTTTTTTTTTTTTTTTTGCTAAATATATTGAAGCATGATACGTCCATTCTATACTGTAAAAAAATAGCCTATATCATGATGTCTTACAAACTGCAGAAAACGACCTAATCACAAACTGATTTATAGCCAAGCTAATAATAGGCTACTAAAAGTAAATAAATAAATAAGTTCTATTATTTTTTGTATAATTGGCGAGTTAGTTTATATTAATATTAATTAAAAATTTATATTAATAATAATAATAATAATCGTATAGCCTAATTATTTATCGATTAATCTCAAAATGAATCCGTATCCTAGGAATAAAATTATTTCAATGAATGATATTATTCTGGTAGCTGTAGACCTAATGTTGTGCTCGATATTGTGCGGCACTGAAATATCTGTTCATATTACGGACAGACCTGTGGAGCACACTGAATATCAGTATAGAATAGCTAGAACTTGATGACGCTTGTGTTTGTGGTCGAAAATTGGGTTTTTCAAGAAACATACATATATTTCATTTTTTTAAGGGCTATAGCCTATGTCAGTGCAGTGGTCAAATAGCCATAAACGTTAACATGGACCACATTTATAAATCCAAAATCTTATAAAATCCAAAAGTTGATTTTTTGAACCAATCGAGATCATGTTCAGACTATTTTTCGGAGCCACCACGTGACCAGATGCATGTGATTTTGGTAAACAGGGTCTCCTACGATCAAATTAGAACACCTGCTCAGACCATTGCACAGCATGCACAACAAAACCATTCAAACATCTCTTTTGCTCAGTAAATGCATCTTATTTTATTGTTAAGGGTATATGAAACTATGATGTGTTTGGAGTTTATTGATCCCAAAGGTTACATGCAGTCGCTTTCCAAAAGTAAAATACAAATGAAAATGAAGAGATGCCCCATAGTCCTTCAAAAATGGTGTGTTGGCATTAAAACATTTCATTAAACGAAATCCCATTAAAGTCAAACGACGTATGGTCTTTTTAAGAGAATAAATGTAAACAAACGGAATATGCGACTGAAAAGTCCTGGGTCAATTGCAATCTAAAATAATAACGATATCAAATAATGTTGATATCCACAATTAAGACGTTTATTAGCATGTTTATTAACAATAGATCATGGCATTACATTCTAGAAAAATACCTCTATCAAGGCCCTCCATATCAGCTTTGCGAGTAGATCAGCCGACAAACATCCACAACTCTCTTTGTCCGTTCCATGTCTCATTTACTTGTGTTTTATACGTGTCTGGAGAGGTTTACTCTAAACGTTCATGTACAAGCGTCCTTTGGAAAGGGTCCACATGTTTAAGAGCCGAGGTCGACCAAGTTTGATGACATAGGGTTCAGTATAGTGTCGTGTAATGAGTGGTGGTGATGCACGGAATCTGCACTAGGCACTGGGATGGCGCTGGGACCGGGTGGAGGTGCGAGGCCGTGGAGGGACGGAAGCCCGGGGTTTGACGTGAGGAGCAAGGCCGGGCTTGACGAGGTGTGATCTGGGGTACCAGACGGCGTTTTGTCGTCGTCCGAGCTTCCTAAAATAGTCTTATTTCCATTCATGGAAGACGTTAACGGGTTGTGACTGTTTGTGTTCGAGTTCTCATTGTTCTCCCTGTGAAAATGAGAAAATAGAGTTAGGGTTAGAGCAACTTATCCAACAAGTTCAATATTCAAAACTGATAATTCACTCATCTGCTGTAAAACCATATCTGACATTACAGGAACAAGCAATAAACTAAATAAACAAATAAATACGTATAGCCTATACATATATAACACACCTTCTGCTAATAATTATAATATACGTAATAATAATAATAATACTGCTAATAATAATAATAATTTTATTATTCTAATATTTTTCGTATATTTTATAGGTAGGTTATAATAAACAACATTAACATTGTTCAATTAATATTATTTTGTTTCATTATTTACAACATTAGGCCGAATATTATTAGGATATAATTCAGTTGAAGACAATGGTTCTGTAGGTATTAAATGTTTATATTGGAAATATTTTGTTAGAAAATACTATAAATAAATAAATAAATAATCTCTTTACCCTTGCTCAATTATAACAATTATATAGTATCAGACTACGCAACACACAAATATAAGGCATGTCAACTGTGTGTGTAGCCTAATCATTCGTCCCATAGCACTTCTTAATTCGTGTCGATAATAATAATTTTATATTAAAGAACGTTCAAACATATCAGGGAGCAAATGCAGATAAACATGAATTTATGGTTGAATAAAAACATGAATAAAATCTGGTTTAAGAACAGTGTCACCTACTGATTTATCTAAATTCTCAATCACAACATGTCAAGTAAAGGTTCTTTCATGAAGTATTAATTAAGTATGAAGTATCGGGAAACGTACGAGCGAGTTTAATGGTTTACACTGTGGTTTCAACTTGACTACCTCGCCTGCGGGTGAAACAAGACACCCGTTTAAGGAGCATGCAACTTTACACATTCTAAACAAGAATATAAATACAGAGAAGTTAACTCTCAAAATTCGAAAAACTTTCCTATGTATTATCAGTGGGCTATTTCACCTTCATTTAGGCCTATATTACACCACTATAGGCTACACACAGCACGCACTATGGCAATTTTTAGAAAAGTATATAAAACTACTCCGTTTAAGAAAAGTATAGACATATTGTTAAAAAATAATAGCCTAAATATACATTTAAAACGACATTAACAGATTTGGAGAAATTATGACATTTGTAGTGACTGTCTGCTCATCCATCTGTGGGATTTTTTTTATATGTAATTTTTTTATGTAAGTTTATTTTAAGATGGTTATAGGCTACTGACCGCTGACTAAATGCACATTACGCGACGTGAATTAATGCATTCCATATAAAGAAAGTGTTCTAGTTAATTAAGTTGCCTGACCGAGACTATTTTCAAGCTGTAGTTACTAGACTCTTACCTTTCCTTGGCCTCCGCTGCTCGGTCGCGTTGACGTCTGTTTTTAAACCAGTTACTGACTTGTGTTGTCGTTAGCCCCGTTGCCTCTGCTAGTTCCCTCTTCTCCCGCGGGGAAGGGTACGGGTTATGGGTGTACCATTCCCGCAGCACGCTCCTGCTCTTTTCTTTAAAGCAGTAACTTGTCTCCTCGCCGTCCCAAATGGAGCGGGGTAGCGGAAACTTTCTTCGGACGCGGTACTTCCCAACAGCCCCAAGAGGGCGGCCCCGGAGCTTCTCAGCCTCGACATAATGCGCTTTGAGCCACAGCTGCTGCAGCTTCGGATGGTTGTGCGGAGAGAACTGGTGGCTCTCCAGAATCTTATAAAGCTCTCTGAAATTTCCCCTATGAAAAGCGACCACTGCTTTTGCTTTGAGCACACTCTCGTTCTTGTGGAGATGTTCGCAAGCCGGCAGAGACCACAAGAAGCGCCCGAGACGTTCAATGTTTCCACCCTGCTGAAGGACCTCGCAGACGCACGCCACTTGCTCTTGCGTAAAGCCGAATGTGGGAAGCATAGACATGGTTGTCACGAAAAAAGCGTTCACTTTTCGTACTTATGTCTGTTTTAACGATGACAGTAACAGTTCTTCAACAGATTTGAAGTAAACCCTTTGGTAGACAAAAATTAAGAACGACTTTTTGAGTAGACGAAATCAAATCCCACTCCCGGCGTAGAGAGCCACACAACTTTAGATCCGTTCAAGCAAGCATAATACACCGTATATCCATCTAAAGCACACGAGAGAAAGTTGTTCCTCCTGCGCGAGTCTCTCGCCACCTCTTCTATGTCGTTTCAGCATAACGCACTCCCGAAGAAGGACCTCGCTCTCTTGTTTTAATAATATTATTCTAAGCTGGCAAGAAAAGCGATTATGTGAACTGTGATTGGTTGGTTATCTGACCCGGGGATGATGAGGATAAGACAATAGTTTTAGTGAAATTATTTGCCATGGTTACGCTGTCATTCAAGGTAACCTGATATGCTTTGAGGTGGCTCCTTGGGCAGGCTGACTGATTATTCCCTTCATTTAGAGCCCGCCCACCGACGTCGAAATATAGCCTCGACTTTCCCTGTACATCACATTTTTGCCCGGGCTTTGACAGACACTTCTAGCAACCAAAGAGAGTTGATCTTTGAGGTAGTGAGGTAGCAGCAGTTGAGATGAGAGCGCCAGAGCAAGACTGCGCACCAGACGCTCTCCAAACTAAGGAGTGACTGACCGAGCCCGTTCTCATGAAAATGCGCAGTGACCATAAGCAGACAATCAACCCTGCAAACTACCACTCTGTAATTTGATGATTACATCAAAACTATTTAAGAGTTTGGGAAACTTTCAGAAACCACAGACATGCTCTCTCTAATTCTTTTACCGCACATTATTACTAGCTACTGATATCAAATGCCATAAAATAAAATCATCATTTGACTCAAACATGTTTTTGAGAGCACATTCAGTCTGCATTTTATTTTTCTGTTCAATTCAATTCAGTTTTTTTTTAAATGGACCAGTTGTGCTGTGCATTATTTAACAGTTGTTGTGGAGGATAAACAAGAGGGTATGTTTCTCCAAGCTCCAAGTGCACACGCGTGAAAGCCAGACATTATGGACTGGTGGGCAACAAGGGTTGGAGGGCGTTTTTAAGTAGTATAGAGCGGTTTTCAAGGATACACGTTAAAAAGAACAGCGATTGGGTATCATACCACAAAGACATATGAAACACTGCGAGGGACTTATGTGCCGGTAAGACAACTCAGATTCATTAAAAATGCTGTTGACCAAAGTTAATCGAAGTAAAAAAAATAGTATAGGCTAATGTTCGTCCTTTTACTAAGTTTTGTATATATTCTGAACCAAATCTATAGAACATTTGTTTTTCTCAAAGTTAACACGTAAAACACCGCACATACAAGTGAAAGAGGCGCATCTTTTTTAATGATGGCTATTACGCACACCATCATTGGCATATCATCAGTCAGTGTCGGTAGTCTGAACTGTAACTCACCATGTAGTGGCACAGAATCAAAGTTCTGCTTTAATCAGGAACACTCTCTGATTTCAGATGAATGATACTTGAGGCCACAAGAAAGTTAAGCAAAATCGCATCTTACATGAAATAAAAATGCTGACGCTGTTGAGACATGCCAAACTGGTCATAAAGCAGAGGGAAAATTGCTTGGTTTAAAGTCTAGTTTCTTTGCAGGTTTTTAGAGACCCGCATTGCATTGCTGCAGTAAAGGCCTGTGATGTGGCTTGTTAGTGAAGATTGAAGAAGACTTCAGGACTTGCATAGCATATTATTGAAAGCACGTCAAAGCATGTAACATTCTCTGAGGTTAACATCATGGAAAGATTACAATGCTACATTTCCAATATACCCCTTTTACTGGTCATTTTGCATAATATAGTCTGGGTTGTTTTACATGTGTAAATATATTTCTATACACGTTCTGACAAATGAATGATAACATAATGAAACAAATAATCAATGTTTCTGAAGTATTTTTGAATAGACATTTGTGTGATCTAATGACTCCAGAAATCTAGCATCACTTGAATTCAATATTTCCCTTTTTATATCAGCAACAGTTATAACTGCTATTATTATTACTACATAAAATATAAACTATATAATTAGCTACATAATTAACAGGGATGAAAGAACAATTCTAAAACCTAAACTCAAATTACCACTGAAATGATACTGTATATGCTGAATTTATACTGTGATTAGTAAGTAAATATATATTAGGCAAGGCAAAATAACATAAAAGCAGAGCTATTAATTCCCGCCTCAGAGACGGCCACTGCCCTAGGAAATGGGTAATAATATATGGCTCCTAAATTGCACTTTGCTGTGAGTAAACATTCCACGTGTTACTTTGATCCCATTAATTAATAATCATCCCTTACTCAAACAATACCAATATCTGATTTCCTATTAATGCAGATTATCACAATATGTTGGTCAATAAAACATTAGAGCTAAATAGTTAGCTTATTCTGTGATCGTCACAAATCGAGGTATTTTACCTAGGCTATATTTTCCATTTGTGACACTCTGATGAAACTACAACAATGCAGTGAAGTGAAGCAATGGAAAACACATACTGAAAGGATTTTGGATGGTCTGTGTGTGTGTGTGTGTGTGTGTGGTGGGGGGATGTCAGTGACAGGCCAAATCAAGGTACTCGTCTCGCCTTGACACTGTTTGTAAACGGCTTGTTTCCACGGATCATTTTGATCAGAGTTTTGCAGGACCTGCGCTGCTGGTCTGCACGGTGATTATTACGATGCTGATGAATGGGGATCGCGTTTCGTCTAATAGCCGCCCCCTGTTTTGACAACCTCCCACAGCTAACCGGAGAGCGCGCAGCCGCGACCTCCACTAATTGGACTGATTATTGCAAGATGTTTTTTCCTCTCTCGAAAGCGCAGGGTGGCGGCAGTGCGCGGCTGCTCCGTGGCTTGCACTACAAGACCTGATGAGTACATTCCTTCAGACATGTCATGTTTAGCAGGAATAGAAGGAATTAAACCCAGACGTGTGGTGTCGATGTGCGGTTGGTTCAGTGGACGCAAAACAAGACACCCGTCATAATTAAAAACTGAAATAGAGCCTGTTAATAGATAACCAAGTTGAATTTTGTAATTAAAAAGACCTAGTCGACATAAGTGTGCATAATGCTGTCAATCACGACACACTTTCTATGCATTTCGAAACACAGAGACTTAACAACATGGGAAAATGTACAGGCCTAAATCTGACACAGTATGAGTGACTAAAACAGCCTAGACGGGCACACACACAAACAATAACTGTCTTATGTTTTTATGTGTTTGTTGCATTTGCGACTGTTTTGTGCATCTGCGAGGTTTCCTAGCCTAATTGTTTACCTATCTGAATAAAAATGCTTATATAATATGAAGTTTTGTAAATCGGTCATTATTATTTTGAACTTGAATTTGATTAATACAAACAAACAAACAAATGTATTAATGTTACAGTCTGTCGCTACAATCACACTTTGTATATACCAAATAAATAATAAATAAATAATAGCTAGAATAAATAAAAATAATAGATAGTAAATATATAGTAATTTTATTTCAAAGTTTGAGAAAGCCCAAAACACATTGAAACATAAATGTGTTACAACACTTACTCTCTGCTAAACAAATGAGAACTATCACAATTTGATTAAGTTGGTAACGAAATTTGTTGTAGGCTATGCTCTGGGTTATTTGCAGCTGTATCCGGACGAGTTTCTTTAACGATGATGGCGCTCTTTAAGCAACAAGTGCTTTTCTTCTATTGGTATTATAATCAGTGCAGGAAATTTCTCCCATTCTGACTGTCTCTATACATTTGAAACTATTAGGAATGGTTATTGTTATTAGTGCACAACTTATTGTGACGTGCACAGACTTGCGTGCACCCTGGAGACTGAAGTCGCGCGTGACCGAGGCGAATCTCGACGGGAACAGTAGTAGCCCAGCTGTCAGATGAGCCAGTGCGCTCAAATCAACAATACAAGTGCATTAAGATTGGATCAAGCTGCTGGCCATATCTAGGTTAACTTATTACGTCTATTCTGCGTTTTATGTATTTTTTTATTTTTTACAAACTTGGAAAGTATCATTTATAGTTTTACTAAGATAAAATAAATATAAAAGTATTTGGGAACGTAGGTCAGTGGTTGGCCGTACGGGTACATAAATATCAATTGTCCTCAGCATTTAAAAAAAAAAAAATTGTGGTGTTAAATAAGACAGTTTTTTATTTAATAAATCGTATGGTATCTGATATCTCAGCAATTATACAAGTATTCAACGTGTGCATCGGTCATTGACTTATATGTGTATTTTATATCCATGTAGGCTGTAAATAATCCAACAGAACATTGTGCCGATTCTATGTGAACAAAAGATAAGCATATTCTGTAATCTACAGATTAAATGACTGTACTTATCAAATAAATAAATAATAAAACACTAACAGCTGTATGGTAGAGTTGGGGTACTCGAACTTGGACTCGGACTCGAGTCCGGACTCGAGTCCAATTTTGAATGAACTCGGACTTGTCACGCACTCGGAAGAATTTGTACTCGGACTTGACACGGACTTGAACATTTTGGACTCGGAAAATATTCCGAGTACAGTCGAGTCCACGTCATGTGTAACAATAAAACCAGCATAAAATTGAAATTATAAATTTATGAATGTCTCCCCTTCTGTCATTTTACTGCACCACACCGGCAGGCAGAAGTCTCATGCTTGCAGACGAAACACACGCACCACTCACTGGATATCAATGTGGATTAGTGATGGGAAGCTCGATTCTTTTCCGCGAACCGTTTCTTTCGGACGGTTTGATTCAATAAACCGGTTGAAAAAAAAAACAGTTCACCGGATACATAATCCATTGCGATGTATTTGTTATTAAATGAACTTACGTTTCGTCAGATTGCCCTTCATTCAAGCCCTCGGTTTACCCGCACTCATTACATTAGCACAAAATCAGTTCAGAATCAATCACCAAAAGAATCAGTTCGGTTCAGACGCGCTGTGAGTCAGTCGGCTTCATGCTGAATCACGAATGCGCAGTATCATCAGCTCCTCGGTTCTCGAATCGGACGCGTCCGAAAGAAACGGTTTTCGGTTCAGTTTACTGATGACCTGAAAACTGATACAACCGGTTCTTGACTCGAGAACGAGAATCGCTCAAAACCCGGGTAGGAAAATCTGACAGGGTAGGATAAAATGTCAGGACACTGGCACATGCTGCGCAGTATCATCAGCTGCTCTACTCGTGTTCATGTTCTGTTTACTACAAACTCAGTTTGTGAATCTGTCATCATTAACTATAAATACAGTACATATATTTCATAAATCATCCCTTATTCATATTAAACATGGAGTCTAGAGTCTTAATTATTGTCCAACTTCCCTGAAAACCCCTTTGGCCCATACATAATCTACAATATACAGATTAGAAACATGTAGCCCCTATCTTAAAAAAACGTATATATATATATATATATATATATATATATATATATATATATATATATATAGTTTTATCACACTTTCCGATGTTTAACAAAATACTTGAAAAATTACACGCACGCAGTATCATCAGTTCATCGGTTCTCAAATCGGACGCCTCCGAAAGAAACGGTTTTCGGTTCAGTGTACTGGTGATCCGAAAACCAATGCAACCGAGTACCAAAGACAAGCAGCAGCAACCAACAGATGCTGCATAGCTCAGCATTGCAGGATTTGCAAGACCAGAACTGACCAAACAAGCAATGCAACTTTATGATGCAAGTTCTCCAAGACAACAAGAAATTCATAATGTCATCATTAAGGATCTCCTCATTGGCTGCACTTTACCTCTGTCAAATGTGGGGGAGAGGCATTAAATAACTGAAATGTCATCTTTAACTGGAGGACAATATAGTGTGATACAATAATAAAATAGGTTCATTTGTATTTTCATGCACTTGTAATACAATAAAACCTTTGAAACCTTTTTTGATAGGAAACTAGTTCTGTTGACATAAAATAAAAATGTTCAATGACAATGACTACATGTAACAGTGGTATTTTTTTATTACATTTTCATATTGCCATTGGTTTAATGGGTTGAAAGGTTAAAATATTAATAGAATGTAAAAAATTACAATACCAATTTATAATCTTTTTTAATTTAATTACTTTCTGGACTCGGGCGGACTCGACTCGGACTCGGCCTTTAAGAACTCGGACTTGAGTCCAACTCGGCCCCTTTTGGACTCGGACTCGGACTTGGACTCGATGTTTGTGGACTTGGTCTTGACTCGTACTCGACAAAGGTGGACTCGGACCCAACTCTACTGTATGGAGTAGGCAGGCAGAAGGTAACATGAATGCCCAGACTATTTTTACTGTCATCCTGGATGGTGTGACCCTTATGCCTGATAAATGTTTATCTTTGTTGTTGTTGTTTTATCAACAGATCAGTTTTCTGCAGCCTAACTATAATAAAGGATTTTGTCTGTTTGCTGCATTTGTAGAATGAATAAGAAGGCAATAGGAAACCACATATTGTAAAGATTATGTGGCAATTTTGAGTAGAAGTGTGTATAAACGTTTACACTGGCCCTCTGTACATGATTTAACACAGATCATCAGGTTGAAGAAACACCTGTAAAAAAACAGCACCTTTGCTTAGGATGAAACATTTACAATGTGTTTGATGTTATTTATATTTTACTAATGCTTCATAATGGCATGCAATAATATGATCACAGATTCAATTAGTTCACCATTAAATGAATGTTATAAAACATAAATTTAGAACATTCTAAAATATATTTTTAGTTATTTAAAGTTAAACATTCATTTCTCAATACTGTCTAGTGGAAACACAATATAAAATATGACTGGAGTATATGTAATAAAATGGTGAACTAAATTAAATTGTGTTATTAAGGGTAACAAGCATAGCTTTGACAGGATGGGACTGTTTAAAAGTGGCTGCTTGTTGAGAGAGTAGGATTCAGCAGAGATTTTCATTTTTGTTTTATTTTTTTTTTTTAGTTTGAATAGAGCTGATTTTGAAGAGCAAGAACATATGTTCACATTACTTGCCTCAGATTTTTGTCCTCGTTTCTCACTTCTTCAGGTCAGCATTAGTTTGGTGACTGAAAGCAAGAAAGGTTTGATGGCTGGGATTTTTTTGCACTTGTAGACAAAATTAAACAATGAACCAGGATGTGAGATCATTTCAAGCAATTCTTGTGTGTTATGGCATTACTTTAACCTACAGTTACATTTTTACACTTTTATATACCTAAAAACATATTTTATAACTGGGAACTGGGAAAGAATCACAGAATAGTATTATCTCATTATCAGTTTGATAGAAGTAATCTAATATGAGACCAATTTAATAATGATATCAAGCAATAACACATAATTGATTTTAATGAGAAGAATATATCTAAAAGTTGTAACTTTATTAAAGAAAGTTTTTATTTTCCGTGACACTGTTTTCTCACAAAAAAAATAATTTTGATAAAATCTGTTTATTACCTTGATTTATAAACTAAAACTACTAAGCATTCTATAATTTTACAAATGTATTCCAATGTTAAAGTACTGTACAACAATTGAATTTCGCTGATTACATTGCATATGTGACTGATTTGTGAAAGATAACCTAATTTAAGATTAAAAAAATACAAGCAAATTGTTCATATTATATATATATATATATATATATATATATATATATATATATATACACAGTATATATTGTAGAGTATAAAAATCATTACACCTATGGAGAGTCTCCATTAACAACAAATGCAAGTATGTGTGTGTGTGTGTGTGTGTGCATGTGCTGGGGGTCTTCATGGGGACAGTGGAATTACTGTCAGTTGAATACAAATTGCAATAATACCGTCAGTGCAGGCCACCCACACTCTCTTACGCACAGAGCTGATGGATGGCTACATGTGTCCACTCCAAAATAGAAAGCCAATCTATAATGTTTCAGTCACTTATAGTTGGATCTCTAGAAATTTGCCTATTTACTTAAATATTTACAACTTAAAAACAATATTTTTTTGAGCAGTTTTCTTCTGATTAATTTTTTTAAATTATTATTATTATTATTTTAATTGTGTTTAAAGAATATAGTGTGAACATATACTTTAAACAAACAACCTTTGCAAGATTAGTCCTTTACAATACAAAATAATCTCCAATATAAATCAAAACTGTTGCACATGATAGACAGCATAATGCCTTATTGTTTGACTGTTTATATTGTTAATGTGACAAATGTAACCATGGCTTATATGGAGCCCGTTAATTTCATAACAGTGCAAAAGTCTGACATCTGTTAGTAGCTGGTACCTCTTTGTTATTTACTTCGCAAGCACAAGCTAGACAAAAATGTTGTAGCAAATGGTGACAATTTATTTTGATCAGACGGATAATCCAACCAATTCAAACCGTTGTTCTGCAGGAAAATAACATTTTATATTCATACACACCAAGTCTGAATCTAATGATTAAATACAGTGCAGGACAGGACAGCAGCAACTCAGCCATCATATGCATGAGTGTGTGTTTGCCAGTGTGTGTGGCAGCTGGAGCAGACATTTGGACAGTAGAGCAGTCCTCCGCAGTCACGCATTAGAGAGGACTTTACACCCACAGGTCAGGGCTGATAAAAGGCCTGATGGCTGTGAGATGGTACACAGTAGAAACAAGTGCCTGTATGTGTTACAAAAGACCCAGAGAAGAGTGAACAGCTGGCTTTACATATATGCTTAAATTATTACATTAGAATTTATTGTAAAAATTTGAGCGTGCTTCACAAAAGAGGATCATTTCAGAAGAAAAAAAAACGGGAATAAAGGTTCAACAATTATATCCCATTAAATTACTATTTTACAATTTATTTGAGTTACGATTCTAAGATTTAAAGGAATCGTTTACTCAAACATGAACATTTTCACTGTGTGAAACATTCTTATATGATTCTCAAATTAGAATTTTCATTTTTTGGGGTAAACTACTCCTTTAAGATAAAGTCAGTGGATACGTTATTTATGTTCCTGTATGAAGCTATGGCTGAGTATCAAATATAAGCATATAAAAAAAATGAAAGGAAAGCATTTGGATATTTATTGTTGCCCAGCAAGTTTTTGGCGTCCTGTCTGAGCCTCACCTGAGGGACACAGACACAGGGGTCAGCCGTGGCCCACGCTGATATAGAGACACAAGGTCAAAGCTGTATTTACATCAACTATAGTAATATTATCAATAAAAGCAGAAAGAGAGGCACCTTGCAGTAACTCAGTGCAGACAAGTGTCTAAGCAGCTGTTCAGAAGCTTCCTGGTGTCCCGTGAAGGACCGAAGGGGGAGGGTTTGGTCTGCATTGGACGAGATGTACAGTTCTCCAGCTCTCTAATTAGGTTCAGATATGGTTAAAGGGATAGTTACCCCCCCCCCAAAAAAAAAAAAAAAAAACCATCACCATCAAGTCGTTCCAAACCTGTATGATTTTTCTTTGGCAGAACATGAAATAAAAAATAAAAAAATCCATACAATGAGGTCCAATATTTTTGACCCATCTAAGTTTCATTTTAATAGCTGACACATTCTTTTAAGTATTTTGATGATAATGATGACAGCTGTCCCTTTAACAATATATGGCCTTATGTTCATCATCGATATTGTCCTCTAGAGACAACGGTTTTGATTCCAGTGCCTATAGTAAGTAACACCTCACAGAACTGTCGAGTCGGCAGATTACAAGGTACAACCAATACTGGTATGGACATGTCTGTATTGTATTGATATAACCTCACAGTCGCGAGGAGGTTGACCTCTAATGTGATCCGAATGATGAACTGATAAGGCTCGGAGAGGAACTTTAATATTCAAAGAGGGAAGTGACTGGAAACGGGTAAATTTTAGGGCCTCTAATTGCCAATAAACCTGGATGTTCCTCTCCCACCACTGCAGTAAAACACAAAGGTGAAATTATTGAGAATTAGTACATTCTTGTGTCTTTTAAAGGGTCAGAGGGGTTCAGAGTCAACATGCCTATAGAACACATGCCTTCCCTTGACAAAAATCACTTTTTGAAAAGCAGCCAGAGTGCAGGCTTGAACATTAAAACAATATATATATACACCCAGCCATATATACGTGGGGCTGTGGTGTTTCCCAGCTGACCTCTCTGTTACAGGCCAGCTGCTTTCTGCATTCGTCCTGCTCTCCAGTTCCATCCTGATATTTCCTCTCCCTGGCTTTGAATAATAATCCTAAAGCAACCAGAAAATTAGCATTCACTTTCCATCAAATGACTTCAACAGTTCCCTTTTTAAAAATGCACAGATCGCAAGCGGTCTAACTTTAGTAACACTTCAATAGTATAAGGGGGGAGGAGAGAGCGTTGGGTTCATTAACGCTCCTCTGAGCGAGAGGGGTACTGTCCTTCTAATGGTTTCTTTGGATGCCATATGTCCTTCATGTCAGCTAAGATTCTACAGTTACAGTTCAGGTTAGTGTGAAAGACAGACAAGTTGTATAATAAGAGGCCTTGGGGCTTTTTAAGCAGATCTCTCCATCTTGCATTACCATCAATAAATTCAACCCTGCAATAGTGCTGACATAAATTAGGGGCCCTGTTCTCCTGTAACTGTAATTCCAAAGGTGTCATTGTTCAGAAACGCATTAGCAACCCTCTGCGCAGCCTTGCAGTTCCGCAATTAAACGGCCACTTCTTCAACAAATGCCTCCTCTTCTTGGGTCACTGATAGCGAAAGGCTCTTAAACTTTATATTCCCCGATGGAACTGAAAAGCAAGCACAACATTGAAGTTTGTTGTTTTGGCAAACTCATTAATGCTCTGTTCTTTGGGGGGTGTTAGAGTGTTTATTGCAGCCACAGGCATTTCTAGTATCAAGGGTGTTATTTCCTGGCCTGGTGCGGTTTTAGCCTGTAAAGCCTGTAAATTACTATAGATACTAGGGTACTAATTTGTGATTTTATATATGTATATTATATATATATATATATATATATATACACGCAGTAATGGCCAAAAAAAAATATCGGCACCCTTGGTAAATATGATCAAAGAAGGCTGTGAAAATTAATCTGCATTGTTAATCCTTTTTAACTTTTATAAAAAAAATAAATAAAAAAAAAATAAATAAAAATAAAAAAAATCACAAAAATGTATCCCTTCATTGGATAATAAGAATTTAAAAAGGGGAGAAATATCATAATGAAATATAAGTTTTTCTCAAATACTCGTTGAACACAATTATTGGCACCCCTAGAAATTATTTTGTGTAAAATATCTCTGAAGTATACTCTCCCATTCATATTCACAATTTTGAGCACTCCAGCATGATTATAAACATGAAATTATCCAGCCATGGCTTCCTGTTTGACAGAAATATAAAGAGGAGGGAAAACAAAGCCCAAATTCCCTTAATCATCCATCAAAATGAGAAAAACCAAATAATATATTTCTGTTGATGCTGCAAAAGATAATTAAACTTCCCAAATTAGTGAAGTGGCTTTAAGAAAAGAGCTAGAGCAGTGAAAATTCCCATTTCCACCATCAGGACAATAATTGAGAATTTCCAATCATCATAAAATGTTCTGAAACTGCCTGGAAGAGGACGTGTGCCTATATCATCATAATGCATGGTGACGAGGAGAGTTTGAGTGGCTAAAGACTCTCCAAGGATCACAGCTGGAGAATTGCAGAAAATAGTTGAGTCTTGGGTTCAAAAATCTAAAAAAAATGTCAAACAGCACCTACATCACCACATGTTGTTTGGGAGGGCTTCAAGAAAAATTATCCTAGCTCATTCAAAAACAAACTAAAGCATATTCAGTTATCAGACATGACTGGAACTTCAAATGGGACTTCTATGGTGAGATGAAACTTAAAAATGAGCTTTTTAGCACCAAACACTCAAGATGGGTTTGGTGAACACAGAGATAAAAAGTACCCCATGTGTACAATGAAATGTACTGCTGTATTTTTTATATTGTGGGCTTATGTTTCTGTTGGAGGTCCTGGAGGTCTTGTTTAGACACATGGCATCTTTGATTCTATAAAATACCAATATATACAGAATCAAAACCTCACAATCCTCAAAAACAACAAAGAAATGGGTCACTGAGCACAAAACCAAGCTTCTGCTATAGCCATTCCAGTCTTCTGACCTGAACCCAATAGAAAATGAGAGGAGTGAACTGAAGAGGAGAAGCACCAACCTGGAGCTGGGAATCTAAAGGGTCTGGAGTGATTCTGGATGAAGGAATGGTCTCTGATCTCTTGTGAGGTGTTCTCTAACCTCGTCAGGCATTATAGGAGAAAATTTAGACCTGTTAAACTGGCAAATGGAGGTTTCAAAAAGTATTGAATAAAAGGGTGCCATTAATTGTGGCCAATGTGTATTAGAGAAAAACATTCATTTCATAATGATACCCCCCCCCCCCCCATTTTAAATTCTTATTATCCAATGAAAGGATACAATTTTGTGATTTTAAAAAAAATAAAAGATCATATTTAACAAGGTGGCCAATATTTTTGGCCATGACTGTATATATTGTAACTTTCATGTAACTTTCATTTGAGGATGTAATCTTGGATTATTTTAAATCTTAAATCCTCTCATGCATTACAATTTATTTTCTTTGAAATGAAATCTTCAAAATACATATTTCATCCATTTACAATCTTGTTTGATTGCAGATGGATATGAATATCATGATATTCAAGATAGGAATATAAAAAAAACAACAACAAATAAACAAAGAAAGAATTAAAATAACTCACTATAATAATAATAATAATTATAAAACAATAGCACAGTTTATAGTGTCAGTACCATCATTTAAACAACAGATTATCATTAACAAAGAATGGGGATTAATAAATGATGGCCAAAAATCAAAAAGCAAAAATTGTAATTGCCCATTTTAATATATAATTAACAATAAAACAATAATAATAAAATGCATTTTTAAATGTTATAACAACAATAACAATTATTATTATTATTAGTTTTATTATTATTATTATTATTATTATTATTACCAAAATCTTTTTTTTTTTTTTAAAGAACTGAGCTGTAAACAGTAGTTTCTTTGAAGTGTCCTTTCTGGAAATAAGCACTTAAAACCTCTCTTTTGGATCAGCATATTTGTAGTTTTTGTCCGGTCTAGTCTAGTCACTAATTCAATCATTCACGACTGCTTGGAACAGGAAAGGAAGACATTGACTTAGTTGAGAAAAGCGTAAATGGAGGGTTATGTAAGTCAATACTAATTTAATGAAGACAGGCCTTCACCTGTTTTTCACCTTTTAAATTTGCCACAGCTTTCAATGCGGCATTTATTAAAGACAGGATCTATTTTGCTTCCTTGATTTGCACGTTTTAAAAGACAACATGCGAGGCTCTCTGCATACAGAAGGGCTTGTTCTGTCAGGGCTTGTTCTGTGAGCTGCGAAAGGCCTCGGTAAAGGTTAGACAGAGTGAGAACCGGCCTTTGAGTGAGGCCTCCAAGAGAAATAAAAAACACCCACTCCTCATGCTTTCGGTCAAACGTAGATTCAGCCGAGAGGAGGCTGGCAACTTGCCCAGCTGAAGCTAAAGCGACTCGCTCAGTCAAGTTATCAGAGGCGACCACCACACCAAACAAGTGGACACCGGGCACAGGATGTACCAGATGGCAGACAGTGGGAACGTGAGTAACACAGAACCCATCACAAGAAAGGTCAGGAAGAGAACGGAGGAATGGGAAATGACATAGGATCTTCTTTTCGCGAATCTGTATGTTTTTTTCAATGGCTTCAACCAAAGATTCGCTGCCTTTTCTGATGAGTGACAGGCAAGAGCAGGATAGCTGACATTTTTGAAGTATGAATTTCACCGTTTGTGTTTTTTTGCAAAACACTAAGTCAGATCAGTCCCTCTTGATTGGCAAGAAGGGCTTGTCCTGCGTTCGACCTGCCGGCAGAACAGGGGGGTTTTATTGGCGAGTCAAGTTCAATTTATAAAAGCTGTTCAACTTAATTCATAGGATTTCATTCCAAATACATGCATTGGGATGAAGTCAAATACACTTAGTATTGCAACTACAACTTTCACACGTAAAACTGCAAATTAACCACAAAACAATACTTCGTAAGCATCTAAGTATATGGGAACAGACAAGGAGTACAGAGTACACTGAAGTGCCATTGCAGTGTACATTTCACATGAATTGAGACCAGAGGAAAAAGCAAGAGAGAGCAAAAGAGATGTTCTGTGTCTGGTCTTGATCCCAGCCTAAAGGAGTTCCTCCTCCTGCCCTCTCAGAGGTAAAGAGAGCTAAAGAGCTCAGAGCTGTTGTGACATCTCAGTGATTGATAGGTAAAATGAGACCCATCCTGTAATAAAAGCAAAGTCCATGCAACAAAAGGCAGGATTTTAAAATCCTAGGTCAATACAGAACATTGATCCCACTAGAGGGAAAGCAAAGGAAAAAGATTATAAACTCTAGAGACAAAAAACAGAAATAATCCATCATGAAAGAAAGAATGAAGTATTACACGAATTGTCGGTTTATGCGAGTTGGTCATCTGGATAATAGACGAGGCACTGCAGAATCACGCTGACCAGATATTCTATAACCCTCAGACTATAAAATCCAGGTCTGGAATCAATCTGTGATTTTTATAGCTGCCCTGTTTCTGCTCTCCGTTGTTTTATCAGTGAAAGGATGATACATTTTTGCGCTCTACCTGCTCACATGCACTTCACCGGAGTGCTGAAATGCTACAGGAGTAATAAATAGTAGTCGTAGCTTTAGAGCCTGTCATCAGCGCTCAGTCTGGTCTCTAGGAGTTCACTGGTTCAAAAACATTTCTGACCACTCCAAAGACATAAAACAAGTTGGATTTTACCTATCCATCTATTCATTATATGCCGGAAAGACTTCAAATGCACAGAAACATCTAGCCATGATCATCTTCCACATTCTTTCTCAGACCGCCTCAAACTATGAATTGTGAATAACGTCTCGACTCCTTGGTTAAACAAGTGCGACAACACCTACATGTCTTCAGAATCTATGTAACAGCAGCATGCGACCACTGAAGCAGACCTGCTCCTGGCTGCGGTATTGAACCACAGAATCGCACACATGCACGCACCCACACAGATGTCTCATTGTTCCTTAGTTCCTTACCCGGTGTGTTTAATTAAAGCTGAACTGCAGGAATGTCCCCACAACGGCAAGGAAAAAGCACTCTTCTTCCTTCTTCTCAGCCAGTCTCTGTCTTTCATCAACCTGTTCCAAAAATCGATCCTCTCCTGCAGTACTTACTCTTTAATAGCATGCAACAAATAAATTGGCGTTGAAGACCAGTGCATATTCATGTCAGTCTTATTTCATGCTTTATATTTTCCTGATGCCTTCATAACTTTTGGCACTGCAAACAGTTCTGGGAAGTGACAAAAGCCAATTGAATACGAATTGTGGCTCACTTTAGTCATCCCATTTTAATGTTAAAATAATAGACCATTTTATTTTATTTTTTCTTAAAGTGAAGTATTCTCTTTCTCATTTTGGTTTCCCTCCATTTCTTTTTTTACCATTATAGCTCTAGTTCATCCAGCACCAGGGTCAACATACAGCTTGTCTGGTGGTAAAGGTTATCTCATCAGCTCATGTTCAGTTTGAGTGACCAACTCAGTAGGTGGACTGAGGTGTTTGTAAAGTGATCACAGCAGTAGAGTTCTAGTTTACAGAGATAACAGGCCATCTGCTGCTCATCCAGTCTGCCTTGTGAGTCAGCTAATGCTTTTAAACCGGCCTCATCCACAGCAAAGAAGGTATCAAACATGCCTAGCTCAGACAGGTGTGATGACTTCACATGTAGCACGCTTTTGTAAATATTATTTCATTTTTTTCTGTTGCTAAGGCACATTTAATTAAACAATAACGCATTTCTCAAAATTATAACCACAAAACTGCAACTGTAACCTAATTTATCAACAGAATTTATTTCAGTAGGCTTTTATGAAGAAACAAAGACTGGAGTGAATTACTGCCGTTGCTTGAATCTGTGTTGGGTTTGACACATGTTCAACAGTGTAAATTGGTCTGGTTGGCCAAAACATTTTAATACAATGAACCTACATCAACTAAAGTGCTAGGATCCTGGTAATAAATACATCAATAGAAAATAATGACTCATTATATAGTTGAGCTTAAAATATTGTTCTTGGAGGATAAAGAAACAATTGAGGAAAAGTATTTTTACTACTCGAAAAACAACTTTGGATGTGGATAAATCATGTTGAATAAAAACTGTAAAAAAACACTAAATTCAGTAAAAATATTTGGCCAAATAGGTGAAAATGGGTGACATAAAAAGAATCAGTCCCACTTGAAATTAGGTGACCTAAACTACTATATACTTAATCAAAATAAATAAATAAATAAGTACAGTGTACCAAACAGTTTTGCTTCTATTGAGGTGGGATACAGGTAAGTTTAGGGACAGGTTTGGTGGTATGTGTAGGTTTAACGGTGGGTTAAGGTGTAAGGGTAGGTCAACAGTGTAATTAGAAATGTAATTACAAAAATTATTTACAGATGTAATTACATGCAGGTAATTTTAAAATATAAGTACAATGCAAAAACATGTGTGTACACAATAAATGCACTGCTTCAAATTACTAATTTAAATATAAGAACATAGTAGCTGAAGCCATATAATACAAAGAGGGACCAAAGATTCAAACCCATTTTCAATCGAATTTACATCCCAGATAATGTTACTCTACCGTAGATCTGGCCTCTTCAGGCAAGACTCCATGCTAATGTTCTCAGCAGCCACCTCCACTGGCTGGAGAAGATTTTCCTGCTCATATGGATTTCTTTAATAGAACAAAAGAACGTGGTCAACTACAGTTCTCAGCAGAGACAAACATTCTCATTGGCCTTTCTCTCCCTGTTTTATAGCATTTCTACTGTACTTGTAATTTGAACATCATTAGGATGCAAAACCACTTAACTAAAGCGAGGCTATTTTTAAACATCCCGAGGTTCGGAATTGAATGTGATCAAATTTGCATACTAGTGTTCACATGGAGAGAATTGGTGTGAGTGAGAACACTGCTATGGTTTCTGAAAGGTAGTGCTTTTCATATGAATGCATGCCATACTGAAGAAGAGTGTTTTTGTGTAAACAGATGAAGGAAGAACTGCTATAAACATTAGATCTCCATGAACGTTTCTAAATGCATGTTATTGATCTTGTTGTGAACAAGTCATCCATGCATGCCTTTCCTGTTTTTAGAATTAGATTTGTAATTTTTAACCAACTCAATCTTCCAATGAAACTGTGGAAACATATGCTGGATTCCTCCAATTATTTAACCCCGCCTCTTTGTTACAATTACTACAAGCTTGTATTCAGATTAGCCTCAATTCAATCAACCAGTGGAACCAAGTCCTTGCATTACATGCTTTCTTATCCGATAATCCATTTCAATCTGATGTATGCCACAATACGGAAGAAAAGCTCTGTCACTACTACCGTTACAGTAATTTTACAAATGCTACTAATGTACACTTACTAAGTCCACATAAATCTGAGTCTCTGAAATACAAAGACATTGTTCACATCGCCGATCTGAACTCTGTCTCTTCACAGCAGCTTGACCTGCTGGCCAGCATCTGTTCAAGCCCTGTGAGGCAAGTGCTACCGAAACACTTATTAAAGTGGACATTAACAAGGCAGCGTACTAGCCAAACGCCTTGTAAATTGGACGAGCAAGGTGTCGAGATCATTAATTTTAATGGGGAGAGCCGATAATAATCTCATTGGAGCTCTTATTTTACTGACATCGCTCTCCTGGGCTGGTCGATACGACTGGGATACAAGGATAAAACGCTCAACTTATCAAAGCAGCACAGCTTGAAATCATTACCTATCAGTATTAGTTAAGGCTCTATTACAGTACGCATAATGCAGATTCCCAAACTCCTGAAAGTGGCTGTCATTGGAATTTTAATTGACTAACATGAAGGAGGTTGTAATTTTTCCCCAGCCCATCTATCTTCTCCCTCACCTTCCTCGTATCTACCTTTCTGCTTCTACGGAACAATAAAATCGTCTGGATTTAAGTTATGGCAAGTTTTTGAAGTGCTACAGGCGCCCGTAAATTTGGCGGGCACCTTTGGGAGCCACTGCGGCGGAGTTGGCTGTGCCACTATTTCATAGCCTAAATGATTCATGGCTGTCCATGCCGTTACCACAGAGGTCCCGTAAATCTAAACTCATGCTGCCGTCATTAGGGAACAGGGGGCCGGCAAGCAGAGGCCCAAGGGCCACATCACATGGACTAACGCTTTTGGTCATTTCACTGCTCTTCACATTTCATCTAGGTGAACCCTTGCCAGCCAGACAGGCTTCAGACTTTGGTGGACTGCGACCCTAGAGATGTCACAGCGACTTCGCCCACGCACACGTCTGGCCTTGCTTCTCACTGGCTAGCAGCAGCTGTCCTACACGCTCGTAAAATCATATTCCTATTAAGATATAAAAAGGTTTTGCAACAAATGCACCATTTCATAGGCTTGAGAGGAAAATGTCAGTGGGAGAGTAAAACTGAGTTATTGCTTCCAGTTTGACAAAGAGCAGCAACAAGTAACTGATAGAATATAAGAAAAGGAGGTTAAAGAGGAAGAAAATATAGCAGGATAAGCCCAGGAGGGGTGCACATGGTCTTTGTCCATTTCTTACACAAGCTCCTGGGCTCCTTGTTGTAGACACCTGTGCACGTCTAATGTTTCAGCGAGTCTCTAAAAAACAAACGCACAGCTCCGATCTCTTAATCCGCGTGGCTCCTTGGAGCATGGTCACATGATACGGCTGGGTCGATGATGATGGTGGGCCACGGTGGTAGGGGTGCATGAGGGGGGGGTGAGCTTAATCTTTTTTAATTCAAATCAAGGAGGTCCCTGGTGGGACACAGGGATGATACCCTATCCGCTGCAATCAGGCTGACCTCCACTTCGGGCGCGCTCTAAATGATTAATGGAGCTGCCTTCCCACCGGTTTCCACGGCAACCGGTAACCGGATAGCCCACAGGAATTCGGCTGCCCGCCCAAGTGAGCGCCAAGGGAGGAGGCAGAGAGGGAGAGCGAGAGAGAGAAAGAGCAAGAGGAAAAATAGAAATGAAGCAGTGGTACAGTCTGTATATGGGAGAGGGATGGGGGTCGAGAGGAATAGTCCTAGTTCCAGCAGAGAAGGAAAACAGAGACTTCCGTGAAGATGTGGGGTGAAAGCATAACTTTGTGAGATAGAATGATGAATTGGGATGTAATGCAAGCTGTTGACTATTTTAATAAACAAGCAATAGATTAAAAGATTGCCAAAAAAGCAGCATCAACATCTATCATCCACACTTAATCGAAGTACAATAATATACAGTTATCTTCAAGATAAAGCAGGTTTTTGCTTTGCCAGACTCCTCTCAGTCAAAGTACACATGACACAATGTGTAAACAAATCTAGATAGCCTTACAGAGAAAACACAACACTGAGGTCAGAGGTACGGTTTCAGTCTAGTACAGCTGTTAAAAACATACAAATCAAATAAATGAAAATAGTTGATATGTGTTTAAAAAATGGAAATTGTGCCAATAAACCAACATTAGATATTATTAAGTATTATATTAACAACATGTACAAAGATACATTGTTAACAGATAATACAATAATCTTCGAACAAAACGTACATTACAATTACAAAAACTGTATGTATAGAGTACTTTTACATTTTTTGCTCAGCTTAAAGGGATAGTTCACCCAAAAATCGAAATTATGTCATTAATAACTCACCCTCATGTCGTTCCAAACCCGTGAGACCGCCTTTTATCTTCGCAACACAGTTTAAGATATTTTAGATTTAGTCCGAGAGCTTTCTGTCCTTTCATTAAAACTGTGTGTACGGTATACTGTCCATGTCCAGAAAGGTAAGAAAAACATCATCAAAGTAGTCCATGTGACATCACAGGGTCAGTTAGAATTTTTTGAAGCATCGAAAATAAATTTTGGTCCAAAAATAGCAAAGACTATGGCTTTATTCAGCATTGTCTTCTCTTCTGTGTCTGTTGTGAGAGAGTTCAAAACAAAGCAGTTTGTGATATCCGGTTCGCATTATTCGAATCATTCGATGTAACCAGATCTTTTTGAACCAGTTCACCAAATCGAACTGAATCGTTGTAAATGGTTCGCGTCTCCTCGGTTCTCGAATCGGACACGTTCTGACAGAAACGGTTCTTGACTCGTGAAAGAGTCAATCTTTCGTTCGTTATCTGGCTCGGCTCGGTGTTCATCTTCAGTTCTCTCTTCACAACAGTTCAGTCAGTGTACTGTTTGAGTAAATGAATTACTCCGGGATATTGGTTTGTTTTAACTCAGAGGGAGTGTTAGCCACGTTAAAATAGTTAACAGCTTAAGTCATTTGTGGATTAATGCGTATTGGAGCCGCGAACCATTAAAATTATTCAGTTCAATTTGGTGAACTGGTTCAAAAAGATCTGGTTACATCGAATGATTCGTTCGCGAACCGGATATTACAAACTGCTGTGTTTTGAATTCTCTCACAACAGACACGGAAGAGAAGACAATGCTGAATAAAGTCGTAGTTTTTTCTATTTTTGGACCAAAATGTATTTTCGATGCTTCAAAAAATTCTAACTGACCCTCTGATGTCAAATGGACTTACTTTGATGATGTTTTTCTTACCTTTCTGGACATGGACAGTATACCGTACACATAAGTTAGCTTCAATGGAGGGACTGAGAGCTCTCTGACTAAATCTAAAATATCTTAAAACTGTGTTCCGAAGATAAACGGAGGTCTCACGGGTTTGGAACGACATGAGGGTGAGTTATTAATGACATAATTTGGATTTTTGGGTGAACTATCCCCTTTAGGTCTAAATAAAATTGCACATTTAAAGTGCATGTGTATGCATGTGTGGGCAAGATTACAACTATTGACATAGTGCCATGCTTAAAATACCGCCATTATTACCTCTTCTTCTGGCCATCAGACATAACACATGGGCTTTGCAACTTTTAAAATAGCTGCTAAGCCCATTGTCCATCCATCCAGAGGGCGATTGATGAGGGAATCTATGTTAACTTGATGGGGCCTCTTGTGCTTAAGTGGCCTTTACATGGTAAAAGGCTTCAAGGGGATTGATATCGATAGAAACTCAAGGCCTAAATTGATCTGCCCATCAGGTTCACAGCCAGATAGTGACCCTGAGTAGACAGAAGACAGCCATGATGGAACTTCACCAGGTGTAATATTGAACACGGTGGTAGAGGGCAGATTAACAGAAAATTATGAACTACTTAACCAGATGTCTTAATTTTTAATATGTGATTTAATGTCCATAAGAAGGGTCGGCTATACATTTAGACAAACAGTCTGATTTATTGGAGTTGTAACACAACTGATCCCCCACTCTCCGTCTCATCTTCACTGTATGTGTGTTTGTGTGTGTATGTTTGGGAGTATTTAGTGTCAGGCCTATTGTTGTGGTTGAAGGTAAAATCAGCTGCTAGGCTTTCACAGGAAACCACACAGACAGAAAGCGCTCCATACTGCCCAGTCTGTGTATCGAAATACCATCCCTGAGAGTGTGCTGTAGGGGTGTGTGTGCGAGAGTGTATATTGGAAGACATTCACAGTATCACCGAAGGTATCTGTGTACATGGTGTTGCTTCTCCCGCAACATCCTGTCACTCATCGATGCAGCCACACTTATGGATTGTATTTCTCCGAAGTTTTCTAGCTAGAAAACGTCATTTTACAGCAATCTGCAAATCTGTTACGAAAGGGTATTTTTAAAGCTGTGCACGTGTGCCCTGTGTGTGTGTGTGTGTGTGTGTGTGTGCTATACGCAGTGCTGACTGACTGATGCAGTGGGGGTATCACTGACAGACTGACAGGCCAGTAAACCCAATCTGACCGGTTCCTCCCAGTTTCCCAGTCTCCCTCAGACTCCAGTTTCCTCTATTTCCTGCACAATCTCACAAGCCTTTATAGAGCTGCCGCTAGTCATTCACAGAGGCAGCTTTAACCCACAGAGAGTAAGTCAGTATTGACCTCACCCAGGTTCGGCTCTCTAGTCTTTGAGAACACAAGATGGATGTACTGGTCACAGTCTCTCATCAGTCCATACTGTGGGAATAATGACAGCTCATTAGACTGATGTGTTTAAGTGACTATTTCAATCCTGTGTATTGTATTTAAGTCAATGATAAATGTATAACCAAAAATAAAGAACCTCAAAATTAAGAATCAAAAAATCTGAATGTTTATGAATCAAAAATATAAGTATGTAACAAATGCAATACACAAATTCAAAAACAAAAGCTGAGTAGTTAATATAAAGAAAAAAAAGTTAATCAAAATATAGACTCACTTGCTCAGTATTATTACAACGTTGGAAACTATTAATAACATACAGCAGTCAATATTTGAAGTGGATCAAAACCTTTAATCAAAAACCAAAACAATACCCGTTCTTGTCTTAAGACAACTTTGATAAACCCTCAACGTTTTTTTTACCCAGTTCTAATGTTGACTTTTGTAGTTAAAATACACAACTGGAATTATGCAATGACCAAAAATGTAAAAAACAAACTCTCATTTTATTCTGTAAAGAAGCCAACTTTTGCCTTGATTTTGCATACTCTACCTGAAATACATACATTTTGAAATATATTATTATTATTATTACTATTATTAATCATTAATTTTAAAGCAAATTTATTTATCATTAAATGTATTCATTTATACATATATTTGTGATTTTTTTTTTACAGACATTCATTAAGTTACATGTGTCCAAACTTTTGACTGATGTCATACATTAATTTTTTTTAATGGTTTTGGCATTGTTATTTTGGGAAAAATATTCCAGAATTACCAAAAGTGAGACTTTCGTAATTAGTAACATAAGCACTCACTATCATTAAAATGTTTTGACTTTTATTTTTAATTTTACTAATTAGCGGAATATATTTTACTCGCTGTTCTGAAGATCTGCCTAGTACCATTTTGTTGAAATTATGGATAATGATCATGACCTGTATCCGTAAGGCACAGTGTTTACTTTCACAAACAAGTTTATAAGATGAATTGAGGAATTCAAACTGTGTATACCAATGGGAGCAGAAATGTTTAGTCAGAGCGGAATATCTGACACATGTGACTACCGAAGGATTGAGGGCTGCTGGGTAAGAGAATGGACAAGCTTGTGTGGGTGGCTGGAAATACACCAACTGCAAACAGCAAACAACTAGTATCCATGAACTGATGACAAATTCTGACCTGAAATATAATGAGAAAATCCCCCCTCACGTGTGTCTTATAGCTATGTGCATGTGTCATAGATGTCAGTAGACAAAACTTCATGAAACATTTACAAACCACAGGAAATTGTGTATGAGGCAGATGGCTTTTAAGACTTTGTACCTTTAAGAGATGCTGAACCCAATTGCTTCGGAAACCGTGTATTAGTCGTAATGCTGTACAGAAGCCCTTCAGGTTCAAGGATGTCCAGGTTTAGGCTTAACAGGAAATACAAAAAAAAAAAAAAAAAAAAGTTTAAAAGTATATATGTTTTCTATCGAGGCCACAAATCAACAAATAAATGAATGCATAGTTTAACATAGTTTAAAGGAATACTCCACCTAAAATACTTTCATTTACACACCCTCGTGGCTGGAAACAATGGTTTATAGTTGAAAAAGTTCAAAATAGTATTTTTTTTTCCTCACACAGCTATCATTTTGCTTCTGAAGACATAAATTGATCAACTGTGGTCAAACACTGTAAAAAATGGATTTAGTAAAGATTACAAAGATTTATTTCAGTGTGTTAATTGCCATTTCCTCATGATTATTCATGATATTCGCAATACATTTCTAAATGAAAACTGTTTCAAGGTCATTGTTTTTTTTTTCAGTGTATGGATTACTGTGGTGTTCATTTTGCATGGTTTTTAAAGCATCAGCTTTGAGGGACTAAGTCATTATATGGACTCACAGAGGTGGATTATTTTTCTAAAAACTTTAGTTTGTGAAAGAAAGAAAGTTATATACCTTAGGGATGGCATAAGGGTAAGTAAATTATGAGAGGATTTTCATTTTCAGGAGGAGTATCCCTTTAACTTTAAGTTACACTGTGAACAAACAACAGTTATAATCAGTCAACAGGCACATTAGAGTCAATGTGAGCAGTGTGAGAAGGGTTCAACAGTAGGTTTGCCCCCTTTGTCAGAGACCAGGGGGGCCAGTCTAACTGTGCTTCATGATTAATGAGAGAGGGAAATGGGGTCATGTTGTATTAAGAAAATGTGTGTTTAAACCCAAAACCGGCACAGAGCTCTAGACTAATGCATCAGTTATCGACTGGACACCTGAGAGCGAGAGGCTGTTACACCGGTCCCTACGGCCTGCAGGCCCATCCATCCACACAGAGCTCCCTTTACCTCTCTGTCTCAGTTGCTCTCTCACTTTCTTCCTTTATAGTGTCTTTTTTTAGCTCTTTTCCACTCTCGCTTTCTTTCAATCCCTCTCTCCATCCAACATTTCCCTATTGTCCATTCTTTCTCTACGGCATAACACAATAGGCTCTGTGTCAGTGTGATTGCATGTTTATAGGGAAGCCATGATGGTTAGCGCTCAATCCTTTCTCAATCCCCTCAGTGGACAGCAATTTGATCCTGATGACTTGTTGGGGATACAATGGCATGGCCTCGGGCCCCTAAAGCCGTGATTACACCTACACTTCTCTCTGAATTGACTATAATCTATGATGCTAGTAACAATAATATGTGTAGATATTTAAGGTAAAACTAGTTCCCCTACAGTCGGTCACTCTCAACGTCACGTCAGTGACAAGACAAATTGGGATCTCGCTTCGAGAGACCAATCTACTTCGAGTGTAACTTAAGGAGCCAATGCACACTGGCATGCGATGATTGCATCCAGCTGCTGTTGATCTCAGCATGAGTATAAAAAGGCAGCCGGTGCAACACATACAAGCTTTTTGCTGAGGAGCTTGCCAACCCCCCGTCAAACCTGGCGGTAAGCAGAAGGGCAAGTTGCCCTGAGTTCCATCTCACTGCCCCACTGCAGGTACGGCTGGTTCCTTTGGTTTCACTTCCACGGTATCTGGGTGCCTGGCTAGTGCAACCCAGCCCATCTCGCTGGTTTCTGCGGCCAATCAGTTTTGGCTATGCAATTAAGTTTGCCCCACGTCCCCCCAAGTTTGGTAGCATCTGTTTCATGACATTGAAGGCTGCAGATGCTCCTGTGTTGCATGCAGAGATCACAGTCCTACTGGTGAAGAATGCAATAGAGCCAGTCCCTCCAGCCAATATGAATACAGGGCTTTACAGACCTTACTTCATTGTACCCAAGAAAGGTGCTGGGCTACGACCAATTTTGGACCTGTCTTGAACAATGCCCTTCACTGGTTACCTTTCAAGATGTTGACACAGAAACGCATCTTCGGTTGCATCCGTCCCCAATATTGGTTTGCAGCGATCAACCTAAAGGATGTGTACCTTTATGTGTTGATCCTTCCACACCACAGACTATTTCTGAGGTTCACATTTGAAGGACATGCATACCAGTACAAGGTCCTGCGCTTCAGGCTGTCCCGGTCTCCCCATGTTTTCATGAAAGTCACGGAGGGGGCTCTTGTTCCTCTCAGAGAGCAGGGTGTTCACATCCTCAATTATCTTGACGATTGACAATGACGTGCTCCAGCACCTCAGGTAGTTGGGTCTTCGGGTCAATTGGGAAAAGAGCAAACTCTCCCTGATGCAGAGGATATCTTTTCTCAGTATGGAGTTGGATTCAGTCAAACATACAGCATGCCTCACAGAGGAACACTGTGCACATGAGCTGAACTGCTTGGCTCCTGGGGCATATGGCAGTTACACCACTGGGGCTTCTTCATATGAGACTGCTTCAGCACTGGCTTTATGGCTGAGTCCTGAGGTAGGCATGGCAGTGTGGCACTCATTGGGTCCAAGTTACACCAACCTCCCATTCCTTTGGGACAAAGTGCCCCTAGAACAGTTCTCCAGGCACACTGTGGTTTACATGGATGCCTCCACCACTGGCTGGGGGGCAACGTACAATGGGCACATAGTGTTAGGGGTCCGAATGGACAACACTGTGACCATTGCGTATATCAACCGACAAGGGTGGTCTATGCTCCCAACGCATGTCGCAGCTCACAGCTTGAGTCAGAACGTTCTGTGGTCACTCCTGCCATTCGCATTCCGGGTATGCTCAACCATATGGCTGATGAGTTGTCACAAGCTACGCTCCCAGGAGAATGGAGACTCCATCCCCAGTTGGTCCAGGAGATTTGGAGACATTTTAGAGCCACTCATGTAGACCTGTTTGCTTCTCCAGAAACCTCTCATTGCCAGTTGTTCTACTACACTCATGCTGCCCAATTAAGCATTTCCCCCAGTGAGCCTTCTCGGAGACCCCCGGAGGTGTCCGATCAGCAGTGATGCACGGGTCATTAAAAAACTAAATTTAAAAATCAATTTGCATGCAATTTAGAGGTGGAAATTTTTATTATTTCAAGAGATTTGTTCATTTTCAGTTCGTTCAACAAAATGATTAATTCAGAGTCATTCACTGATTCATTCAGTGACCATTTCTTCATATTACACAAATATGCCAGCAGGTGGCAAAAAAGTGTGTCTTATGTTTTACGTCTTAAGTCAACGAACATTTACTTGTGCCTTAAACTGATTTGGCTTTGGGAAAATGTGTGCATAATTGCATTAAATAGTCTAAATAAGTTGTTCAAATAAATAAACATTAGGTTTTCTTGCATAATTAACATTTTAATTGTTTGGTCAAACAGTTCATATATAATATATTCACATTAATAAATCAGGGATTAAATGTGGATTTATGTTCTGTATGCGAAATATGAAAACAAGTGTATGTGCACAGTACCTATATAACCTATATAAAAGATCTCTCCATCTCATTCAGTGAAAGGGGCATTCGTTCACTACATTCAACAAATCACATGCTCTGTCACATCTCATACTCGAATGCTATTGGCTAGAGGTTGAGTAATTCTTTGACAGGATGAAATAGTTCACAGAGTTACCCGGATCATTGAGCTGCGCATACGCTGCTAATGGTGCCGCGCTGCTGTGGAGGGAGGAATTTCAGTGAACGAGAAATATGAATCAATAGATTATGTGAACGAGAAGGATTCGTTCACCTAAAAGATTTGTTAAAAAAAACGTTTCATTCACGAACAAACCATTACTAGACTGCAATTCCATATAGCCTATATTCAATATTTGGAATATATATTTTCATATTTTATTAGGTTATTTGATAAGGTTACAATACGAAGGTCTAAGCAGCAACATAACTTGTGTGATGTCCCCAATGTGCAGGTCGTCTCATAACCAGTGGACCCCGCGAGTTGGGTTGGGACTGGTAAAGAAATTTTACTTTATTTGCGGGGCAGGTCAAATAATTTCATTAAACGGGACCTGCGGGATGGAAAAAAAATCCATCACTACCGATCAGGGTCATGCTTTCCTTTTTGCAGCAAGGGTAGGAGCGAAGGCTGTCTCCCTCCACCCTTAAAGTCTATGTATCTACGATTGCTGCTAACTCCCTCCACCCTTGAAGTCTATGTCTCTACGATTGCTGCTAACCATGACCACGTGGAAGGGAAGTCAGAATGGAAGCATGACCTGGTCATCAGGTTCCTTAGGTGGGAGAGAAGGTTAAATCCTCCCTGGCCCTGCTACATACGCTCTTGGGACCTGTGTCTGGTGCTTAAAACACTAGACCAGCTCTTTGTCTGTTACGGTGGCTGGCAGAAGGGGAATGCCATTTCTAAGCAGAGGATGGACTACTGGATAGTGGATGCCATCACCCTGGCTTATCAGGCACAGGGTGTGCCCTGTCCACTCAGGTTGGAAGCTCACTCTACTAGAAGTGTTTCATCCTCGTGAGCGCTGGCTCATGATGCCTCACTGACAGATATTTGTAGAGCTGCATGCTGGGAAACCACCAACATGTTCGCTAGATTCTATAGCCTTCTATGGAGTCAGTATCCTCCTGTGTTCTCATCTAAAATGGGTAGAGAGACTGAGAGGCCCCATTTAAGTGCTGGCTTGCTAAAACTGCTCCAGAGTCTCCATCACCTCTACAGCCAGACATGGCTACATCAAGAGTGACTGATTGAAAGGGAAAGTCTCGCTTCCTGAAGGATGGAACAGAGACATCACGTTCAGTCACCACGGCTGCTGCACCACCACTGAGCAGCCGGGTCACCGGCTCTGCTCCTCAGCAAAATCCTGCTATCAGTTGCACCTGCTAATCTTTTTATACTCACGCTGTGATCAGCGGCAGCTGGATGCAATCATTGCATGCCAATGTGCATTGGCTCATTTAGTTACACTCGAAGTAGACTGGTCTCTCAAAGCAAAATCCCAATTCGTCAGTCACCGACGTGACGTATCCATTCCCTCCTTCAGGGAATGAGGGTTACAAATGTAACCAAGACATTTGCCAATGTGTTGTTGTTGTTTTTTTACATCATGACCTGGAGCTTTTACAATTATGAGTTTTGTGCTTTTTAAAAAAGCAAGTCTGAAAACAAAAGTTTCATAAATTTGTTTCAGATCTGTTTTTGGTTTGCTCAAGTCAACCATCATTTTGATGCATAGAGTTCATGTTGCAAAGTTCAGTTATAAACCAAAATATGGAGGGTTGCTAGCGACTAAACAAACAACGACTGATTCAGACGAGCTTCTCATCCTCGGCGGAGGCCCAAACAAACAAAAGCATTATCGTACTGTGCCGAGATACCAATCAGGGAGTGGAAAAACAAATAATAGAGAACCATGACATGAAAGCCTGTGCAATGGGTTGTCCTGAAATGAAAACCTGACATTTACAAAAGCAGATTTCATAACCGTCTTTTCATCAATATGACAATTACCATAAATTGATTATGAAGAGTGAAAATTTCTGGTTTTGATATATAGTTTCCCTCCTCAACGGAAACTTCTGCTTTAAGAAACAATCAGTACATTTATGCCATAATTAAGTTTGACTAGGACTTCATCAAAGAAGAAGATGAACTTACAGAGGGAGTTTGAAAATCAGATTGTTTATGTTAACTTGTGCCTTCCACCCTACTATCATTATTTCCTTTTTCACATAAACAAAATGTTAAAAACCGTTGACCATAGGTTGACGAGACCTGCTGGACTAGATGACATACAACTTAAAACCACACTGACATCATATTTTACAGTCGTGTTTTAATTTTATTTTTTTGTTTTGAAGAGGTTTAAATGAAGATTCTTTTTTTTTTTTTTTTGCAGGAAAGGAGCATTAATTAAAAGCCACTGTATAACTTCATTATATCAATATTATAATACAAGTAAATGTTAGTATATCATAATTAAAAATATATTTACTTTGCTGGATACTGTCTCAGATTTGGGCCAGCACAGGCTGAACGTTGACTGATGTGAGTTGGCGCTGAAGTATACAGTATCATATTGATTTGCTCATAGCAGTCTTGCTCTTAGACATCCTGTTTTATTGGATCATTTCCTCAAATTCTACATTAGGAGACAGACAGGATTAAAAGCACAGAGAAAAGCAAATTCAAATTAAAAAGCAAATTTTAGATATAACTATTAAACATTTAAATATTAGAATGATCAGTCAAGAAGAATCATGTGACCCTGAAGACTGCAGTTATGACTTCTGAAAATTCAGCTTTGCCATCACAGGAATAAATAACATTTTTAAATATAATAATATATTAAAATAAAATATTTTTTAAATTGTGATAGTAATAAAGAAATGTATAAAAGATATACATTTACTTTGGTTGAATGGCTCTGAAACCTACACACATGTACTTCCCTCACTCATTTCTCTCACTCAGTCAGAAGTCAAGTGATTCATCACAACGCTTCCTGCAGAGAAAGTCACATAAATGCGTGCACTCAGGTTTACACTGGGCAGAAGATGGTCTGCTTTGTTTATAACTGTTAAAGGGATCATATGATGCTGCTAAAAATAAAATTATTTGGTGTAATGAAATGTGTTTATGCGGTTAAGATTTAAAAAAAAAAAAAATATATATATATATAAATTCCACATACTGTACATTACTGTTTCTCCTCTTTGGCCCTCATCAGTTCGAAAAGCGAGGTATGCTCTGATTGGCCTGCTATCCAGTGCGTTGTGATTGGTCGAATACTTCAAGCGTGTGATGGAGATGTTACCCCCCTTTACATATTGTGATGCCCTGTCCAGCCGGAGCAACTAGACATAAACATAAAACCCATTATAAATGCAATATAAACATGATTTCTACTTGTGTCTTCTTTTGGAAGGCCAAACAAAGTAGTTTCGCATTCTCAACGAAACAGCGTCACACACTGCAACCTTGAGTGAGTGGATGCTGGAGGCCTAGAGTGAGCTGCGGCCGGCTTGAGTGAGCAGAAGTGGACGGGCTTGAGATTCTACAAAGAAATGTCCGCTGGGCTTGTGGCGACCACATTTGATGACCCCTGGCTGCGGGTCGTCCATGGTGAAAGCCGATCCTGCGATCCACAGTGTAAAGTTGATGTATTTCCTCAGCGACCAGCACGGATCAGCTCCAGGCATGATGAAGTGGATATCATCCTCTTTTGGATGGCCAAAGTGGTTTTGTTTTCACAATGAAACAGTCTATATGACATGGAAGCGGAATCTTCTTTCTTTGCGTGAACATCTGGGCGGTGTTATGCAAATCTTTCCACATAGAGACGTAGAGATGTGGGAGCATGTTAGAATGAGCCGTTTTAGATCGATGTGAAGGAGTCTTAACTTTAAATAAGAATATCTCTTTGTACTAGAAACTTTAGTCTTTGCAACTTCACAGATCTTCTTTATGCACCAAGAGCTTGTAACTCTCCAAAGAGAAAGGAAAAAATTTAAGCGCATCATATAACCTCTTTAAACAACACCATTACGTTAAACTCTCTGTTTCCTAGATGTGTGAAATGATTGGCTATTCCATTTGAGTAATTCTGCTTTGGTCACCATGTTTTGTTGTTTTTTTGCCGTGTGCACGGGTCCTGCTGGGTACACTAACCGATGTTTGGACATCTGCTGGGGCTTGGCTCATAGAGTGGGCCTGTCAACGTGGGCTTTAGAAAATCGAGAAATTGCACAAACACTGGGCTGCGCTGTAATAAAAACATGCTCCCGCTTGCTGCATTAGACCTACATTAGCCCAACTGTCTGGCCTCTGTTGATGCATTGATGCTGTTAAGGATATCTTTAGTCAGATACAGTGACATTTTAAATGCCTTCTGGACTGAGCTGAGTAATGGAACTTTTTCCACTTAAACTTATTTTCTTGTCAAACAGTAAAACTAGCTTGTGGTTTAATAAAGTAAAGTTTTGTATATATTTTATATAAAAGAGACTTAACTTTACATCTTTTAATAAAGTGCATAAAAGCATGGAGTGAACTAGAGAAATAATAAAGAGTGATGGGGCAATCGTAGCTGCTCTCAGTAGGGAGTGCTATGGTAGGGCCCCATTTATTTACTTAAAATTCTGCTGAAAAGATACAGACTCATGTTTTGTCACAAGTAAAATACGAGCCCCTTAACAATATTCTGAAATAGCATAAACAGTGAAATGACCCTTAGCGTAATAACCATCACTTACAGTTATGATGGCAGGCTGATGTATTCTGATAAGATATCTTTTTTCTCCCGTTTGAGGTCTTACATTTCCCTGCTTCATGCTAGACGTAAAGGAAAAGCTAATTTAGCAACTAATGGATAATTGCTTTAGAGGCAGATAACGGAATAAAGAGGAAGAAAATCTGAGCCTTTGGTGATTTTATTGCTTCCCATTTCTTTCAGCTTTTCTCACCACAAATGGAAACCATTGATGCTTTGAACCGATCTTTGTTTTGATCAATTAGGAACAGGTTATTAACAGACTTTTGCAAAAAGAAATTTGCTGCAATGTTTTCTTTTTTAAGATAAATCTGAAATTGAGATTGAGGTTCAATTTTGGTGAAAAAACACTGTTCTTTGGAAGAACCTAAAATATCTTCCTTATAGCTGAATAAAATGACATCACTTGGAAACATTGCATTGAATATAATTAAAATTGTATATAATAAGCAATATTCAAATGTTATTGCAGCTATGCAATAAAAGGGGTGTTTTGATTGAACATTAAATTATTGAACACCAAGTTTCTGACTTTATCTCAAAGTTTTAATGTATATCAATATCTGAAGTTTATTGTTTATAATAACTTATTGTGAATCATTGTAGTTAAGCGGTCAATGTCTTTACCTTATCTACACATGCCTTTGTGATTCCAAAACTTTATGACTTCCTTTCCCTATCTCAACAAATGTTTTATTGTCCATACAATCAAAGTCAATGAGCTTTTTTGTTTCTTTTTTTTAGATCGTTCTTCAAAATATCTCTTTTGGTGTTCTACATAAGAAATAAAGTCATACAGGTTTGGAATGGTATAATAATGAGTAAATGAAGACAACATTTATCATTTTTGTGAGGATGATTTAAGTCTTTTATATTTTAAATAGGATGTAATTATACAAAATATATGAGCTTTTTATAATAATGTGGTGCTATACTTTAAAAAAGATAAAACATCAGCATGTTACAGTAAAAAAAAAAGCTAAGCTAAAATTTAAATTGAATCATATAATTAAAAAAATCCATTAAAGAAAAACATGCATTAAATTATAAACACTATTTTATGTTCATATTTTAGATTCATAAACACTATGTTTTTACTTCATTTTTTAAGATCCAATTGGCACAGTTTTACATACATTATGTTCACTGCTTCACATACTCTGTCTACATTATTCAAAAGTTATAGACAAAGCAAAAGAAATTGAGAAATTTAGGCTACTGCATTGACAGGTAGACAGCATGTTGGTCTGCTGCGGTTCTGGAGAGAAACGTTTACACGCTTAATTTTAGTTTCATCAAAATATTGTTTACATGTCTCTGTGGAACTGACAGCGGCAGTGTGCTGTTATTTGAGCCTGACCATTTGTCTGTTCCGTTGTGACAAGGGCATCACAAGACTCCTCAGAAGGACATGGGCTACTGAGACCCAACTTCATATTTCACAGGGTGTGAGGGGTATCCGTTGGCTTCAGCATTTAAGGTGCCACAGATTTACTGCAGTGTTGCTTAAGTCAAGAAAAAAATTAAAATCCAGTCAAAAAGAAAAAGAGACAGATGAACACATAGCCTTTAGCTCGATCCACTTCAATAGCAATATAGTCTAGTAGCCAACTAGGTGAACCCGGAAATGTTGAGTACACCAAAGTTTTATTGCAGAAATGTGAAGTATAGGTCCCCAGCATACGGAAACTACCGGATGCTAATTTGCATATGTTGAGCAATTTGCATAGTTAGCATTTTTAGCTTAATTGTCCATTTTGACCACATATCTTGCACTGAATGGCCAATTTCTACAATATATGAGTGGTTTTAGAGGTTTTAGAGGATGCTGATTTCATTTCTGGCTTTTACAGACTTAATGGTAACTCTATAACAAATTTGGATAAATTTAGACATTTTTTATTAATTACGGACAACATTTTAGGCTATTTTCATGGTAAAACAAAATAATCGAACATTTCAGAATCATGAGTGCTCTTGTGAATGTTGATGCATTGTTCCAGGGTGTAGAGAGGCTGAATCCCCTCTTGACTCTTTTGAAGATTCAAAATTGCTTTTTGGATAAACAATGAACCTTTGTTAGGCTGAATGTTATGCATTTCTGGATGAAAAAGCAATGCGGGTATTTGACATAAGTTGGATCCTGCAATTGTACGATACATATTAATGGGGTAGCTCTTTAAGACACCCAATGAGATGACATCACCTAAGCCCATCACCATGTGTGATCAACGAACTATGTACAAATATACACTATATACATGCCATACAAGACAAGCACTGCAAGTCGCTAGGGTAACGGCCGAATGGTAGAAGGGCTGCCCAGGTTGGTCCGCAAGTCGCAAGATCCAACGGGGTCCCAATTAAAACTTCGCCAGACACAAGAGTTAAAACTGAGTCTGGGCAACCCCGGTCAGCCCACCAGACGCAAAGCTAACCAAGAGGGCTTCATCTCCACACCACGCCCAAACATGTAAATATTCAGTATATACATACCATACAAGACAGGCCCTGCAAGTCGCTAGGGCCATGCCAGAATGGCAGAAGGGATGTCCAGGTTGGTCCGCAAATCGCAAGATACAACGAGGACCCCGTTTAAAACTCCGCCAAACGCAAGAGTTAAAACTGAGTCTGGGCAATCCGGGTCAGCCCGCAAGGCTAACCAAGAGGACCTCACCTCCGCAACACACAAAGCACACACTGGCTACCACCTTCAGGCAAACTGCTATGCCTTACAATTAATTAACAAAAGGCAGCTTCATCATCTTCACTATCCTCTTCTGTTCTGTCATCATCTTCTCCAGACCCTTCATCCCCCTCTTTGTGTTCTTGGTGTTGTGTAAATATGTTGCAGCATATACCATCATTGCCTTTGCAGGAACAATAACTGGTACAAGCCAGACCTGCAGCTGCACAGCTGCACTTTGCTGATGTGCAAGGTTTCAACACGGCTTTGCAACCACAGCTGACAACATCTAACAAAGCAGGAGGAGCAACTGGATTTGAATCCTGGGTGGGCATAATCAGTTCCTCTCCTTCCTTTAGACCCATCTTCTTGTCCCATCCAAACAAGGTGATATCCACAGCCGGTGGATCAGGCTGGTCTGCTGCTTTCCATAGCAGCACCTGTAGGTGGGCACGTCTTCCATGAAGGCGCATATTGCGCTCTGTAGGAGGTAGTGCCTTCAGTGCTGGGGGCCTTTTGCGCTTTCGGTAAATTTCATACCAGGCTCCATCCAAGGTTACACAGTTCCTCTGATTGTACAGAGCCAGAAAGAAAGCCCCTGTTGCTTTTGTGATCTGTAAATCTGTGGCTTCTGCCTCTCCAATACAGTGGAGAAGCTTACCAGGTACGACTCTCATGGCCTTGAGTGCAGACACCTTCCCCTTCCCGACAGGATATGAGGTGGTATCACATCCCAAAAGAGCATGCATGGCCAGAAAGGAACCACATTGGTCACCCAGATTCTCTGCAGTTGCATTTATGCTGAGAACAGTACCATTCCATTTTTCCATCTGTAGGTTAGTTGTGATACCAGCCTTCCAACACCAATAAACCATAAACACAAATACATCTGTGTCATCACTGAGAATGTGAACAGTTTAAGCCCCATGTCTGACAGCATCTAACATGTAAGATATAAGTGATATATCGGCCTCATCATGAGTGTCAATGCTGTCAGCTTTACTGACCATCATGATCTTACTTCCTAAATTGAAAGTACACAGGAGTTCGTGTGCCTTTGTTTGTTGTGCTTGTTTTTCAAGACTTTGTCTCGACTAGGTAGAGGTGTAGTCGATGAGAGCTTGTACTCGGTGGAGCTCTCTCCTGCTCTTCTATGTCTCTCATGGTCCTTGGCAGACACCTGCAAATATCTGTCAAAGATGACAAAAGTTTGGGTGTCGTAACAATTAAGCCGATGTCCCATGCTGGCTGCAAGATCTGCCACTGTCCCAGATGATGGCCAAACTACGTGATAAATGAACTGGGATGCATCCACAATGACAACATCTGGTGGCTGGGGATTGCAGACAGGAATTCCGAGCTGCTGGACAAGCACTGACTTATTGCCCTTTCGGAGGCATCCATTGTCATCAATGATAGACAAGGGGACTGGGCTAAGCTCATATTTGAAGAGAGAAGAGAGCTCCATTTTTCTCTGGCCTCCCACCACCAACAGTCGTGCAAATAATGACTCAAGGTCACAAACAACCTTCCCACTGACCTTTATTCCCTTTTTCTGGAACTTCATAGTGACTACCTTGTTAGAGATGGGTGTATGAAATGCCCCCGGAAGTGATGAAGAAAACTTTTCACACATAGCCTGGCCAATATTCAGCGCATCTTGCACATTCACTTTTTCATCAGCCACCTGTCCATTTATGATGTGGTAGAGCAAAGTGCTCTCTGTCATGAGTGGATTTGTGTTTTCCCACAGCATCCTCACAATTTTAGAGCGGTCCTCAGCATCCAACTCCCGTCGTGCTTCACCCTCCTCTTTGTGTCTGTTGGACACAGTCTTCTTTGATGCTACTGTATCACTGTACATATCATCCAATGACTGAGAGAGATGTGAACATATGCCAAATGATTGGATCCAAACTGCAACCTGCTCAGGGTTGGTTGAAATACCCTTCATGCCCCCTGCTCCCTTCCCTTGCCTGATGTATGTCTGCTCCCCAAACATATCGGCACTCACTGCAGGTGCACCATCTGAATGGCGGCACACATGACTTCCAGCAAGAAGGTCATCTTTTGCAATGGAAGGAAGGTGCTGCATTTCACGTAAATGCCAAGTGATCCATCTAGCATAGTGGTGATGACCAGCAGCAAAAAAAATAGGGTAGCATCTCTTCAAGGCAGTGTTGTTGCAGCAGCCAGTCACCTTCCCTCTCTGCTCGCCAGAATCTGTGCGCAATTAAGGTTGGAGTCATAAAGCAATCCACCCATAATCGGCCTGTTGGGTGCTGTCTTGCCTTTTCCAGGAATTCCAGTATCTGCTGATGACTCTTTTCTCCCTCCTTTAAGAATTCATGAAGAAGAGCATACATAACCATACGGAAGGCTCGCATAGCCTTTGGCCAGGCCTTTCCATTGAAGATAGATGCCAAGTCACCAAATGATTAACCTACCAGCTCCTCAAGGCCTGTTGAATTCATCAGCTCCCCAATTGAGCCAATGAATGACATCAGGGTGTGCATCATTCCAGGGCTGAGCACCACTGATGCCCATCTCTGTGGGTCACCCCATTTGATCTGGCAAGCAATCTTGTACAGCTGCATGTCAAATGTTATATGACTGTAGCTCATGCCAAGCCGCTTCAGTGATGTGTCCAGGTATGTAATGGTATGGAGCACTGTATCAGGATGAGCAGGAGGTGAGTCGAGCAATGGTCCAAAGACACATATAGTCTTCTTTTTAGACACACCTTCATCACTGTGACGATCTTGCACAACGTTATAGGCCGACCAGTCCAGGGGAAGAGGAGTAGAATGGTGCTGACAGAGCCAAGCAGCATCCCTCCTCTGTGCTCTAGAAACCCTCTCTTGGATGCTCTCTTGGACAGTAGCTGTTCTTGGCATTTCTTTCAGAGCGGGTGGAGTCAGCTTCTTAGGGCCTGTATAACGTTCAATGGCAAGACTGCTGTTAGCTACCGGACAGAATTTCTCAGCTACGAGATTTGTCAGACGCGGTACTTTTAGCGATGTAATCCCACCGTCTGGAGTCGCCACTCCAGGGAACAGGATCCCTGCAGGATTTTGAACAAACTGAGTGGCCATGGCATGTGTTGTGCGGCAACCATTGGGTGTGAAGACTACAAGATCAAAATTATCACCCCAACTGTGAATAGGGCCAATGCACCTCTCCAGTCCTAATACCCGCAGGTACTTATCTGCATCATCTGAGGCATATTTGGCAGCTGACTTTCTGGAACCGGAGGACCTCATCATATGTTACAACAAGACCATGCTCATTTAGGTTCCGAACCAGTTCTGAACTACCATACTTATGATGAAGTTTTACAGCTAGCCCCAAAGTTGTCTGATTCCAGCTTTTACTGATGTGCTGCTGGATGCATTGAGCAAGTGTGAGTGCTGGTTTGGTCACCGTTTCTTCCCTGGACACAAGACTGGAGATAAGTCTTAGGAGAGTTGGACTTGTATCTTGAATGACCCTTTCATGCGTAAAGCTGCCAAGGTCGTATTCACGAGGTAATGGAATATTCTGGACCTCTGCCCGGACTTTTCTGACAACCTTGTTGACATCATCATCGTCGTCATTGAAGAGGCCAGTTTGTCCTACTAATTTGAGTGATTTACCTATGTACTGCCTAAAGCCAACAATCGTCTGGCATCCTTCAACTCTCAGTACAATAAGGGCATCACCATAATAATCACATAGGTTGGCTAGCATTTGCTTCCGACACAAATTCCCAGAATTAGCTACGAAAACATCATGTAACTCGGAGACAGTCCAAGTCACTGACTTGTTTGCACTCATGTGGTCTATGACCGAAGCTAGGCAGCTGTCAACTGGTTTGCTTTCAGGAAGGTACCTATTGACTCAAGTGCAACTGCTAGTATTGTAACACTTGGAGTGATACTGAGCATCAGCTGCAGGTAGGTCCATGATGCCATTCACCCGTAGCTTCACAACTTCTTCCCAATCATCCTGCCGTTCATCACATTTAGACAGAATCACATCTTTGAAGGATGGAAGGCCTGACCTATCTAAAGTCTTACATTTTTTATCTGGATTCCACCTGTTAGGATTTTTAGAGTCTTTTTCTTCACAAATAAGACCACAGAACAAGCACTGTTTTGAATACTCAAAGGCAGAGAATTGAGAACGAATGATTCGCTTTCCGGGCTGACTCTGAAATGAGTCTGACTTGCGTTTGCTCACATTTCTAGAACGAGAAGTATATGAGCTGTAGCAAGATTTGTGACATAGCACAGAAGCTGATGAAGCACCATCAGTAGCAATAATGTTTGATAAAGTCTCATGTATGACTGTGTCTCCGAGCTCCTCGCTCTTATTTAGCAGAGTAGCAATTCCTTTGGACCCAGATATTTTAAAGTCACTATCTTTGCCACTGCATGGTGCAAACAGATGCTTCTTTCCCGACATTTCGATCTAATCAAACGTCTCTCTTTGTTTTGAAAGTACTTAACCCTAGATCCGAATGGTTAAATTAATACTCCACAACAACTTGAGAAAGCAGCAATAACACTGAATATCAACTGTTTTTAAACCTTTCCTGATCAAATCAAAAGAAGTCAGAATTTAAAAAAAAGAAGAATACAAAAATTTTACATTTATGGTAACTAATTTTAGAACACCAAATTCACCCACAAAATTGATCTGAATAGAAATTCACAATGTACTGAACAATACTGTCATTTTAACTCTGTCCACCTTTTATCTTAATGTGAAAACATAAGTAATTTTAACATTATGTCAACATTAAATCAAGTCATTAAAATAATAACTGTCTTTTGTACGAATATTAAGGCGATATAAGAATATAAAAATATTTGCAAGTTGAATTTGCTCTCTTGCTTTACAACATACTTATTATAAGTACAACAGCTTATTTGCATAAAAAACATGACTGGACCTCAAGAAATGTAAACAAATTGAGGTTATCAACATTCACATCAAAGAGCAAGAGTTCTTGTGATTCTGAAATGGAAGTGAGAATATTGTTTACTATGAAAATGGCCAAAAATTTGTCCGAAATTAATAAGAAATGTGTCTAAATTTATCCAAATTTGTTCTAGAATTACCATTTTGAAGTCTGGAAAAGCCAGAAATCCTCTAAAACCTCTAAAATCACTCACACATTGTAGAAATTGGCCATACACTGCAAAATATGTGGCCAAAATGGACGATTAAGCTAATAATGCTAATTATGCTAATTATCCAAATTGCTCAACATATGCAAATTAGCATCCGGCAGTTTCTGTATGCTGAGGACCCACACTTCACATCTCTGCAATAAAACTTTGGTGTACTCAACATTTCCGGGTTCATAATGGAGCTCTATGGGCTGGCTACTAGACTAATAGTCTTACACTCTGAATACCAGTGGCATGCGATGACTTAACTTATGCTATCTAATTTATCAGAGAATCAATTAAAAAACAGCATGGTAGGTGTTGATTTAAAAGTAGTGCTTTTGCCACCTGTAATAACCTTCAGATGGCAATGCCTTCTCACAGGCTTGCATATACACAAAATGTTTGTCACACATAGGGAAAACTTATGGAAAAATAGAAATTATTTTGCTCAAGCATATTGAGAAATAACTTGTAACTTGTAATATATTTTGTCTATGAAAAAAAAGGAAATATGTAAGATGATGTTTTCAGTGGACTTTCAAAATTACTTTTGCTTAGAGCTGGGCGATAAAACGATAATTATCGCAATTTAATTTTCCTCAATAAATCGATATCAAGAGTTCGATAAATGTTCAATATAAAGTTTATGTTTAAAAAGTGGAACAAATCATTTGAACAACACCAAATGGACTGTTTATCCACTCGGCTCTAAGTTCTAATGGCAGCGCAGCATGAGTTTACTAGTGCTGATGCGTTCACTTGCTGATGAGTCTCGGTTACGCGACACTCTGAGGTCCATTGTAAGTCAGTTGAATTAAGCGAATAACTAAAATGGCTAGTGATTTAAATTAGTTTATGGGAGATGAAAGATCGCTAACAAACAGGAGAAACACTGTGCTCTACGATACACTCGGAAGGCTTTTCAATCTACAAATTGCTATCATTTACCATGGGTTTACTGTAGTAACACTTACTGCATTATTGAATCTTGTAAAAATGTGGGACATATCGAATTTAATTATTATTAATGTAGACGTATTCAAGGAGTAATGGAATATAATTACAGTATTTTTTAGATTAAGCTATAGTGTTTGTGAATTTAAAAGAAATGTATTTACATGTTTTCATACAAATACCTTAAAACCATATAGATACAGTTTTACTAAGGAATTGAGACTTTAACTGGTTATCATGATATAAATGTATGTTACAAAGGAAGACCAATGGTTATATATAAAATAATAATAATAATAATAATAATAATACAGTCATGGCCAAAAATATCGCCCTTCTTGGTACATATGATCAAAGAAGGCTGTGAAATTCATCTGCATTGTTAAAGGGATAGTTCACACAAAAATCTAAATTATGTCATTAGTAACTCACCCTCATGTCGTTCCAAACCCGTGAGACCTCCGTTTAGCTTTGGAACACAGTATAAGATATTTTAGATTTAGTCCGAGAACTCTCAGTCCCTCCATTGAAACTGTGTGTACGGTCTATTGTCCAGGTCCAGAAAGGTAAGAAAAACATCATGAGAATAGTCCATGTGACATCAGAGGGTCAGTTAGAATTTTTTTGAAGCATCGAAAATACATTTTGGTCCAAAAATTGCACAAACTACGACTTTATTCAGCATTGTCTTCTCTTCAGTGTCTGTTGTGAGAGAGTCCAAAACAAAGCAGTTTGTGATATCCGGTTGCGAACGAATCATTTGATGTAACCGGATCTTTTTGAACCAGTTCACCAAATCAAACTGAATCGCTTAAACGGCTCCGGATATCACAAACTTGTTTTGTTTTGAACTCTCTCTCACAACAGACACTGAAGAGAAGACAATGCTGAATAAAGTCGTAGTTTTTGCCATTTTTGGACCAAAATGTATTTTCGACACTTCAAAAAATTCTAATTGACCCTGTGATGTCACATGGACTACTTTGAAGATGTTTTTCTTATCTTTCTGGACATGGACAGTTAGACCGTACACACAGTTTCAATGGAGGGACTGAGAGCTCTCGGACTAAATTTAAAATATCTTAAGCTGTGTTCTGAAGACAAAAGGAGGTCTCACCGGTTTGGAATGACATGACATCATTTAATTTTTGGGTGAACTATCCCTTTAATCCTTTTGATCTTTTATTTAAAAAAAATAATAACAAAAACGTATCCTTTCACTGGATAATAAGAATTTAAAATGGGGGGAAATATCATATTGAAATAAATGTTTTCCTCTTGTTGGCCACAATTATTGGCACCCTTTTATTCAATACTTTTTAAAACCTCCATTTACTAGATTAACAGGTCTACATTTTCTCCTATAATGCCTGATGAGGTTAGAGAACACCTCACAAGAGATCAGAGACCATTCCTTCATCCAGAATCACTCCAGAACCAGGTTGGTGCTTCTCCTTTTCAGTTCACTCCTCTCATTTTCTGTAGGGTTAAGGTCAGAGGACTGGAACGGCTATAGCAGAAGCTTGGTTTTGTGCTCAGTGACCCATTTCTTTGTTGTTTTGAGGATTGTGTTTGGATTACTGTACGGTTGGAAGAACTAAACATGGCCCATTATAAGATTTCTAACAGAGTCAGTCACTGGTATTTGATAAAATCAAAGATGCCATGCGTCTAAACAAGATGTCCAGGACCTCCACCAGAAATATAAGCCCACAACATAAAAAATACATCAGTATATTTTGTTGTACACATGGGGTACTTTTTATCTCTGTGTTCACCAAACCCATCTTGAGTGTTTGGTGCTAAAAATCTCATTCTTTTTCTCATCTCACCATAGAAGTCCCATTTGAAGTTCCAGTCATGTCTGATAACTGAATATGCTGGAGTATTTTTGGATGAGCTAGGATAACTTTTCTTGAAGCCCTCCCAAACAACATGTGGTGATGTAGGTGCTGTTTGACAATTTTTTTTTAAGATTTCTGAACCTGAGACTCAACTATTTTCTGGAATTGTCCAGCTGTGATCCTTGGAGAGTCTTTAGCCACTCAAACTCTCCTCGTCACCATGCATTAGGATGATATAGGCACACGTCCTCTTCCAGGCAGTTTCATAACATTTTAAGATGACTGGAAATTCTTAATTATTGCCCTGATGGTGGAAATGGGAATTTTCACTGCTCTAGCTCTTTTCTTAAAGCCACTTCACTAATTTGTGGAGCTCAATTATCTTTTGCTGCATACCAGAAATATGTTCTTTGGTTTTTCTCATTTTGATGGATGATTAAGGGAATTTGGGCTTTGTTTTGTTTTGTTTTGTTTGTTCAGTTGTCCTTGAGGGCTGACGTGCTGTTTTGTCTTTATTTTTATTATTAAAGTTGTATTTGATTGTCCGCCGGTTCCCGCCTCCTTCTTCCCATAATTAGGAAGTTTTAATTTGTTACATTCATGTTTATAATCACGCTGGAGTGCTCAAAATTGTGAATATGAATGGTAATATACTTTGGAGATATTTTACTCATAAGAATTTCTAGGTGTGCCAATAATTGTTTCCAACGAGTATTTAAGAAAAAACATTATTTCATACTGATATTCCCCCCATTTTAAATTTTTATTATCCAATGAAAGGATACATTTTTGTCATTTTTTTTAACAAAAGATCAAAATGATCAATTTCAGATCAATTTTCACAGCCTTTGATCAGATTTACCAAGGGTACCAATATTTTTGGCCATGATATATCATGATATGAAAATAAGGTTGTTATAATTTGACTACACTGTTTAGAGGCAGCTGTGGCCTAATGGTAAGATAGTCAGAGTTGTAGCCCGAAGGTCACAGGTTTGAGTCTCAGTGCCGGCAGGAGTTGTAAGTGGGGGGAGTGAATGAACAGCGCTCTTTTCCACCATCAATACCTATTGCTGAAGTGCCCTTGAGCAAGTGTTCCCTGGCACTAGAGCGAATAGCTACCCACTACTCTGGGTGTGTGTGTGTTCCCTACTCACTGCTGTGTGTGTGCACTTGCATGGGTTAATTGCAGAGCACCAATTCTGAGTGGCAAATGTCATGACTTTTCACTTTTTTCACTTTTCACTAACCCAAGCTACTTCAACTGATAACTGAAACAACTGTCAAATGTGCATTTCTAAGAGATTTTTTATTTTTTTGTTGATATTATTAAAACTGCAAACTTTGCTGAAGATAGGTATCCTCAAATTCAGGTAACACAAACCTGTTTCATAATTTGAAAAAATATCACTTATTAGAACACACACACATATACACATATATATATATATATATTTTTTTTTTTTTTTTTTTTTTTTTTTTTTTTCTTCTTTTTTTAAGATAAAATGACTGGAAGAGATTAAAGAATTAAAAAATGTTTGTCAAACTTTAACTTAGGAGCAAAATATCTGCCTTTAAACTTTAAAGAAATAAAGATCTGAAATGTATCATGATACTTATTGTTATTGAATGATATGAAAAATGTTATCATGATAATTTTTTTGCCACATTGCCCAGCCCTATCTTTGCAATTGCAAAAAACAAAACAATTTTTCCAGTTGAATTAGTTTACATCCAATGCAATGTGCTTTTCAGTAATTGAGATCTTGCAGCAACAGCACATTTTTCCACTTGGTTAAGCGATTCACAGTGGCAATTCATCCAATAGAGCATAGGCAAAGCTGTAGTGGATCTGCAACATACAAAGCTGTAGTGGATCTGCAACATACAAAGCTGTAGTGGATCTGTTCAAACAAATCCCTCCGTAACTGGCAAAGATTTGCAGAAAACTACTGTTGTTTGGCAAATAATTAATTTATGGAAAGTTACACACAGAATGTATTCTCAACATTTTATTATGTTATCCTTATGTTACACCTCAAACAGCAAGTACATTTACAGTAATGTTTCTTTTTAGCCAGTCCACAAACTCATTCTCTTGAATGCTGAGCATTCACAGCATTATATGGACTAAACGGCCTTGTTGAATACTGAATACACTGATCTTGAAGTTCAAGTTCACTGCAAAGAGATAATCTTGTCCAAACCTTCTGGAATCAGACACTATGTGCATTGACCCAGGGTGGGAATTCCCCAGGTTCTTCGACAAGGCCTCTAAAGCCCAGTGACAGTTTGTTGTTACCATATTGTGTAACCTAAAGCCTCAAAGAGAGCTTTGTCACTCGCTCACCTTCTCCAGTTGTAAGCCGATAAGGACAGTAATTGACAGCTATATCGCTAGAGTGAATGACTTGAGCTCTTGAGGCCAAGCATAGACTTGAACAGCTTCCTGACAGACGCAGGTCAACATTTTCTTTTCCAGAAAAAGACCAAAAACTCGGTCATTGTTTTCTTCCCCCCTTCATATGGGAGAATATAATGTTTTCTACATTTACACTGGATGGCTAAATCATCACAAAAAATGTGCCAACATCTGAATTTTCCATACACTAGTTCCAAACATTACACTTGTCTTTCAGCAGCACAGAAGTATGAATATGCATTCAGATGCACATATTCAACAGTCCAATATGAGATTGACTGCTTAGCAGGTTCCCACTGCTAAAGAGGCTATACCTTGCAAACCCAGCACCTTTCTGTGCATAGCGCGATCAGATCCAGATGGTGTGGGTTATGACCTCCACAGGGCCAGGCGAGCTGATCCACTGTCACTCAATGTCTCAGTGCGTATGTGTGTTCAAAAGTGTAAAAGAGAAGACGAGGATGATGTATGTCAGTGTAAAAGGAGTCCACAGACTATAATTGCCACTCTCCTGATATTAGCCTCAATGACAGAACTGTCAGCTAATAACCATCAAGTAAATATGATACTGTAATGACGTTCTGTGGTTAAGTGACACATACACAAGACAGTTTTGCTGTGTGTGAACACTACAACACTTTGCAGTTTTGGGAAGATGCTAAATATAAGCCTAATATTGTCGATCGCCTGATAGTATTTCTGAATGCAAATCACAGGCAGCTTACATTGACAAGCAGTTGCTGATGAATTAAGTATTTGTAAATGTAAAGTAGATACAGTAAAACTGAGATGCACAGAGGGGGATATATTTTAGGTAGGAATAGAAAAAGAAGAGGCTGTGGTGAAAGGCTTGTACCATTGCTCTCAATTTCTCCTTCCTCTCTCCTCTGCTTCTTTCTTGTTAAGTGATCGAGTTTCTCCTCTGGCCCATCAGCTGAATAGGTGGGGCTTGATCAATGGCAGGAAGCTGAAGGATCAAATGGTAATATATCAGAATAAGCCTGAGCCAAAGTCTGCACTCAGCCACACACACACATTTAAACCTAGACAGAGGCCAAAGCGACCACAGAAACAGTAACCTGCACACAGACACAGAGAGTCGGTAACCTTCATCTGTGCTGTACAAGACCATGGAGACCACAAGTGAAGCATCTCTTTCTCACACACACAGACACACACACCCTCTCTTCATTCTCTACACTCGCTCATAAACACCATTATACATTTACAAACCATTGCAGCCCACGGCAAATGCAAATTATTATCATGAATTGCATTTTCGGTAATATTATAGGTTACATTTATTATATTTAATGTGTGTTTATATGTATTCATTCATTTTAATTATTTCTCAAAGTTACCCTGAGGATGTGTGTGACGCCGGGTGGGAATTAGCATAATACCACAGTACCACAGATGTAAAGCAATAAAACCAGATAATATTGGTCTCCGCAAAGGACTTAATGCAGGACTAATTATCTCCCAAATTACTCTAATTTAGTGGGTTAGTGATTTGAGGATGATTAATTTAATTAGGATGTTGCACACAAATACACACCTCAAAATTACTCATTTTGTAATTCCAATATTTGCAAAGCAATATTTTTGTTGTTGTTGTTGTTGTTTATGGTTTTAATTCTATTTGACAGAATTTGTGAAAATCAGAAATTACTTGGAAACTGAGGTTTGTTTATGCCCTTCACTTATGTCCCCTACCAATTACACACACATAGGCAGTTAGAATCCTTAACAAAAGATGAAAGAACATTATATTATGTCATCCCTGTGTTATTTTGGTCATTAAAAAATATATAAATAATAAATAATTACAAAACATAACTCAGTGTTCCAGCTCATGCTGCAGTTGTGGTGTCATTATTCATATGAATTAACAACAATCTTTATGATAATCATTTTTAAAATCATCAGTGGCGCTCTGGAAAGTAATAATACGAATAAGTGAATTTAGCCGTTTCAAATATTGAGACAATCCACAATGAAAGCGGATTTCTATTATTTTCTACACTGCCTTGGCCTATTGTTTAACTTTCAAGAAACGTGGACAATATATTATATGTAGGCTACAATGTTTAGGCTACAACGTTGATGCTTATTTAGTCTCTGTCGGTAGAGGCGTGTGTGTTAAATTGTAAAATAAGCTAAAGCTAAACACATTACTCTCAGTGATTGTTTTCATCGGGGCGGTTAAATGCGGCAATTTAAAAGATAAAGCATTTACACAGACAGACTCTACCTGTGAGCGGTGAGAAGTGATACAGCATACACTAAGAGAAGCCCATTTGTGTTCAGACTCTGCAATATCTATTAGGCAGATGCTACTGCGCTGCAACCTAACACCGGCTTTTAGCCCAAGTGGACACATTATGCCCTCAGTTTAGCGTGCTGTCGGAGGAGCTTGAATTGAATTGGTGATTGAGTGTGAACGTCGGCCGCAATCCCTCTGCCTGTCCATAAATCAGAACCGACCTCAGATTGAGACTGTCCACAAATATCCGTATTTAAATCTGATAATAATAAATATACATATATAGACGCATAATATATATATATATATATATATATATATATATATATATATATATATATATATATATATATAGGCCTTTAATAATAATAATAATATATTAGCAATTATATATATTTAATTGCTAATATATTATTAGTATTAGCTATTATTATTGTTACTATTAAACGTATTTTTTTTTTTTTATTAAACGAGAGGCAGATCATATTAAAACAATTTATTTTCAGTGGTAAACATTTCACGTGTTTGTTGTTTATGCTTTGGATTTGCATTTGAATTCCTAGATGCTCTTATGATTACAAAGTTTACAAGTTTCCGGAAAAACCTTCACCACCGAAAAAGCGCAATAAACAATGTTGCGTCGCGTTCTTTATTTCGTCTGACAGCTTTAGTGAAATAACTTATATAGGCCTATTAATGCAGAGACTTCACGTGTGCGTGTTAGTCGACTGGATGTTTAACTTGAGCTTCTGGGAAGCGGTTGGACAGGACAGATATAATTGTTTGTTTAATTTGTCTCTGATGCGTGGAGCCATGTCCGCGTTCACTAATTACAGTCAAGGTTTTGATTTGTGGCAATCAGGCTTGTTTAATCTGCTAAATCCAGGATCAGAATGAACCAGTTCCGCCTTTTCCATGAGCTGCTGCACTAAGTGTCACTGGGGCCTGTGCGCTGAAGTGTGCGCAACCAATGCGCTGCGCATTTCCTCGTTTTGAAGGGGCAATTACTCCCCATATTGAATGCAGAGTGGCTCAGTATATTGGGATTACAGAGGTGGACACCCACAGGGACGGAGGGATTGTGTTTGTGTGTGTTGCTGCATGCGCACTCACTGCACGCCTAGTACAAAATGATCAGGTAGCCTATTTTATGGATGTTTTATGAGCGGGACGCCTGTGTTTCGAGCCGTTTTCAAAGTATTTCACTAAAGCAGAAATGTAGTTAAGAAAATATATGGGAATTTAATGGATTTCTTTTCGAACAAGATTAAATTATATGTTGTCTGTGCACTATACTGAAGACTGGGGGAATGTTAAGAGTGGTGTTTGTTTCCGTTTTGTTTAGTGCTATATGGCTCCCAAATTCTTATGTAATATTCTCATATTAACTCGCTACAAATTCAAGTTGTTATCCACTGCTTATTTCTAAATGGTGTAAAAAGCTGTTGTTAAAAACCACTGCACTAAGAGACTTGGTTGTTAACACGAATTGGAAAAAATGACCATTTAAAATTTGTGCATTAGCCCTTCATATTGTGGTCACCAGATTTACTTTATTTTTATGTCCTCCCATCCCCATAATTTACAATAGTAAAAAGAGATAGTTCAGCCAAAAATGAAAACACTCGTGTGTATATATATATATATATATATATAAAATCCTTTTTGCCATACAAAATATGGAAAATTAATTGTAAAGCTTGACGTTATATATCACATAAGAATCTGCTAATTCTAGTACCAGTTCAGCTCTTTATTATTCAGTAAAAGCCGTTAACAGATGGCACATTAATACATTAAAACACACATTAAGACATTAAATTTCACTTTTTAACCTTGTGTTACAAAACTCCCCATTCTGCCCTAAATCTTTTACTGTACATTTGTAAAAACATAACAGGATAAGGATATTTTCATACCGTATTAGGATTAGGCTCTAAATATAAAATTTATATCCCAATAATAAAAAAGCAAAGAAAAGAAAAAAGCTGGTGTAAATTTGTGTGAAACACCTTGTACAAAGCACGTTCAGTGAGTTTATGATGATAATGGTAATGATGATGATGATGATGGTTAATTGCAGTAGACTGTGCCTGTTGAGGGTGGCTGGATTTCTGTGAGGTACACATATCCCAGGCTGCAGCAAGAGAGGGCCACGGCCGGTGCGGGTGTAAGGCGTGTAATATATTTAACTATGGCAAAGTAGTGTTTTGAGAATTGGTAATTGCTCACATCCTTCTCTGGCCACGGGGACACTGTCCAGATCTCACCGTATACACACGTGTGGGGTTTCTGAGGTGCATGCTTTCAGGTCTGCATGGCATGCAGCCAAATGCGTCTCTAGCTTTTTTCCTTACATGGAATGTTGACTGACTGATAAGAAAAACAGTAGCACCGAATAATAACACAATCATGAATTGGCTGATAACCCAGTTATGCTTTTAAATGACCACAGTGCTTTATGTTCACAGCCATCTCAGCGCCTGCTCAAGCCAGAGGCCTGACGATCGGACCTGACTTCACACTAGTACTCTTTGCATAAAAGAACGTGTCTACAGTCATAATATTTACTTTGATAATGTTTTCACGACACGGCAACTCTGAAGCGGTGATATATGTATAACTGTCTAAATATGACAGTCCATGTGATTTGGAATGTGCCATGAATAAGGCTCCTTTTACCCTCTCTCTAGAATTTTCTCTGAATAAACAAGAGACTCGGGTCAGGTCCTCCGATGTGTGATCTACTTTGTAGGCCGGTGGTTAAGTGTGACATGCTTGGCCCTTAAAGTATACCCTTTTTGTTAGAGGGAAATGGACAGAAAAATATACAGAATTCTCTGTAATTACATATAAAGGTTTATTTAACTTTAAAGCCATCATAAAAAAATCCCAGCCGATGGAGGAGTACTGGATGTGCGCGGCCTTACGGGCTTCATGTTGTCTGGAGTAATCTAGCCTCGCGACTGGTTTGAATTTGCTGCCCCGCGACAGCAAAATTGTCGTAATCACAAAGTAAACAGATACTTCCTCTCCTATCAGAGCGAGTCGACAAAGTTAGTGAATGAGAGAACTTTCACTCTTAATTGTTGTTTTCCTTCATACCCTGATTCAAAAACACTGGCAGAATTATTGCAAGTGCTACTTTGATTTTGTAATTTAGTTTGAATGGGGCTTAAGGTGTTTCAGCAAATTATTCACTTAGGTTTAGTTGGTCTTGCATCTCCTTATGGAAATCAAGACTATTTCAAGATAATATATACTACTACGTAGTTTAATTGTGGACCAAACACAAAGAAAAACCTGTGAATGCAGAATTGAGTTAGTACTGTATTTCCCTCCAATTCATCATATTTAACACTCACAGAGATACATGCACAACACTTTCTCATCATTTATTTCCCCCATGAATAAACACTGAATAAATATTATTTCTAGATTTTAAGAGTGTAACTATTCTACAATAATAACAGGAACAGTTGTTCTACCAAACACACATTAAACAAGTCACGCTAAATAATACGATGTTAACGAACTGTTAACACATTGTTGCTCCTATGCAGTTTCCAGTTCTGGCGCATTCTTTAAATCAATCAATAAATTAATCAATCACAGTTCTCAGTGCTGTAGCACGCCTTATTGAGAACTTTTTACAATTCTAAAATAAGTAAATAAAAAAAAAATTAACATTAGGTCAACACCAGCTGCAAAAACACTCGAGCAAAATTGTATAATCAGTTTGCTATACTGTCTCAAATTGAAACAATACATTACATATGCTTTTACATGGGACATGTCTGCTCTCACCATTTACAGTAGTGCATGTACAGGAATGGCTCACATCATATCCTTCTAGAGTAATTAATTCCACCACATTCCCTATTCCTAAATCCAACTTATTTTGTTTTTCCACCTAGAACTGGAAATATATGATTGAAACCAATAAGTAACTCAATATACACAGACTGTAATCAGAGGCCTGTCATTACGGTCGCTATTGCACTGTTTGCCCAGTGAACCAGATTCAGTGGTTATGTCGATGAAATAGGCTTTGTTTATATAGCTTTGGGAACTGGTAAGTTATTTTGTGAAATGTGTTTGTATATAATAAAAAAAAAAATACTTTGATCATTTAGCATAAATTTGTACAAATTAGAAAATAAACATTGCTTATTTCCCTGCATCCCCCGCCCCATCTTGTGCATCTTTATATTGCTTTTTTAATACCTCTCTCTTTTCCTCTTTCTCTTTTTCCAGTCATAAAATGGTGCCAGGCTGCGGCATGAAGGCAGGGGCCATGAAACCGTATCCTCACTATCAGACTGTACAGTACAGAGACAGAGTCACACTCCCGGTGTAAGCAGGGCATAAAACACTGCTGCATGATAAGGAGCTGCACAGGGACTTTGAACATTTTATTAGTATCAATAAAAGAGGCACAGGACGAAGGACACAGTGTCTATAAAGCCCTAATGGAGGATCAATTAAGATGGTCAAGCTGCTGAAAGAGACTTTTACAGTGTAGGGTTTTAACACTAACCTTATCGTTTAACACTAACGTTAAAACCACAAGGCTGGAAAATTCAGCCTAGTTTTCATTCCACTGCACCACCGATATTTTCTGATCACTAACAGTAAAAAAGTTTGTTAGTTTGGGTAAGAATTTAAAAGTGAGCGGTGGATGAAGGAGAATTTCAACCTTCTTAAGTACAGAATAAAACATGTAATGTGCAACTCACACACACACTAATCAGAATTTATCATCGGTTTAACTAATTAGAGAATATCTTGCATTGTTTAAATTACTTTAGATTTGAACATGTAATATATATATATATATATATATATATATATATATATATATATATATATATCAGATGTTTTCATTATTTAATGTGAATTTGAGTTTCTCTAAAGACAGATAGTGTTTCAAAACACACATTTCTAGTAAAAGCTAATAAGGTCTTATACATTTCTGCATCTTCCAACACCCCCCAACCCCCCCCCCCCCGCCACAACTTCTGTCAGGACATAGCATGACAAATTGAATTACATTTTGGACACATGACTGGCCATCTATCAAAAACAAGTCAAAAATCTTCCCTGCGCATGTTTATGAAAGACATTTCTAAACTCTTCCTGACCTGAAATGTTTATATCCAGAGTTTAGGTTGTGAACATTTTAGATGTCATCAAAACCACCTTGCTCCAGGGGTATAAATTGATTCCATTTGTTGCCTGCCCAAGCGACTGGCCTCGGCCGCAGGAGCCGTACAAGGGGGAAACCGAGAAGCTGGAGAAATCAGTTCTAAGGGGAGACACCGTGGACTTTCAGATGGCTTCGTGATGAGTGAAAATCAGGGATGGGGTTCAGTGGGAAATCGCATGCCATGCCTCAATCAGCAGCATGTCCCAACAACCAGGGAGGCATGTGTCAATCAAACTGATGTGGGTTTGTGGAGAACCAGTAAATCAGTAGTAAGGCTTTTAAGCCATCATTAAAGAAAAACTCAGAGATGCTCTGATGTTATACATGTCAATATCATACTGCCAATAATACCATAAGATAAGACTAAGGGAATTGTTTTCTTTTTTTGTTTTTTTGGATGGGACACTGATGGCAGTTTTTGTTCAATACCTTAAGATTATAAAGGAAAAAAAATCGAATTATTACTTCTGTTGTGTAAATTTAGATTAGTGTGTTATAATAAGGATAAACAATAAAGGACCAGTTTTGACATTTTTAAAGCATAATTTCAAAATATCTTGAATGAACTTGAGATTAATATAATATTTAAATAATAAACATAAGCTGTATTTCATGTATACATTTTTATGTATGATTACATGTATTTAATTTAAATTTGACTGTGAAAGGGTTCATAATTGAATCTTCTGATGATACAGCATATGGGATACTTTTGTTTAATTTCATTCTGATTTCTCAACTAAACCCTTATTGTTATTTTTATATATCTCTGATTGAATAACACCAATAAAAAGATTTAAACTAAATAATATATTATTAACAATCTTAAAAAATATTTTTATAGAAAGATTTTAATATGATTATGTTAATTAAATTAATATTAATTAAATGCATTTTATAATTAATATTATATATATATATATATATATATATATATATATATATATATATATATATATATATATATTTATAACAGTTTTTTTTAGACACTGTAGCAGTTAGTATTATGTACATTCCTGAGACAATGCATCAAAATGACACACACTCACAGAAAACCCACTTGAATAACTCATGGCCTTCCAGGATAGTGCTTAAGTTTTATAAACTCTGCCCAGGAAGCGACACTAACAAAAGTCAGAGCTCACTGTAGCTCATTAGTGAGAGGATATGGCTCTAGCTGACATTATCAGCTCATCTAAAACACTCTCAATCAAACCAGTGCCAAACAATGTCAACAGGATGTCACTGAGAGCCTGTATATTATAGATTGATGAAACAGAGAGTGTATGTATGTGTCTTTTACAACAGAAGCAGCATTAGTCAGTCTAAACTCTTAAATTTAAGCACATCAAGCACGTCTTAATATGTGCACAATTTTACAAACCTGCATTAAATGTGCGTATATATAATTTATGAACCAGTAGATGTTTTTATAAATACGCTTACAATGAAAGTGGTGTGTGTGAGTGTTCTGCTACGTCTATACATATCCACCCTCCACGCTTAGACAGAAAGCAGATGTCGGGAATGTGTTAAAGGACAGTCTTGTTGATAATCAACCTGCTATTAGTGAGGTATGTGGCAGTGGTGCTGCTGGGCTGTGAAGGATTACATTACTCAAATCTCTCCAGACGACAAGTGGCTGCTTTCCTCTGAGTGCAGCACACATACAAGTGAGTTCATGCTTTTTTGGAGCATCTCCCCCCTAAACTGTGTCTCTCTGAAGTGAGTTATGGTCAATAAATTGCTCTCTGTTTTCTCCTGTGGATTAGGAGGTCTTTTCAAGCAATGCAACCTTATTCGATTTCCACCATACAATAGGGAGGAAGGTATCTTCATAAACGTTTGACCCACAGATGAGGTAATAGCTTTGGTTTATAAGCTGGACAAGATTGGGGGTCCCAAAATGCAAAAGCTAAAATGACAGAGAAAGTGTTACATGATCGAGTGGGCGGCATTAGGCGTAAAGGAAGAAAGGGAATAATCAAGAGCGAGTGGGAGGGAGTCAATCAGTGCTCTCCCTCCGTTTGACCAGCGGCCAAGCAATGAGACTCCGAGCTGTGGCCGAGCTCCTCTGAGACAGCTGCAACATTTCAGGGCTCCAACTCAGCAAATTTCCATCAGCTGCTGCTGCCAGAGACCACAAAACGCTTTCAAACAACGGCTCACTTCAAGAATTCTTGTCTCAGGGAGGAGAGACAGAAAAAAATGACTGGAGAAAAGTATCACAGTGCAGCTGAGAGAGTTCAGTGCATTGGGTTAGCAGATTAATGCAAACTGTGCCCTGGCAGAGGAGTTTGATTGGCCTTTCACAGCAAAAATTGCTTGCAGGTTTGTAAGACGGTGGAGAAAAGTTTGTAAGAGCTTAGAAACGGACTGGCGTGTTTTGTGTCAAACCCCTCAGCGTCTTCGCCATACATTAACACTTGTCAGATGCCCATTAGGTCTAGCCAGTGCCGAAAATTTAATTACCAAACCATTTATTTCATTGTTAGGAAAACAAACCAATGAAACCTCAGAATGCATTAGGCTGGCGGCCTCCTGTTTTCACCTTCTACATTGATAACACCCAGTGCACCGGCCTGGCATCCTGAAATAATGTTCCTGTTATGCACCACAAGCCAGTCTGCTCTATTAAAACCAGCTGGCAGGCATAAGTCATTCTTTATTTAAGTTCAATTAAGAGAACAACTGATTTAATGAAGGAAGCTATTTATACACAAGGGTTAGTCATCCGTGCCTTCCACCTCACAGGCCAAGAGGAGACCTGTCTCAATAAACTAGACCATTGACATGGGGTGCTTGTAAAAACAAGCGGGCCCAATCCATTCGTGACCGAACGCAAGGGACTACAGGCCGCCTTTGTCATGGATGGTCTGGTAAAAAGGGGTCTTGGTTTAGAGAGAGGAGGAAAGGGGCCTTATGAAGAGACTGGATTTGCTGTTTGCTGATTAAAGGTACAGCAATCAAACTTAATTTTATAAGTACTTTTATTTTGTAATAATAATAAAATGCATTACATTTATGATGATTATTAACAACAACAACAATACAAATCTTTATAGAAACTCATCATCATTTAAAAAATAATAAATATCAATATATTTGTTTTTAGAAAGGCGCTATATGAGTAAAATTAAATCAAATAAATAATCTATGATTACGGTGATTCTACTACTACTGTTTCATCCATTATTATTATAATGATTGCTACTACTACTACTAAACTAAATTTTACTTTACCTAAATTAAATGAAGTAAAATTAATAAAAATAACTTAACCAAAATAACCATTTATGTCAAACACTGAATCTATCAAATGCTGCTCTTCAATACTCCTCTAATGTAGCATTTGAAGTGCTGTGCATGCGCGTTCTCTCATTCTCTGCGCATTATAAAAGTGAAGAGCTATGCTGGAGAGTAGTGTTTGAAGTCTGGGCCCAGGCCCCAGCTCAGCAGTAAAGGGACTCCCCCTGCCTTTCTCTGGCCGTATAAATGACAGCTAGTGAAATCCAAAACGCCGGCCCTTCATAAAAAAACCCTGACTATCTGCGCCGCCCTCTCAGTTAATCAAATCCGCCGTAATAGTCATCTGTGGATTTTTAAAGACACAAAGGGGAAATCGTAACTTGACCCGCACCTCTTGACTCAGGGTTGTCAGAGTTTGTGTATAGTCTTGCTTCGTCTTGTGTTTATGTGTGCGGCCGTATATAGGCCACGGCTGTCGACTTCATCTTCATCTCCCCTCATCTCACGCTGCACTACTCTTTAGATCTTCAAAGCCAGAGGAGGACAACAAATCACAGCGTCTTGTGAGTGTAAGCCTACAATAACAGTGACAAGGCATGACACAGGGGAGTAGGGCAGTTGGAACAATGGGGGGACCATATGGGATGTTTTTTGGGAGGAGATGGAACTATTTAAGTTGTAAAAGAACATTTGCAACCCAGAGGTGAGTAACAGGGGAGCAACTACAAAATATAGACAACGCAAGTCGCCATAATATATGTACACCACCTTATGGAGTGATTATACTCCTGTGTCCACTCCTGTGTTATTTTGTTAATAAAAAGCAAGCGTTTGTGATGGGTGGGGTTGGTGAGGTGGAGGGGGCCAAAACAGCTGCAGAGATGTTGTGGCTGGACTGGGACAGTGCTGCGGCATTGATTGACATGTGACGAAGACCTGCATCTGAATTCGCACAGCCAGACTCTGACAGCAAGGCTTGACTAATACCATGTCAATGGCAGGGCTCACATTTGTGGGTGGGAAAGGAAAATGTTATGATGTTACCAAGAGAGACGGAACAGAAAAATAACACTCCATTAAGATGAGTTAGTCGCACTCTTTAATGGGAGCTTTCACTGGGGACTGGAGACAGCTTTATTTGTCCATCTCTAAGAAAAATAGTTTCTCTAGATTTCATAGATTCGTCCTCCAGGAGTTGAAGTATACTTGCACACTTTACAAAGCACATGTTTAATGGTACATTTTACCACTACAAAAGGAAGATATGTTACATTTTAATTGCTAAATATGCAGAGCAGCACCGTAAAATTATGTCTGAGTGAGGAAAGAGTCTTTAACAAACTCTGCATTTCCTCTTTTGGGGCTACAGCTGTGAAATGGTTACAAAATTTGGGCACCTACCAAAACACAGAAGAATCCCCATCCCCATTGCTGTGCATGTGAAATGATAGCATCCTACTTTGCCTTTAAGCTACTAAAGCACGAGTCTGCTTTCAGATTTGATTAAGGTCTCAAATAAAATAAAACCCAAATTAAGTTTTGCACACTGAAATACAGAGACCCTTCTGCAGTAACAATTGATATAAAATTACACACACAATTCATGCACATCTGGATTTTTTTTTTTCTGGATTTTTTAAAATCAAATCAATAAGTATTTACTGTATTTTACAAAAAAAATCATGAACAATCTTTTCATGCAATGTCTCACAAAAAATAAAACAAAATAAATTAATTATTTTAATGTTTGGAACATGTTTGTTAATGTGATGACCTATACCTATGGCGATAAGACACATAAGGAGTAATTAAATGTAGCAAATCATATAAAATACTTTATATTTATTGGGAAATTAAACACTATTTTATTCAAATTTGATAATTACTGAGAGGATCGCCTTTCAAAATCCCGGGTAGAGAAACAGACCTTATCTCTAGGACAATAGACAGGGGGGTTAGACCGGCGGTTATTTGCATGGGTCTTAAGTCTCCGCACCGCCTGCTGGAGTTGGACATGAGCTGAGTCCCACACTCTCTCATTCACTCGGAACCAGTGGTCAACAGCTGAAGCATCCAAAGGTTCTTCTGTACAGGGGAATAGAGGGGGTTGGTACCCGAGTATGCACTGGAACGGGGTGAGGCAGGTGGTGGTTTGCCTAAGGGAATTCTGTGCATACTCGGCCCATGGGAGGAATCATGGACTGGTTGTCATGACAGTAGGTCCAGAGATATCTCCCAATCTCCTGTATCTTCTGCTCAGTCTGTCCATTAGTCTGGTGGTGATATCCTGAGGATAGGCTTAAACACAGAGGATCTTTAAGAAAGTTCTCCAGGCATGAGAGATGAACTGGGGCCCATGATTAGAGACAACATCCTCTGGGATACCACAGTTGTGGAAGACATAATGAAAAAGAGCTTCTGCTGTTTCCAAGGCTGTGGGTAAACCCCAAAGGGGAATTAACTTGCAGGCCTTGGAGAATCAGTCTATTGCAACAAGAATGTAGGTACAGTATACCCTTCCTGAGTTGGGGAGATTGGTCACAATGTCCACTCCGACATGGCACCAGGGATGACAAAGAATAGGTAATGGGACCAGTTTTCCAGCACAGACTGAGCATCCACAGATATACTGGGAGACATCCCAGGCCATACTGGGTCACCAGTACCAAGTTTCGGGGTTCCAGGACAGAGACTTCTGACCGAGAGTTTCTGACAGATTATGGTAGTGAGGGGAGCCGAGAGGATACTGAAGTTGTAGATCTTTGGTAGAAATTGGCAAAGCTGAGAACTCGTTGTAGTTCCTTAACCAATTTGGAGGTTGGAGCCAATCCTGGATGGATTGGACCTTCCTCTGGTCCATCTGAATGCCACCTGAGCTGAGGATGTAGCCAAGGAAGTGGCCTGTGGGGCAGTGGAACTCACACTTCTTGAGTTTCAGGTAGAGATGGTGTTTCCTGAGTTGTTGTAGGACCTGCGTGACGTCATGGCAATGTTCGGCCAGGTTCTGAGAGTAGATAAGGATGTCATTGATGTATACCAATAACGAATTTGCTGAGGAACTCCCGGAACACCTAATTTCATAAAACCCTGGAAGATGAACGGTGAGTAGGAAAAGCCATACGGCATGACCTGATATTCATAGTGGCCAGAGGGGGCGATGAATGCTGTCTTCCACTCGTCACTCTGCCGGATATGAATGAGGTTGTAGGCGCTACACAGGTCCAGTTTTGAGGAGCTGTGAGCCACACAGAGTTCCTCGAGTGCAGCTGGGACAAGGGGAAGTGGATAGGGAAGCTTGACTGTGTGTTCATTGAGGGTCCAGTAGTCAATGCATAGCCGCAAGCATCATTCCTTCTTGCCCACAAAGAAGAAGCTCGAAACCACCGCTGAGGTGGAAGGCAGGATGATCTGTTGTTGGAGAGCCTCCTTGATGTATTCCTCCGTGGCCTTGTGCTCCGGAAAGGACAGGGGGTATACTCAACCCTTAGGGAGTTTAGGTCCAGGCAGCAGTTCTATGGCACAGTCCCGTGACCAGTGTGGTGGTAACTTCGTGGCTGCCTGTTTGCTGAACATATCCTGCAATGCCACATAGTCAGATGGGATCTTTGGCACCTCGAGTGATTCAGGGCTTTCTACGAGGTTTGAGTGAATGTGAAAGGCTGGGGTTCTTTACTCTGGGCATCTGAACATTGGAGAGAGAATTTTGGAAACTCACCCCATTGGAGAATCTTGCCAGGCTCTCATCTGACTTCGGGTGAATGTTGTGACTATAGTTCCAGGACTATATCCACAGTGGACCCCTCCAGTACCACAAAGGAGATTGTTTCCTGATGTAGACAGCCCGCTTACAGTGTGATCGGCAGAGACTGGAAACTTGATGTATCCATGCCCGAGTGGCTTTTTTTGGATACCCAGACAGCAAACAGTTTCGGCCCAGATCCAGCCCACATCTGGCAGATGTGGACCGGATCTGGGCCAACAGATACTGTCTGGGTAGTCTCGATCTTAAACTCTTGGTTTTGTCTCCTGAGGGGTAATTCGAGCTGGCTTAGGAGGGTTTGTAAGATGAAGTTGCCATGAGGGATGGAACTAAAATGGAATGGCTTGGAGTGAGTAGTTGTAGAGTTATCAAGGGCAAGGTAGATATAGCAGGCTCAAATTGGAGAGTTCTCACTGCCGGGTGTGAGGGATGATAGGGACACATCTTAATGAAGTGCCCTGGGATTCCATAGTACAGACATAACCCTGAAGACGCCAGGCCACCTGTGTGTGAGAGGCGATTGGTGTCTAACTGCACCAGTTCTGGTACTGGAGGACAGGCAGCCAGTGAGGTCAGAGAATGAGCGGTTTCATCGAGCTGACAAGCCACAAAATGTTGGGAAACCTTGACGGCCTTCTGCATGAAGCTCTCCAGGCTGACATTGTCATTGTATATCGCCATTTGTGCTCTGATCTGAGGATTCAGACCCTGTCGGTAAGCAATGAGTAGCGCCATCTCATTCCATACACAAGAGGCTGCCAGAGTTCGGAATTTCAGAGTGTTATAACTGGCCGTGGAACCTCCTTGTTGGAGGTGAACGAGTTGGTCGGTGATGGAGAGCGAGCCGAAATCCTCCTGGAAGTCGGAAGAGAAAGAATAAAATGAGTTAATTAATGTGTTCTACGAGTTCCAGATGGCTCGAGCACAGAGCAGAGCTCATCCAACCAACAGGGAGATCAGAAAGGCAACTTTAGTACGTTCATTAGAAAACATATGGGATTCTCAATATAGAGAAAGACTTGTGGGAGAAAACCACTACATTCAACCTCCTCACCCAGTAAGGTATGGCAATGGGACTAGGGATGGCAATGGGACTAGCAGAAGCAAACTGAGGTTGTGTGACTGGAGAGAGAGCCATTTGAAGAGCACTGACCAGCTCCTAAAGGGGGTCTTGAGCCATGGGTTTCAGGTACTCCATCTCTGATCTTCGGTTCAGGTTCTGGTTTTCTGTCAGCAGATATACACGGGACACTGAGATAAGGTGAAATATAAACAGCAGGTTTATTGAACACAAAGCAAGGAGCATCCAGGTAAGTGAGCGTAGGATAAGGCTCTTCGTTCTTATCTAACTGTTAATGTCCAATCTTTCCAGGGAATCCGGGGTTGCCGAAGGAGTGGAGAGACAATGAAGTTCCGGAATGGTAGAGATTAAGGAGCAGAGAGATAGGGTAACAAGCAGGTAAGTAAACACATCTTAGATCCAGGTAAGTCTAACATACTACGTATGAGACCAGGCAGTGAGTGTGCAGGAGGAGTGCAAGGATATGGCTGCTGATTAGTGCTGGCAGGTGGCAGTGATCAGTAATCATGTGATCATCAGTTTCCTTTTATTAACTGAAAAATGAAAGAAGTAAAAATTGATAAATAGTTAGATATTAATTATATAATTAAAAATAAATACAAACATTATATTGTAGAAAAGGGATAGGGATATATATATATATATGCGTGTGTGTTAGACAGACTGAGTGGCACATTTGATATGGTCCACACAGGTGTCCTGGAGGTCCACATTTGCTTTGAGTCCAAGAGCTTGGATGAGGATTGACGTGTTTAACTTGACAAATATGAAAGCTATCTATGGAATGACATGAGTTCTTGGAGGAGGAGGGCGAGGGAACTTGAAACGGTTAACTCATTAAAGCTTGAAAACTCACTCAAGATTTATGCCTGAAAATATAGGTAATAACATTAGCCACTTTCTTCTGGAAATAGATTGTACCAATTAGTTTTAAAAGAAGACAATTGTTCACTGCAAAGACTCATGCTTTCTCAGCTTTCTGGAAGCAAAAAGCCTGTTTTTCAGTCCAGCACCACATAAATCTAGGGTTTGAACTAGTGTTTAGGGCTCAAATATTTTGTTCACAGTCTATGTTAATTTGTTTTATTATTCCGCTTTAAAAGATATATGTTTGGCCCAGCATGGCTTCAGGTAATAGTTTCCATTTGAGACAGCACAAAGCTGTCTGGAGAAAATAAACAGGTTTTCTTTCTTCTCATCATATGACCGAGGGAAGACATAAGGGTTTCATCTATCACACATCGGAATGGTGCAAGTACACCACTGTTGTCATTTGAAACTGATACGCAAGGGAAGCACACGGAAAGTAAATGCTAACCCCAGAGAGCACGCTGATAACCTGCTATTTCTCATGACTTTTATATTATTCCCACTCTGCAGGTCAGAGATTTGCATGTGTGACTTGTTAGACGTATGTGTGTGAGAAAGTGTGAAAGAAACTCCACCATATTACTACACTGGGGAAATATGCACTTTATCACCTCAGTCAGACTCAGTATATTTGATTTTGGTTCCACTCAATTTCAATTGACATAAACTGTGCTATAAAGAAGTGGGGAAATGTAACTCTCGATTTCTCGTTGAGTGATCTCATCGAGTCAGACAGGCCTCCTGATATGACAAAACCACAAGCGCTAGGAGCATATGTGCTCTGTGTAAATGTGTGTTCACACAGGCCTCGCACATTTAACAAGCAGATTTCTCTCTGATAGGGCAGACTCATGTGTTTACTCAAGCCTCTGACCTTCTCGCCATGACACTTTCACTGCTGATATAAATACCATCGCCATGCTAAATCATCATGCCCCACTCAGGTAACCCAACACGCTTCACCCCACGTCTTCGCCTATTGGCCACATCGCATCACATGCCTAACACTCTGGCCAACTGCAACAGAGAACCATTACTGCCGGGTGATATTTTTATACAAGGCTTGTTTGTTGAGAAGGCATCTGTAAAAAAACTGGAGAGGTGGGGAATGTGTTGGGTTCCGCATTGAAACCGGATCGCAACACCTACGCTAATATGTCCAAAAGGACTGTAATTATGAGGTGATAATGCCTGCCGATCAGATTGCTTGTTGCCAGAGAGAGGGAAGCCCCCACTATTCCCAGAGACAGGAGGCTGATGTGTCTTCCAGGACTCAATGATGCAATATCCTCGCTGATGGGTTGCATGGAATGAGCGCACACTGCAATGTACTGTTGATGAGTTCCCGTCACCTACGTGATGGTTCAGCGTGTTACTTATAAGCAAAATATTTGTCAGTGCTGAGGCTGCTGCAGACATATAGTATCTAATTTGTAAGTCAGCCTTCTGAAATCAACATACTCTGTAATATTTAGTAAAAAAGGAAAGCTTGGCTCACATTACATCTTAAAAAAAACTGTTTAAAAAACATTACTTGAAAAAAAAAAACTATCAATAACTAAGAAAACATATTTTATTTTTGCTAATTGCCAAGACACTAAAGAAACTAAAACTTAATAGAAACTATAAAGACCCATGACAAGACAGATCAAAATAAAATAAAACAACAACAACTAAAACTTTAACTAAAATTTAAATACAAATATGAATGTAATTCAAAATTAACAATACACCAAAATAAGGGTATTTATGAATTAAAGATATTAGAGTCGATCTATCAATCAGTCAATCAATACAACTTTTTTAATAATAATAAGAAACTGTTGAAAAAATATTTGAAAAACATTTTCAAAGCCATATAAAACAAATATGAACTTGTGCCAAATTCTTCAAAATATACAGTCTGCTTTAAACTATATAGTAACTAATATTATTAATTATGTATTTCTTAATGAATTATATGAAGTTAGTTCACTGTAAGACAATGCATTTCTGACCATCAGTATGCTTAAATATTTTACTAAACACTGCGGTATCTATAATATCAAGCTGTCATAATAGTTAGGGATTAGGTCAGAAACCAACAGAAGTCTCAGGGTTGGCTAGATATTGACTAGCTGAGGTAAGAGGAGAGGTAGGGGTCAAGGGTCAGGATCAGGGACACCAGGAGAGGCATGGCTTTATCAGCTCTGTTACAGAAGGTTAGACAGACACAGTGCATTTAAAGACGGAGACTTAATTAATCCTGACACATATGGCCCGGCCCCAGTCGCTCCACACGGCAACGTGGAACCCTATGGAAATACACCAAGCCTGTTTATTCACCGTCTCACATTCACACTCATTTCCTTTTCATGTTTTTGGATTATGTTCAGATTTTCCAGGCTGGAATTTCTAATGCAGGGTAAAGAGAGGGGAGAAAAGGGGATTTTGGCACTCAGTGGCTGAAACCACATTTTGACAACCGCCTTTAGGATCCTTAATTAGCTCTGCTAATTAACAGAAAGTATACAGTGGATGCAGCTACTCAGCTGGATGTTTTTAAGAGTTTCATATCATAATGATAGTTAACTATTTTTTTTAATGAATTCAAATGTTATGATTGTTTAAAAAGGTTTTTTTTTAGCTTAAAAGTTTATTATTTTAAGTTTTTTTAGTTTGTATTTTTGTGAGTAAATATGAACCACATTCTGTATTGTACTTTGAGTCAAAAGTATAATTATATAAATTTGTGTTTTCTCTAGTAATCTTTATATGTTGAATAATAAAAAAAAAAAGTAATTGCCTAGAATATTTTTTTTTATTATGCCCTCAAAACTGCAATTCCATCATCAGCATAAATTTGCTGTATTGAAGAAGATGTGAAAGTGAATTTTAATTTAAAAGTTGAATAGGACAAGTGTATTTATTTATTTATTTATTTTTATTAGGTAAGGTTGCTTAATGGCAGATTTTATTGTGACAACTTACCCCTTATTGTGTTATTAAAATTCCCTGTTTTTTTTCTGGGCAGTAACAGTGGAAATATTCAGTGGAAAATTAGCCATGACTTTAACCAAGACTATAAGGCACCATATGTGCCAATACAGAAATTGACGTACCCTGACAAATATTCTCTGGTGTTAAAAGTTTGACAACTAGCCTTGGTCTCCAGCATTTTTGATTTACTACCTTTCTCTCTTGTCCAATTATGAAAAGCTGGCCACATTTGTCAATTGCAACAGCAATGGTTTAAAATCCAAGTCATCCAAATTAAACCAGAATAAAGTTTAATTTCATTAACATCCTATGAGTGTTAATTCAGCGGGTGAAATGGAGACACTGCCCAGGATAGTGAAATAAAACACTGCCCTGAATGTGATATTGCTTTCCACCTAAGTTACTTTGGTTAGGCAAATTAAACAGACAGAGATACTGTTAGATGAGGAACAGGTTCCTAATAGTTTTGGGGACTGATTAATAAAACAGCAGACTGCTACCAATTGCTTTCCAGGGAAAAAGCATTTACTGCTTGCAGGAGTAGTTCCAGCTTAAAGTAAAAAAACAAAAATGTAAATGTTCACTGTTTATTGATAGATAAAGAGTTCTCAGCAACTTAGCAATTTGTTTTCACTGTAAGAAAATATGCATGTTGTTTATAGCTATAGTTTAAAATAGAAACATCACTAACGACTGCATGGTGGTTTGTGACACAACACCCTTCTTCTACTGTAGAGCCCAGGGGAAAGGGCTTTAAAAAAATCTTTGTTATAAAACCATAGGTGAAGGAGGAGAAAACAGGAGACAAGCGATTATGGAGCAAATTACATCAGATATCTTTCTCACACCCACTTTCCTTTTCACACACACACACACAAAATGAAACTAGGGGTGATCAAACAGCCCATATAACAGCCCCATGTATGGGGCCGCCTGTGGTCCTGTCAAGGGCCAGCAGCTGGGGGACAGAGGAGAAGGCAGAGGGGGGCGTCTGACCCAGGGTCCAGGTTCTGAGTACTTTTGCAGACAGGTTGGCTCCAGTAGCAATGAGTCATGGCCGTCTGTCTATGTTGCCTGCAAGCTGGCCAAAAGGGTCTTATATTTTATTATGATGCTAACCACTGTTTCATTCACTTACAGAGTACTGCCATTTAGCCTATCCAAATCTATGCCTCCTTCCACAGCCACTGTGTAGGGAATGGGCTGTACTGGATATAAACACAGCAGACTGAAGAAATCAATCTCATGTTGACACGCTCCCTTTAAAAGTGCTCAGGTTTAAAAGAACATTCTGAGCCAACTGAACATTCCTCAAATGGAGAAAGTAAAAAAAAAAAAGTCGGACGAGTGTGTGCAGTTAAGTGTGCAGATTTGTAATGAAAGAAAAATCTTAATTTATTTTAAGATGACAAAGACTTTTCTATTTTTATGTAATAGAATACATAAAAAAATTATAATGACAAACTACAGCTGCTTGACTTTATATTAGGTGGCCTTAAATACTATGTACTTACATCAAAAAATAAGCACAATGTACTTCTTGTATTTCCAAACACATCTGCTGCTATTAAGGTGGGATACGAGTAAGTTTAGCACAGGTTTGGTGGTATGGGTAGGTTTAAGGGTGGGTTAAGGTGTAATTATAAATGTTATTGCAGAAAATAATTACAGATGTATTTACATGCAGGTATTTTTAAAATATAAGTACAATGTAAAAACATGTGTGTACACAGTAAGTGCATTGTATTAAGTGATTAATTTATATGTAAATACATAGTAGTTAAGGCCACCTAATATAAAGTGGGAGGGGTTTTGTATTTACGTAAAATATTACCTTAAAAAAAAAACTGCTGTTTAATCTGTCTGTTACATACATACGAATCCATTTTAATTTAGAAAGAAAGAAAGAATTCAAACAAAGAAGTTTGTATGTATATTTGTATACACACACACACACACACACACAGATAGACATAAATATATGGGTTTAATGGGGGAAAAAATCTGAAAATGTTCTTTTTATTTATTTATTTATTTTTATATTTTATTTATTTATTAAATTGTTCTGTTTACCAAAAGGATATTTGGGGAACCAAACAGAATTCTTCTATATGGATCTTTGTCAGGTAAGACACCATATTCAGTTGAAAACAACACCATATTAATTTTTACAACTCTTTTCAAAACTTTCAAAATTGTTTCATGAACTTTTTTGTCTACTAAAAGTAGTTTTTTTCTCTTTCACGTTTCGTCAGTTGAACAATCTGCGCTGTTAAACAACAGTAAGATCCAGTGATCGCACCTCCCTCAAAGCCTCGTTTTTATTCCTGTCCAAAAATGATACATGCATGGCACTATCCTGACTACAGTCTTGGACGTGTGTCAAGAGACAAACATTATGGATGTTTGTCTGGATGAGGGATATATATCTAATCTCTATTTACATAAACACTGCTACACTGTAGTAGTCATTTCATACAGAACCACAGCATGGAGCTTATCGTCAATGAAAATCACTACACAAACAACAAAACCTCTCTTTCCACTGAAGCTAAGCATGTACAAATGCATGATATCCTCAGGCGCGGGCGAACTGAAGAGTTGTGAATGATACATGACAAAGAACTGAAATTACACTAAAGTCATTACCAAAAAGCACCCCAGGGCTTGGGTTCAGAGGAAGCGGGTCTTGAATTCAGGGGTAGGTTGGACCAAACACACATTTACCATTAACTTTAAGTGAAATACTCTGTCAAAATTGACTAAATTTGTGTCTACATTCTGCAACCAGATACTAGGCAGATGGACATCCTCCAGAGAAGGGAGATTTTACAGATGAGGCTGTGAGCCCTGAACTCTTTCATTGTCTCATTCCACCGTCTGCACTTGCACAGACCATCTGCAATTGTTCTGGAGGAAAAAAAGTGAAAGCCGGATCGGATCGCCTTACTTTTTCAGGAAAAAGGTGAAAAACACGCAACCTGAAACTCTTCGGAAACTCAGTGTGAAACAGAAACGGGCGAAGGCGCTGGGCGAGAGAGAGAAAGAGCTGATGAGAAAGGATGAACAATGTGTCATGTTGAGCAGTATAACCTAAGGCAAGGTAACAAATAGAGCTCAATTGCGTCTTAATTTGTGTCTCACCACAGACTTTCCCTGCTAATGTCTGGTTGCTATTATCATAATCTATAGTAACATCAACCCTAAGCTTAACGTTAAAGACCTTGAGCTTATATTATATATATATCACAGAATTAGGGTCAATGACATTAAATAAATAAATATTCAGACATGCAATAACTTCTCTGATGAGCATGTACTTTGGCATACTATTGTACTGTTACTTAAAAATATTTGAACAAAACAGATTCAATGCTTGGTACAAAGTCATGGTGCAACAAACAAGCAGAAAAAAAACAGGAAAAACAGGAAACGTTATCAAGCCTCTTAAAATATTACATTATCATTATAAATAATAATAATAATTTGTTAATAAATATAATTCATTGAGACATTAAAATACATTTCTTACAGGTTTGCTTTTTTAGTTTGGAAATTATGATTCAAGGTGTAAGAAAACTTTTACTTTTTACATTTACATTTATGCATTAGTAGAAACTTTTATCCCAAGAGACTTACAGTGCATTCAGGCTATACTTTTTTTTTCATATACTGTAGTTTTACTGTAATTAAATTTTTTTTTTAAAGATTTTTCCTTTGTACACATCACAGACCAATTTGTCAGTGAAAAAAGGTCAAGTTACAAAACACTAACAGCCTATTTGTAGTTCAAATATGCACACAAAAATGGAAATCAAGACATTGCAACTGAACACACGGAAACACAACTGAAATAAGATGTTCACAGCAAATTCAAATTCAACCAATGAAACAATGACAGCCTTGATAAACACGCAGACAGACAAGGTAATGCCCACACACAGCTCACTGTCAGGTTAAACCTGCTATATGTCAAGAAACACTAGTTAACAAACTGTCAGAAATCTGAAGAATTATTGTACATGTAACGAGTTATTTAATTGTATTAGTCAATCATTATTAAGTAGCAATAAGCTAGTGTTGATAACAATTTCAATTACACTGATTGAAAGAGTTATTATTATCTGTAGAAGTCTGAAAGTCATATTGTTTCCTTGTGCGCTGGTTGATCGTTGGGGAATATCTTTTTTTTTTTTTTTGTAAGTTGAGAGCTCACAGACACAAACAGGACCTTATCGGGTGGATCAGGTATGTATGGGAAAACGATACAAAGCGACTCACTTGCCCTCTAGATAAGGAGGTACAAGTTTCCAGTTTGCGCTAGCAGCGTATCCTGTTACTAATACCGTGCTGGTTTTGTTCCTCTGCAGGGATGTCACATCCCTGAGGGAAAGGAACATCAACTTCCACATCTCGCTTCTCTCTCTCACTCCATACTCACACAAACACTCACACACGTGGAAATATCAACCAATACCTCTCACACACTCTCTCTTTACATCCCGTCATCCATCACACAAACACTCACATCATAAATATCACTCTCAGAAAATAACCTCCTCACCTGCTCATTCACCATGTCATTTTCACTATTATGTCTGCTATGTTGCTGATTTTCCGAACTATAATGCATCCTTTGGGTCATGCTTTATGCTTTTTAAAGGTAAGGAATAGTTATCTGCAATAATTTTAAAACATTGTATAAAACAGTGTCAGAATTATAGCATGTATTACTTTTTCCCATACTATGAAAGTCAATGGTGACCACAATTTTCAAATGAGAGGATTTTAAGGTGAAAGTAGAAACGTTTTGGAGAGACTAACAAAATGTTACTATCACAAATCTATCATATGGATTTAGAGGACTCTGAAGCATGAGATGTATGGACTCCATTGGTTACCATTAACTTTCATTGAAAGTGAGCAGCATTAACATTATTTTAAACATTTTTTTTTATTTTTATTTTTTTGGAAGAAAATCTTTATTTATAATGACATCAGATCCATAGAGTAAATGACAGCATTTGTATTTTTGAGTCAACCATACCTAACACTCTTAAACCTGATTTTGCTTTGATTGTATGGCCTTATAGACAGAGGATAAGAAAATCATTAAGAATATATTTTTGTTTTAGCATCCATCTGCTGTCTTGACCAGAATTCGCTTGTTGAAGGGAGGCCTATGTGACTGAGGTCACATGGGTCGTGACACATACTTGCAGGTGCATCTTAGCCTCTGCGGGCAAAGGTCAAATGTCAGAGAAACCCAAACCAGTTGCACCAATTACTCTGGTAAACCCCTCAAAAGTAAGTCTTGCTCTATTATCTATGTAATTTAAGAATTAGTAGGTAATAGTCCCACTTTGTCTCTTTAAAGTGTCACTAAACACAAAAAGTCCACAGGTATTATCCTAGCAATAAAGAAACCCATTAACACCCTGTTAAACTGGGATATCCTGTGTCAGTCAGGCACAATTCTCAAAATAATGCAATTACATTTCCCCGATAGCATATTTGTTAGGATTTGACCCGAAAATTCAAAGATTTGAGCGTAATTTGACTCATGAATGCATAAATCACGTTAAACTGCATTTCAGCAAGTCTTTCAGTTTATCAGAATTACACAGAAATTACAGCTGAAATGTTTATAGTAAATCACAGAATAAGGCCGCTATCCTAGCGCCAAATTTAAATCACACTAAGTCTTTACATAAGAAGTAAAAATATAAGCAAGTTCATGCTAAATTCAAGCACACAGTTTTTTTGTCATATGTTCCCAAATAAGTTGCCAACAAAGTCATTGCAACCACCTAAAAATACAAAGTCCTAATGATGTAATGCCACAGTTGAGTAATATTTTTGGCACAACAGCAGAGTTCAAAAGCTTAAGCCTTTCGCTAACGTCCTCCAAGATAAATCTGTCAGCAGCGCAAAGCGAGCATGACTGTGTGCGAAAGGTCTACTGAAAGCTGTTTCCCTTTGAACAATAAGTAACTGTGTAGAGAGTCCTGTCTCTGGTATATCCAGCAGGTCCCTCCTTTCCCACCTACGTCCCTAGATGCGTTTGACATGCCGCCAGTCTCTCATCACACCCCTCCATCCTCACTTTCTTCTGTACAGCTCTTCAAAAGCTCAGCCTGTCACTTTTTACCTCTCTATTCTCACTCGCTGACCTGCCCTGCGGAACACTAAGGGATCCATTAAAGCAGATTTTTGGCATTCCTCTGCTGTCATCCTAACCCTGCTGTTGACCTTATCTTCCAGAAGGTCTGGCCTATCAGCATCTCATGTCAGTGACAGAGTTTTCAGACTGGGTTTCACACTAGGTGCTGTTCTCACCTGAACAGGTAGTCATTAACTACTCGCTGTCACTCCGACACACAGACTGTCAGCACCCTTAAATCGTGAGCCGAAAAGCTCTCACAGCCTCTTTAAACTCAGAGATCCTCAAGTGCTTCTAATCCCGAGAGAAAATGTTGTAGACATGTGGCAAGGTAATTTGATAAGCCATTTTTTCTGCACTCAAAACATTACGTTGCCAATCATTTATGCCAAGATATATTTGAACACTCAGATACAGAACATATTTACAGGCCAGACAAAGACATTATTATTCATCTGGTGTAGACATTGTCACTTGCTATGAAACAGACACCGGGTTTGAATAATTTGACTCGGAAACCCGAGCAGAGCAGGGACACACACACATACAGTACCTTCATTGTACAAATATGCATTTCCAGACGTACATATGTCTCTAAACGATTTGGTTTGACACAAAGGAAACAAACTGTCTCATGTCCTTGTTCCTGATCAGTGACAGTTAGGTCTAGCAGGTCTTGCTGGCTTTGCTGGGTTAAAATGTATTGCTTCTTGTTACGCAAAACTATCAACCTTCACACCTTCAGGCTTTCCTCTCACCTGCGTTCAGCCGGTCACCCTGTGTGTGTGTGTGAATATGTATGTAGTCAGAGTAGACGTTACACTCTGACTAATGTCAGCAAGAGTTCATCCAAGCCGAAGAGAGAAGCTGCCAGAACAGTCAAGTCTGAACACACAGGAAGCATCACAGGTCTTTCAGGTGCCCAAAAGGACATTGAGTTGCCAAACACATGTTAGCACTGACCTCCAGCAAACTTATTTTCTCAAAGATCTCTTGTTCAATGAAGAACAAGTGTCCTTTGAATGACACGTCTTGCTTTAGCACATACAGTGTGTTAGGTGCTGTTGCTGAACTCCCCAGAGACTGATCCCCCTCTGCTGGTTACAGAGCAAAGCACTGACATATGCATCTTCAGTAACACTTCTCACTTTTAACTATTTGCTTAATTAATAGAATTAGTATTAATTGGTTATTAGTACTTATAAAGCACATATTGATGTCTTATTCTGCATGAATCTATATCAGATCCCTTATTCCATAGCAAAATGTAACAACTACCTTATGAACTATTAATAGTTAGGAGCAAATTAGGAGTTTTGTGAGGCAAAAGTTATTGTTAATACTTCATTAACAGTGAGAATTGGACTCCAAACAAGTGTGACCACATCTTTAAGAAATTTCTCTATAATGGTAAGCACATGTATCTCGCTTTTGCTTAAGATTATCTATACTAATTTACTCTAGATTCAGTAATACTAAAGTCAAATGTGGAATTGAATTCCACACAAACTCCAACACATCGGCTGTGGCAAACCAATCATCTTTATACAAGTGAAAAACTTTCATAATAGCATCGTAAAGGCATTTCTGTAGCTCCAACACTAACTGTCAGACTCTGTTCCATGTTTTTCTCATGTGCTTCCTCCATGTCCATATTTGGTTTTCCTGTTCCTGTCCTCATTTTGTTTATTTTTTTTCTGCTGTGTTGTATTAATTAATTTGTTTTCTCCCAGGTGCGTCCCATTGGTGTCTGTGTAAAGTGTTCCCAGTTCCCGGTTCTCTGTTGGCTGTTAAACATAATTCCTGAGTTCTCGTGATTGTATCCCTTTGTTTTGTTTAAGTAAAGTCAAGTTCTGAACGTTCTCCAGTGTCTCCTCGTTCCTTCCTTCCCTGAGTGAAATGTGACAAGAACACGGCACTGGAAACTGTAGATTTGATTTCTTGGTTTAATTATTTAAGGAAAAAAATGGTTTAATTATGTGAAATAGATTTTTTTAAATTATTCAATATTTCACATATACAAATTATGAAATATTATTACAATTTAAATATATTTTTTACATTTTTTAAATGATATGTATTCCTGTGTTGGCAAAGCTGCATTCTCAGTAGACCAGTTTTCTCTGATTAATAATTTTGTGGAAAGCAGAATAGTTGATTAATAGAGATATTTTTACTTGAAATAGAAATATTTGTAACATTATACATTGGCTTTACAGTCACTTTTGATCAAATGAATGAATAATAAATAATTTCTTTAAAAAAATCTTACTGACTGATTTTTAATTCAATTCAAAATGTAATTCAATTTAATTAATTTACTATTTCAATCAATTGTATACCAAATTTAGCTGAAAATGTCATAAAAATCTATTTTTCAGGAAAAAAATATCCATTAAATGTCATAGACGCACACTTCACACAGTAAAAGGCTGTGATTGCAGTCTTCATATAAAGTCTATAACTGATACAGGCCAACTGTATAATGTGAACTAATGCGACAGCAGCTTAAAACACTGCTGTCACTCCAATAATGTACTTTACACAATCATTTAAAATGATTCAATATGATAAAAAGTCTTGCTGTGTTTTAATGGCAGCATGTTTGGCAAGGATGAAAACTGCTTTTCCAACAGTGCCCATGTTTAGCAAACTCTCATCCTCTCCTTTCTTCCTCTCCAACAATGGAAGGCTAACGAGTGGGAGGAATGGAGAAGGAAGAGATTTGCTAGTAAAAATAAACGGGTGAAATAAACTCTAGCTATATGGGTGTAGGGTTGCAGGGCTGAGAAACGAGAGGCTGCCTCGCAGAGGCTGTGAATGCCAAAGTGATGAGGATAATCACGTTGCTGCTGAAATCAATCCACATAAAGACTGCCAACAGCAGCCAGAAGATGGTCACAACGGGTTTGGCTTGGTGGAGCATGTGTATAAAGCATTATCATGTGCTTTTTATGCAAATAATACGAATAGTAAAGACACCTGAATATGTGCTAAAGTAAAAAAAAAAAACGTTTAGTGATCTCAGAATAAGAGAAAAAACAATTACCGACTCTGAGAGTCAGTTACATAAATGTTTGGACTAATTATGATTTATTTTGAAAGAAGCCTTGCTCACCGAAAATAGGCTACAGTAAAAAAAAATCATGTGAAATATTAAAATTTAAATATTTGTGAATATTTATTATATTATATATATTTAAATGTAATAGAATTTCATAATCTAACTGTTTCTATTGTATTTTTGTGATCAAATGCATTCAGAGTCAAAATAAATGTCAAAAATATACATTTCATAAAGCTTGTTATGCCAGTCTATCTAAAAGGAATTTCAAAATACCTTCTTTAGTGTTGCAGAAAAGAAAGTATGTCATACAAGTAACTGATTACAGCATTTTCATTTTTAGGTGAACTGTCACTTTAAGAGCGTGCCAAATAATATCTTTAACTAAAAATACATGCGCCTGAGTAGAGTTAATTAGTGCATTGATGTTTTGGCAAGATGGTGTTCATGTGAAATGAGGCATGCTGGGATGTGGGAGCAGAGGAAGTATCATGTGTCTGTGTGTGTGTGAAGGTGAGGCAACACAGCCCTGCTCACACCTGAATAAGTCTGAACGCCGCTCCATCCCCAGGTGAGCTCCTCAGCAAGGCGCCTCTGGTTTCACTTCTCTTTCTTTCTCCCTCACTCTTGCCAAATCTCAAGAGCCACTCGCTCACCTTCCCGACTCATCGTGTGTGAATGTGTGTGTATGACAATAGCATCTCTCCTCGGCCACAGAGATTTACACTCCCTCTTCTGAGCCTGGGAAAGGAAGTACACCTGTAACTCTACCCGGACTCTCAAGGTTACAGGTTCAGTTAAACCACTTCATTTCTGCTCAGATCCGTTCCTCTGCCCTGAGCCTAAACAAGGATCACTACAAACTGTACTCAAGCTCATAGTACACAGCACCATGCAAAACAACAGCATTTTCAACGATAACTCAATAATAGCACACAGTACACAGCACAATGCTATACTGCAGTTTTCCTGGTCTTTGGCATGTCTCACAAAGAAATGACCTTATTTAAAAGTTTTTCCTTTTTTAACACAAAACACTGTTTTTTAGTGATACATTAATTCCTTAAGTAAGTTAATAGACTATTATATTATTTATGAGGTGCAGCCAATAATGATACTGAAATGTTGTTTGTCCATCAGAAGAGGTCAAACTAAAGTCGTTTTTTTTGTTTTATTTTAGGATGATTTTACAATCCTGTTACCAAAATATAGCATGTCTAATTTAAAACAGTTGTGTTATTTAATTATTTATCAAAATAAACAGTAAATAAACGTGACCATTAAATAAAACATGCTAATGGATTCTTTGGGAAAACACATTTTGGAAAAACATGGAACAATGGGTAACAGGGTTGCAGATTGAGCCTACAATAAGTTATCAACCAGGTAGCATTAATTTGGCTCACATTTTAGTTTGGTATTATATTTTTATGATAATTTTTTCTTCCAATAATTCTGAGGGATTACTGAGTTAAACGATCAAGATTCCACCAAATTCATGTGTGTCGAAAGACCTAATCATAAAATGTAGTTTTGTCGCATATTCATCTTTTAATCTAATAATTTAATCTTTTAAACTAGCTTGCTCTATTCTTTTTCTATTCTATCTGTTTTCTTTTTATTTAAAAGCCCTTTTAAATAAAAAGGATGATTGCCATTCAATACTAGGACATTGTTTTTAGTAAAAAAAAAAAAACAATTTGCAACAAATTCATAAGATACAAATTCATTTAAATGACCAGACTGAAATTTCATATATTATATCATATGTTGTTATGTTATGTTATGTTATGTTATGTTATGTTATGTTAAAAACTGTTTACTACTCTAGACACTATGGTTCTCCACCATCTATACTCAACTACAGTATATGTCAACTATACTTTGCTTTGGCACTTGAGTAAATATCAGCACAATCCCACAATCTAGCATTTCCTTTTATATAGAAAGTACAAGGATATAAAGAAAACATGATGTAAAGGGAAGAGCGTGTGGGAGCAAAGGAAAGTTTTTAGAGGGTGTAAATTGAAACTGCCATTTGGAGGCATTCATTTCCTGGAGTATTTGAGTAAATATTATGAAGATATTCCTCAGTGTTGGACACTCAATCCATCATGCCTCAAAAAAGTTCAAATATTAGCTCACTTGATTCACTTTGTCATACTTAGTCATTTTGACTTTTTAAGGCGGACAACTCTCCTCCCTGCCAGCCAGTTCTGCTGCACAAAAAAACAAAAAAACATTTACACCCTCAACTTCTCTCAATCACAGGCGGTTGCATGCCAGAGGGAAAAAGAGAAATAAATGAAGGACAAGATGAAAACAGCTAGCCTGACAGACACGGCTAACTTGAGCAGTCAGATCTCGAGCACATATTACACAGGTGCAGAGTATATTAGCATTGGCTACACACTGAACCTGCTGAGAGGCTGTGGAAGCAGGCCCGAGAACAGTAGGGTCCTGACCGAGCTCAGAAATTACTAACATTGGTGGCTCGGTCAAGTCATTTTGTAGATGTAGTATTAAGTTACAATTATTATCTATTAAGTTCGATAAATCTGGAAATGAAAGTCACATTCTCATAACACACTGGTGGAAACGGATCCTTTAACTGTAATTCCAACAGCTAGATGTTCCATTTCTAAGATCTCTCATGGGAGTCTACAATAAGCGATTCATTGAGTCTGCAGCGCATTACTTACTAACCACCCATTGCACAGAAATAATATACGTTTCATCTTTTTCTAGCATAGTGTCATAAAGGACAAGTTGCTTACTGTGCATAGTCTTGAAGGGTTTAATGAAACATTAAAGCAAATAATGGCTAAACAGAATTAGAATTTTGGACTTTAAGGAAGTACAATAGAAATGGACTTAAATTCAAACTGCAATATGTGTAATTTTTTATAAGAAAATGGAAAATGGTCAAGACAAGGTTGAAATTATGGCTTGACAAAAGCTTGTCTGAAAGCTTGTTTGAAATGTCACCAATTGATTTTTTTAAAATCTTATATATATATATATATATATATATATATATATACAGTATTGTTCAAAATAATAGCAGTACAATGTGACTAACCAGAATAATCAAGGTTTTTCGTATATTTTTTTATTGCTATGTGGCAAACAAGTTACCAGTAGGTTCAGTAGATTCTCAGAAAACAAATGAGACCCAGCATTCATGATATGCACGCTCTTAAGGCTGTGCAATTGGGCAATTAGTTGAATTAGTTGAAAGGGGTGTGTTCAAAAAAATAGCAGTGTGGCATTCAATCACTGAGGTCATCAATTTTGTGAAGAAACAGGTGTGAATCAGGTGGCCCCTATTTAAGGATGAAGCCAACACTTGTTGAACATGCATTTGAAAGCTGAGGAAAATGGGTCGTTCAAGACATTGTTCAGAAGAACAGCGTACTTTGATTAAAAAGTTGATTAGAGAGGGGAAAACCTATAAAGAGGTGCAAAAAATGATAGGCTGTTCAGCTAAAATGATCTCCAATGCCTTAAAATGGAGAGCAAAACCAGAGAGACGTGGAAGAAAACGGAAGACAACCATCAAAATGGATAGAAGAATAACCAGAATGGCAAAGGCTCAGCCAATGATCACCTCCAGGATGATCAAAGACAGTCTGGAGTTACCTGTAAGTACTGTGACAGTTAGAAGACGTCTGTGTGAAGCTAATCTATTTTCAAGAATCCCCCGCAAAGTCCCCCTGTTAAAAAAAAGGCATGTGCAGAAGAGGTTACAATTTGCCAAAGAACACATCAACTGGCCTAAAGAGAAATGGAGGAACATTTTGTGGACTGATGAGAGTAAAATTGTTCTTTTTGGGTCCAAGGGCCACAGGCAGTTTGTGAGACGACCCCCAAACTCTGAATTCAAGCCACAGTACACAGTGAAGACAGTGAAGCATGGAGGTGCAAGCATCATGATATGGGCATGTTTCTCCTACTATGGTGTTGGGCCTATTTATCGCATACCAGGGATCATGGATCAGTTTGCATATGTTAAAATACTTGAAGAGGTCATGTTGCCCTATGCTGAAGAGGACATGCCCTTGAAATGGTTGTTTCAACAAGACAATGACACAAAACACACTAGTAAACGGGCAAAGTCTTGGTTCCAAACCAACAAAATTAATATTATGGAGTGGCCAGCCCAATCTCCAGACCTTAATCCAATTGAGAACTTGTGGGGTGATATCAAAAATGCTGTTTCTGAAGCAAAACCAAGAAATGTGAATGAATTGTGGAATGTTGTTAAAGAAATCATGGAGTGGAATAACAGCTGAGAGGTGCCACAAGTTGGTTGACTCCATGCCACACAGATGTCAAGCAGTTTTAAAAAACTGTGGTCATACAACTAAATATTAGTTTAGTGATTCACAGGATTGCTAAATCCCAGAAAAAAAAAATGTTTGTACAAAATAGTTTTGAGTTTGTACAGTCAAAGGTAGACACTGCTATTTTTTTGAACACACCCCTTTCAACTAATTGCCCAATTGCACAGCCTTAAGAGCGTGCATATCATGAATGCTGGGTCTTGTTTGTTTTCTGACAATCTACTGAACCTACTGGTAACTTGTTTGCCACGTAGCAATAAAAAATATACTAAAAACCTTGATTATTCTGGTTAGTCACATTGTACTGCTATTATTTTGAACAATACTGTATATATATATATATATATTGATAAATTCATTACTTGTATGATTTTTACATTTAAAAATGTTTTGAAACTCTGGGATTTCCAATTACTCTAGATTAAATTCAACTTCCTGTTGGGCGTGGCCGATTTAATTTAAATTCAAACGCATGAAAGTTGAGTTCAATTAAATTAAATATCAAACATCATATAAATACATACAGTATGTGTGTGTCTAACAGATGTGCAAACGCTGAACCACTTGTAGGCCGACATTAGGAATGTTTCAGTAATATACTTCACAGATCTCTTTCTAGCTGTGGGTAACACTACACTACTACTTCTCAGCTACAGCCCAAATCTGTAACAGGTGATAGATGAACTGCAGAATTCTTTTTGTCCTTCACATTTAAGTGCTTGTCAGAGGGATACGAGGCACAGAGCCCTATCCACAAGAGGAACAGAAATGCCTCAGAGTCCATCTCAGACGAGTTTTTATGGAGCTCAGAGCCCGAGCAGGGCAAGGAAGATAATTGGCCAATGGATATTTCAGACGCTCAACTCTCAAAGTTCCAGCTTTCCAGGTCTCGGACGACCGGAAGCGAGGGCTTCTGGGATAGATTTATACGGGTTCTGGCCTAAATTGCACATGTCAGGGTCGACTCTCTCTAATATTAATATTAATTCCTTTTGGAATGGAAGCTGATTCTGGCAAGACTAGCACGTCTGGAGTTCTAAGTAGTTTTCCATGAGTCTAATACAGAACTGAGGCTTTGGAGATATGATGACAAAAACCGCCCCTCTCTCTTTCCCCGATTCTTTTTTTTTTTTGGTCTTTTTTTCCTTTCTCACTCTCACTTTTTTTTTTTACTCCTCCCCTCTCTCCAGCTCACACGCTTTTTCTAAATGCCACAGTTTCTTCACGAGGGTCCGCAAAACTTTAATCCGGCCTATTAGAAATAAGACTCAAATCTGCTGCTCTCACTTGTTATTTTAGGGAAAATATACCTTTCGGAAAGAAGTAAAATAGCGATGGCCAGATCTGGAAAATGACAGCGTATTCTACAAAGCTACATAATATGTACAGAACTACCATATGGAATTTCCGTCATTACACAAATCTTGACATGCTCAGATATGCTGCACTTTGTATTTTAAGTCTGCACAATTCCTCCAGTTCTTATCATCACTAGGCTCAATTCTTCAGTTGGATCCTTCACTGCTTGCTCGGTTTTGACATTCCTTTCCATATAATTTTAGTTGAAAATATGAGATCAGTTGACTAAATATATAACGTAACTCAAGCTTAAGCTACGGGCCTGCTTCTGATCTGTCCCCAAGTAGCCCGATCGCTCATAAACACAAGCGCTTTGAGTTCATTTACAGTGTACCGACAGCCAAAGACATCATTATACCTGATCCCACGTGTGCCAAGAAGTGCTATACAGGCTTAAGGAAGGAGGCCTGTACTATCGTAAGAAGCAGGACCGCACACTTACTTACCACACAGTATGCAGATTTCACCAGGTCCCTTACAGGACAATAAACAGCTGTGTATCAGCAAATCTGCCAAAATTCAGCCCTTGTTTGCATTGGAAACCATGGATGAAACATGTTGTTCTAAAGTGTGTAGACCACTGAACTCCTGGGGGTTACATGCACTTTGCAAGATCTAAACTACATTGAGAGTAAAACAGTGGCCTTCTGATGCATTCTGTTTTGTCATCGTTTTCCTCACAAATTTGGATCGGATATAAGAAGTTAAGGGTCATACAATGTACAATCCATGTGCAATACCATGTATGGCCAAACCCAGACATCTATGTTGGTTCCAAATAGGTGATGCTAAGCCAACTTTGGGAATCTGTTGCTTTGAAGGAATGCTAACAGCCATGTCCCTTAACAGAACAGTCAAACCCAGTTTGCACTATAATACATCTTCATTAGGCTTCATTAAACTCTCCTGCTCTGAAAAAAAAAAGTCTTATGTGCGCACATTCTTGTGTTGTCCCTTTTGCTTCCTTCGCAGGCAGGATGTGAGTTCAGCTTGGAGCTGATCCCTTGCAGAAACAATGGCTGAGATGCACGTCAGACTAGGCCAGCTGTGTCTCCAAGCGAAGTACCAAGGGAAATGCAGGAAATTATGGGCTCCTGAATAAAGCTCTGACATATAGTATGACTGTGCTCTACACTGAACACACCAAATAGATTCTACTCATGTGAAAAACAATCAGAGATCAATATCTCACATTACACTTTAGAATTCCACTTTGCCTGGAGCGAGGGCTGAAATGATATTTAATGAAATAATAGCTCTATGGCTGTTGCCTTGTTTGTTCTTTGTGTTTACGAAAATGTGCTTAAATAGAGACTCTCATTCCCTTGAACTCTCTTGTACCAGTTTCAATATTTGAACACGGTCCTTACTTCTGTCATATAGTACTCCAAGGAAAATAAACTCCTTGGTATTCTTTGCCATTTCGCCGGAATCAAGAGGACAAACAAAAACATCTGGAAATAGTCTCGAGGTAAACAAATTACCCAACATTACATATTATATGCAGTGATATGTTATTTGTTTTCATCTCAGATGTCTAGTGCACGTTGAAAGCTTGAGAAACCTGTTCTCTGCAAGACCATTGCAAGTTTTCCATGGGAAAATGAATAAAAAGACATTGAGAAAAAAAAATAACAAAAGGGAATGTGTGGTAAGTGGTAAAATGTTGAAAAAAAAAAAAGCATATGTGTCTGTTTGTAGACATAAGTTCTCTCTGTAAGACAATTCATATTGCCTTGTTTTTGCATATTTTCTTTCTTCTTTTTTTTTATTCATCTGCAGGCTCACAACAATTGAACTATAGCCTATATTGTATAAACTTGTGCTTAATTGTTCTTCTTAAACCTGATTACTTGGTAAAATCTTATAAACTATATGGTCCTCATCTGGGGGGTTGACTAGTTTAATTAAAGTGCCTAATATGATATTTATAAAATATCAGAGAAAGATACAAAGCAAGGTAGACAGACGTAGCCTATCCATCCTCTATCTCAGTCTTCTTGCAATAGTATATCTAATGATGAAAGACTATGAAATAACAGGGAAATAAAAGTCAACAAAGGTCAGTTTACTAGTTCATGTAGAAACATTCTATGTGAATTTAATTTCTTGAGTGAGTAATCTCCATAGAATAATGTTGTCAGTCTTGTATTTGAGTGCTTTATACAGTTACGTTCACACGCAGTTCTGTTATTTACGAGAGTGACAACAGCATTCTACAGCCATTTTCACTGAACACCTGCTGTGTGAACATACAGCAGTCATCGGTCACATCATAATCTCTGCGGTGCACATGCGCTTGTCTCGATGCTGTGGGGTGTTTCTTCCGTGTTTCTGTTAACTTACACTGTGTGTCTCATCTTTTAGCTCCAATCGCTGTCTTCCCACGGAGATGCTTTCGTCAGTTTTGTCCTGTTTGCGCTCTTTGTGTTTCACACAGATTGAAACCTGCTGTCCTGCAGGTCAAGTGTGATAAGATTTTCCAATGTTATGGATGCCATGTTTGATAATTAGCATAGTCAGTGACTCAGTTTCATTAAGGTTAAAGGTTAGGCTGGCAACAGATGAGGGAAAAATAAGGTAAATCAATAATGTAGATACTAGATTGTTCATATATAAATTACTTTCTTTCAATTGCAAGTTAAGAGTACACCAGAGTAAAACCTCTATATTGTGATTTGGATCTTAATTGTCATTACACAGGCTTTGGCAGTGTACTGCTTCAACCCTCCTGCTGTTGAGTCTTAATATCTTAATATTGGCCCCTGTGAAAGGCCCCAATGAGTCAGCCTAAGGCTTTAGCTTTTGAACTTGTCATGCTTTTAAGAAACATTACAGTGTTGTGCTTGGCCCGAGAGAAAATCATCTATACGTGCTTAGGGTAAAACTCTGGATCACTCAGAGCTCTGTTGACGGCTCGCTGGCCTAGAAACTTCTGGCCTCTGTTTTCTGTCCTGGGGAGCATGGGCATCATACATGGTGAGTGTTAGGTGGGGTTTCTGAAGTTGTCATTTCTTGGCCACGTTGATGGAACAAGGCAGGATACAGACAGACACAGACACAAGCAAATAGAAGAATCTTTGTCACAAGGACAGATAGAAATACAACTCATAATGGGTTCTGTGTTAAATTAATATTAAACAACAAATAATTTACCTTGCACTTCTGAACTATTAACAAGCCAGTGTCAATATATATTTAATACAATCGAAATGAAGCAATATGTGCTCTAAAATTACAGTCAGAAGTATAAAAAAAAAATAATAATAATAATCACACACCATGCAATTTTCTGAGAATTCGGTCAAACCTGACAGCCCAGAATCTGCAAAATGGCTTCGAGTCAACAAATTAACCAACAAATCTTTGGTAAAAACTGCAAAACTCGAAGTCGGGGAATTTCTTAATAAAAGTACAACATAGACAACATCTTGTAGACCTGAAGCATGTTTGGACTTGCGGAGTATGAGGTTTATTGCCACAGGGGTCAACATGATTCATCACACCTTGAAGTGTCACACACATCCTGAACTCTGATCCCCACAGAAATGTTATATTACGCCTCAAAGGCCCTTTGGGATAGCAGTTTAAGGAGTAGTTTACCCCCAAAAATGAAAATTTATTGAAATCGTTTTCACTTTCAGGCCATGCAAGATATAGATGGTTACATCATCAGAACAGATTTTAGCATGTAGTATTAAATGCACTTGCTCACCAATGGATCCTCTGCAGTGAATGGGTGCCGTCAGAATGAGAGTCCAAATAGCTGATAAATACAATAATCACAATAATCATATGTAATCCAAACGACAAGTGAATAGCTGCATTTTTGTAACAAGCAATGATTTCATAAGTTACGATTTTTTTCAAACTGTTGCTTTCTGCTGAAATATGGGTGATCTGTCCATAACTGTGTTCTCCAGTGATGTAACACTACATTTCTCCAAAACTGTCCCGATGAAGAGGCAAACTCTTCTACATCTCGGACGGGCTAAGGGTGAAGCAAATGATAATTTCTGGGTCAAACATTCTTTTAATAAAATGAACTGAAACAAGGCATTTAAATCGAGTATCACTTCTGTAAATTTTTGTAGCCTTGATTCCACTTGCTTTGAAAGGCAAGAGACCATTGCCTAAAACAGACATCTTGTATCTATTTGATACAGCGAAAGTGCCAACACTTGCACTGAAAAACCACTTTCCTGAGCCAGTTGCACAGCTTATTGCCAAAATGACCGAAAGCTCTTGATGACAGGCTTGTCTCCTCTTGTTCCTGAATTGCTGGCCGTTGGGAAAAGTAGATTATCATCAGCTGTCTTAAAGGTGTTGGGGCCAAGTAGCACTACAGTTAATGGACAACCTCCTTCCTTCCTACTTCCCTAAATGAATGCACAGAGAATCCGACACCCACCCACAAACACACCCACACTATGAATTTAAATAATATTTTTATTAAAATGTCCTTCGCAGATATAAATCAACAAATTATTCTAAAAGCTTCCCAAAACGCGAAAACAGCATCGCGGTTTAAATCTAACCCGATAAAAATGGATCACATTGGAGTTTATTATGGGTGTCAAAGAGCTTTCATGCGGTTCTCGAACTCAAAATTAAACAGTCAGAAATGCTTAAGACTTACTTTCATTTAGGAACCGTGCATTAGGAGGTTTTGTGGATGTGTGACATGGATGGGAGTGTGCAGGGTTATGCAGTGACAGCGCTGGAGACGGCCCATATGTAGAGCGCAGACGGCTCGTCTCAGAGCAGGTCTGCTTTCGAACGCCAGTGGTATTGTTTTAACAGTAAATCTGTCATAATGTGACAAGTCAGTCTGGCACTGATGAGGTATTATTACTCCTCGTTGTTTAGAAGGTGAATATCTTAAATGAAAGGTAATTACTCAGCAGGTCTCATCAGCGGCTCAGAGACACGTCAGGACATGTCCTCCCCTGTCACTGCCACTGCTTACAATGAACTTGACTGGCTACAGGGGACTTATTAAACAATGTAATATGAATAGTACACCAAGTACTCTTGCACCATTTTTATAGCGGTAAAATTAATAAATCAACATAAATCAGAGTTCTCAAATGGGTCTGGAAATTGCGAAGTGTTGAATAACAGCGATTTGAACAGTCGTTTTACAATGTAATGATGAATATAAATTTGTGTGATTGTCATTTTGTTTGGGGCAAAGCAGATGTGCTCTGAGGCCGTTAAGAAGATTTGATATCAAACAACATACGATATCTTTTTGATCTTGATTATTAAATAATAAATCTTCTATTGACCTCTCATAATGGTAAATGATGAAAGCTACTATGTAACAAGAAACACATTATCATTCAAGAGTTTGGGGTTGGTGAGAAGTAGTCTCGGTGTCACTTTAGTTTAGGGACCAGTTCTAACTATTAACTAGTTGCTCATTAGCATGCCTACTATTAACATAATGGCTGTTTTTAGTACTCGTAAAGCACATATTACACATGACCATATTCTACATCCAATCTTCCCCAATACCTGATCTTAACAAATTACCTTACTAACTATTAAGAAGCAGAAAATGTTGTTTATTAATGCAAAAGTCATAGTTAATGCTTTTAATATGCTGTTAATAGTGAAAAATGGACCTTAAAACAAAGTGTGACCAAAGTCTCTTATGCTATCAAAGACATTTATTTGATCAAAAACAAAGTAACAAAGTGTACTTCAGTGTCACATAATCCTTCCGAAATCGTTCAGAAATTGTGCTGATTTATTGCTAAAGAAACATTTCTTAATATTATCAATGTTGAAAACAGAAAACCGCTAAATGTTTTGTGAAAACCATACTTTTTCTTTTTAAGATTCTTTGATTTAATAGAAAGTTCAAAGAACATTTATTTAAATTAGAAATCTTACTGTAACACTACACTGTAAGTCTACTGTATTCATTTCTTTAAAACAAAAATGACTTTTTGAACATTGTAAAAAATCTTTTCATGTCATATTTTTCAGATATGATTCAAAAGTGCAGTTCACTTCAATGTAGATTCAAATCATAACCATTAATCTGCTCTATTGTAGGAAAACCTATAAACAACGATGCATTAGAAAAACAATAAGACATCAGGTTGGTCTTTTCAGATTTATAGCCACACATAACAGCTTATGTTCAACTTTAGACCAGAGTATTGCATGTTTCTCTGGCCATTATAGGGGTTTTCCCCTTCAGTGTACCCCCTTTTCCTTCCGTTTGGTGAATATGATCCATGGATATGAAATATGCAATATGAGATGAGAGCTGTGAAAAAGTCAGAAGGTCTACAGAAAGTCTCACTGATAAAGGCTTCTCATATGAGGTGAGGGCGAGTGGAAACACAACTTCCTACTCAAGCCTGTCAATCACAGCAAGCAAGGGGCCCTTACTGATGACCCAAGAAAAGGAAGAGGTCTACTGAGTCCACAAACATTTCTGATGGGGGATTTCACAGAAATGTTGGACTAAGAGGAAAGAGGCTGTCTGTTCAATAATACTGAATGCCAAAAGGACTGAATCAACCAAACTTTAAACAATTTAAGTTGGTGGAAAAGTAATAATCTTTTAGACAGATACAGTCTTCTGTTAAAGGGACTGGTCACCTCCAAATGGTTTAGGAAGAATTTTATTGTGTATGCGCATCTGTGTCACTCAAGAAACACACACACACACACACACACACACACATTTATAGGCTATTTGTTTCAACAACAGAAATGAAAGAAAATCAACCTATTAAAGGTGCAAATGATAAACTATAAATGTATGCTGAAAAAAAATTTGGAGCAGAAACAATCACTGATAGACTATAGGGGAGTGTGGCAACAGTTATTGCCATTTAGTTTCAGGCGTCCCAAGCTCGAATCCTGGCTTGAGGACCTTTCCTGATCCTACCCAACCCCCCCCCTCGCTCTCCCACATCACTTCCTGTCTACTCTATCCTATCTTAATAAAAGCAAAATGCTCAATCTCTTTTTAAAAAGAAAACTGCTAGAAACTGCTAGTAAATTTCATTAAAATAATTACAATCAAATAATTTTAATTATATTGTAAAATGTAATCCAATAATCTAAATGTAATTTAGGGGGAAAAAATACAATTGTGTAGTTTTTACTTCCATTCGTAGCTTTAGAATACAAAAGATTATACAGCATATGTATTATAATATATATAAAAAAATATATACATACAATTATCTGATTTTATGTATTGTATTGTAAAGATTGTACACATGTAATATGTATTAAAAAGAATAATATAAATTAAAAGAAAACAAAAAACATAATAGTTTAAATATAGTTATATATATATATATATATATATATATATATAGAGAGAGAGAGAGAGAGAGAGAGAGAGAGAGATTATATAAATGTATACAATATATACTAAAGCATAATATATGCTATCATAATTTTTCACAGAACAGCCCGAACTACTGCTTACAGAAAAATATATTTCAAGCATTCTTAGAGTAGAATATATTTTTTTTTGGGGGGGGGGGGGGGGGGTGAAATGTCTTTCCTTACATTTGTGCCAATCATGTTAGTGAGCCCCCCGTTATAGCCCTCCTCTTTCTGAGAGCGAAACACCTGGACCGCTGTGAAAATATTTGGCCTGCAAAGGACTCAGTGCTGCAGGGCCCCATCTCAATAGCATCCTTCACTCTCATAATCAGTCTAAAGACATTATCCACTTAGTAGAGATGAGCTGAGGGGCTGCAGGGGATACCCAGGCTGGGTAACACAGTTAGTCTAATGGCTGCCAAAGAGGGAGCAAGATGACTTTCAATAGGGTTGGAGGGCAAGGGGGGCTCGGGGGAGAGAGGGGCTTCCCATGGGCCGTCTAATCCAATGCTTGCATTGAGGTTTTGATATCACTCTCATTCGGGGACAACAGATTTTATAAGCTCTGTTGACAAGGTGCAGCCTAATGCAAACAGCCATTCCCCTGCCCTTAGGCATTCAGAGAAGAGCTGGGTCTGAGAGAATGAAGTTTAAATAGTCTGTGTGACCAAAGCACAGGATGTATGTTATATTACAACAAATAAAAAACAATAATAAATGCATATAATAATAAAAAAAATAATAAATAAAAAATAATGCAACTGATTATATGTGACGCTGGACCACAAAATCAGTCTTAAGTGTCAAGTTGTATACACAATCTGAAAGCTGAATAAATAAGCTTTCCATTGATGCATGGTTTATTAGGATCGGACAATATTTGGCTGAGATACAACTATTTGAAAATCCGGAATCTGAGGGTGCAAAAAAAAATTAATACTATAATATTGCCTTTGAAGTTGTTCAAATGAATTTTTAGCAATGCATATTACTGATCAAAAATTACATTTTGATATATTTACAGTAGGAAATTTACTAAATATCTTTATGGAATGTGATTTTTACTTAATATCCTAATGATTTTTGGCATAAAAGAAAAATCAATCATTTTGACCCATACAAGTTTGGGTTTTGGTAAAAATATACCTCAGCGACTTAAAGACAGGTTTTATGGCCCATGGTCACATATAATCATAAATTTGGATAGTTCAATAAATAGGCTTAAATTTTGTCAGAAAAAATGCTTCCTCTCTCTCTCTAAATATATGTATATATACAAAAGCGACAGTAGAGACTTTACATTGTTACAAAAAATATTTCTAAAATGTTGTTGTTTCTATCCAACATTAGAATTCAGAAAATAATATCAAGCAGCACAACTGTTTTCAACTGTGATGATAGTTAAAATGAGCATCAGATCAGCATATTAGAACTTCTGAAGGATCATGACATCACAAAAATAAATTACATTACAATATTTTAAAATAGAAAAGTTATTGTAAATTGTAAATTATTATAAAATAATATTATTATTTTACTCTATTTGTGATTGAATCAATTCATATATTAGATATTTTTCATACTTTCAAAAACATAAATTGTTACCTAAAATCTTATCTATATCACAATGTTACATTATATTCATCTTTAACGCTATATTGTCAACACTCTTAACATGCTAAACCTTAAAACCGTTGAAAGACAAGTACAAACGGTCTCTCTCTCCCAATGGAGGGATCGAAACCCAAACAAAAACTAACAGTGGGACAGCGAACTCTCTAAAGGGACATATAAACTCACTCCTCTTGGGCAACACAAAGTACTTTTGCAGTAAAGTTCCAGTTCCCCTCGTAGTGTTTTTTCTTCTGTAGGATGGTAGGCTAATTAGATTTTACTGCAACCATACCGCAATATTGGCTTCATAGGAAATCCACACAACTAATACGAAGCTTTTACGAGCGTACAGAGCAGGCTTTCAATGATTCAATCATGAAGTTCAGTGTCCAGGAACATTAGTGGTATGTTAATTTGCGTGTTTGATGACGGCAGCAGTGGGTGCAGTCGGAACACTCTTCAAGTGTGGAAGTTGTGTGTGGCTGTGGAAGTTGTAGGACATGTCTTTGATTTACTGTAAAGGAGAGAAGTGTTCTGCTCTTGGCTGGAGGAGCAGTTAATATGCAGTTTAACAGTGTGTGTCTCTTTGACATGTCCATTTAAATCTGCCTCATTCTCCTGTGTGGACAATTAGCAGAACCCTAAAATATTGAAGCAATGGCAGTCTAGAATCCCTTAAATCCAAGCACAAAGTTTAGTAAGTTCCGTGTTCAATCTGACTCAGACATTTAAGTCAATGGTTGCATTTCTTTCCTCAAAAATAGCAGACGTTAGGTTGGTATGATGATTATATGTCAATTTCAGTTTCAGGTGCGACTCCAGAATTCTGTTCACACTCTAAATGATCATTTAGGGCAGTGATTCTTAACCTTATTGACTCCGAAGCCATCCATTGTCCACAACAATATTCAAAGACCTCGTGACTTTTCCAATTGTTCATGATTTATGGATAAACAGTATATATATATATATATATATATATATATATATATATATATATATATATATATATATATACACACACGTATATATACACGTATATACATATATAAACATATATATACATATACACACATATATACATATACATATACTGTACACACACACACACACACACACACACACACACACACACGTATATATATTAGACTTTTCCATTTCCATGAGTTTGCAAGGTCTAGAAATCTCACTTTTTTTACTATATAATTTCCCATATATTCATGTTTTCCTAAACTTCTTTTTCCAAGAATCCTGGTTCTTCAATGAAAAACAGTATATGAAATAGGTAATATCTCGACTAGTGGGCCCTGGCTCCCTGGATGAGAACCAGTGATTCACTCCTGCTTTAAAACTGTAACTTCCAAAATCTTACAGTATGTACTTGGGTTTGGTACAGTGGTTCTTTACCCTCTGTTTCTGCATTCATCGGATCATAAACCGCCAGTTTCAAAAGCCATTCTCCACATATAATCATCGCTAAAGATGTTTTGTGCTTGGACCAAATGTTTAAATTACACTAAGCCCTGTGCTTTTCTTAATTCAGCTAATAAAAAACATAATGGGAAAGATTGAGAAATTAGACTTTACGACATGCAGCTCTGATAAAATTCCAGAAAATGGTCTGGTGAAGTCTGTAAATAAGATAAGAGTCTCACACACATGCTCATATAGTCAGTGGTAAAGACCTCCCTTTCTTAGTGAGACCCCTTCAACAGCAGAGCAAAGCATCTTTATGTCCAGATAACAAATGAGAGAGAGGAAAAAAAGCATAGCTTTAAACTTGTGATCAAAAACAGCAGACCATTTGATAACACTTTATGCTTAAAGGCTTCAGACAAAATAAGAGACAAAAATGTTTACTAATAAGACATTAAAAGAATTAAGATATGGTAAACGAGATATCATCCATCATCCAAAATAATTTTAGCAGCTTGAGTCAATAAATGATAAAAAATAAAATAAATGTGGCTTATTACTGCAGAACTATTGAATTAAAAACAATGTCAAATCCACCACACCTGATCATACAGTGAGGCTTCAATCCTTCCGCTGCAGCTGAGTTCTGATGTAACTTCTCTGTAATACAAAGCAACGTCCCCAATGCAAATATCACACAATCATTTGGAATTTGGTCCCTGTGGTTTGTTTTAAGTGCTCAGGGCACCTCAGGTTTCTTATTTATCCATTTTTTTAATTTGTGTCATATAAACACAAACAGATTAGATAATAGAGACGAGGGAGCGTGGGATTAATTTTGAAGTGGCTCATTAGCACGTGGCTAGTCTAGGATAATTAGGTTTCGTTTGTTCCCCACGGCCTCTAGTCATATTGCAGTGTGGCAGCTGTACAAGCCCCCCATTCTTTGGGTGATAAGTGGCTGTCAATCAAACAGGCCTGAGTTCGGCAGCGTAACATCTGCGACTGCATCCTGCATCCTGGTCCATAGCAACAGCATCCACTTAGTGTCTGGTTCACAGGCCTTTGAAACACCCTCTTCAGGCATCTCAATTACACTGTACTGGAATAAAACTATGGTAACAGTGTGTCACAGAAACACAGAAAAACCAACAATACTTATGTAAAAAGAACAAGCTTCTTAAGTATTATTATTTTAAATAATAATAATATTATTATTAACTTCATTCATTTTTGCATTGAATTGCATCCATCAGTTATACCACAAGTTGTTAAATTGGGGGTTACAAAGGTATGAAAGGGAGTGAAAAAAGATTGTATTTTTTATTGTTTTAATTGTAAAACTGTATTTTAAGGGCAATGATAACTTAATTTTTAACTCAGTTATGTTATTAGCAACTGTCCTCTTAATATGCCTAAATGAAGTAAATTCTTTTAGTATTTTAATAATTGGCTGAGAATATAAAACTATCAAAATTCTAGGAAGAGCTTCACTTGCAACAAAAACCATCATATTTCTGAAGATGAAGACATTCATTTCAGTTATAATCCTGTCAAGTTTCACGTAGCAAGATATCTATTTTATTGAAGTTATGAAAACTACAGTAACAGCAGGTTAAATGTAGAACAGAGGCAAAAACAACATCTTTGAACAAGAACAAAAGATATTGCCTAACTTTTTTTACACGACATGAAAGCAGAGTTGATAACTAGACTTGACTACAGTAAATCTTCAATGAATAGTTCCTATCTGAGAACCCTAATGAGGTCCAGAGTGATCCGATTCCTCTGAAGATCCACATTTATGACCCGTACCTCTACCCGCTCACCTGGGCCAAGAGCTAGGCTTCTTTGCCGCTGGTCAACAGGAAGCTTATCCGGAGTGATGAAACGCTTTGGGATGAGACCAGAACGTCCGACTCCAATGTCCACAAATGCTCCAAATAAAGCAGTGTTTGTCACACGGCCTGTTACCACCATTCCATCGTGTAGGTCATTCATGGACACAATTTCCCGCTTGAAATCTGCCTGTTCAAAATCTATTGAGGACAATAAAAAAAGAAAATAATTAGGGTAAAGGTGCAGTCATATTAGTGAAATTTCATGGGCAAACAATTTGACATTGTGATTTATGATGAATTGCTGTGGGGAACTTTTTCGCCCTCACGAAAAACACTTTCGCCCAACAAGCAAACGCTTGGACTCCTATTGAAATTAGTGGAATTTACATAATTTCGCCAAGCAATGGTAAATGTGACTGCACCATTAGAAACAAAGATGGAAAAAAGGGAAGATACGGTAGAATGTTTAAACAGATTTTGTCTTTTTCCAGTGACTAAGACTGACATTATCCTCCTTCCCTTTAAGACTTGAGCACCGTCCTCCAAATTGATCCAAGAACTCCAAAGCTACACATTAGAAACAAGCTTCAGTTAATGGTTTAAAACAAATAGAATTACCAGGCCTCTCAAACCTCTTCTTTCCGAGGCCATTTTGTCTGTTTTTTTGGGGTGATTTTCTTTGGGAGGTGCTTTTTTACATAAACATGGCCTCTCACCAGGCTCTGCAGTCCAGGAAACATTCATCTCTGATTATTCTTATCCGGGACACCTTACCTAGAGCACCGCTCACATGGCAGTTATTTATACAGCTGGCTACAGAGCAGAACCCATCAGGCTTCCAACCAGGGGAAGTGAGCTTGCAGCCTTCTGATGAGAAAACTAGTGTCCTATCTAGTGCACCACACTGACGAGGCGACGTCTCATTCATTCAGATGTGCAATATGTTTTGTGGCATTTTCAGAGTAACTTATTTCTAAAAGACCTACAAACTTTTTTTTTTTTTTTTTTTTGAGTTTTTTCCTCCACACGAGTCTTAATTCAACTTCAACGAGCATTGCCATAATCTTTTCAAGTGTGGAAATTAAACCCCCTCCCATTCCCAAAGAAAACCTTTCTCTGCATATAATGAACACTGCTCCCCAACCCTGAAAACACGTTAAGACATTCATCTCAATTATAATCCTGTCACCTTTAATGAAACATAACATTTACTATCAACACCCGCAGAAGGAAAACAATGTCTTCTCAGATGTCTGAACTTAACATTAAAACCAGAAGAGGCGTTTGTTGTTTGGTCGTTTTTATTCACTTGGAGAGTCACTGGGGGATTTTAGTGCTGGGATCAAGGCTACTCTGCTTTCCTCTTTACGCTGCTTTCTCTCTCATTAATGATATATCTGTCGGCAGGTCTGCTTTAATAATGTGGGTCTTCCCCCAAATTACGCGGCAAGACTTCAAAAGCCTGGAGCGCCGCCCAGTCATCTCACAGACAAGAGACGGACTCAGGGGAGACGGGAGGAGAATCATTAGGTGGGAGTGAGGAAAAGAGTATATGATGCCAGCATTGTCTATGATCTGCGCGGCGGCCATGTTGAGAAAGAACTTTGATACTTTGGTTTGTGCTGTGCTAAACGGATTTCAAAACCTAGCCACAGGCTGCAATCCGAACCACATTATAGAAAATGTAAAACGTCCATGCACTTTGTTTCCATTAGCCTTTCCATAATGTGTAGAGTTGTCCTACATGTCTATTTCTTAACGCAACACAAAATGAAAATTTGCATTTACTTAGCCACCTGACAAATCTGTATGATCTACCTTCTCTGGTGGAGTACAAAAGGCGATATTTATAGGACAATATCCAAGCTTCTCATTTCCACTTAATGAATCTCAAAAGCCATCAAACAAGATTAACTGGGCAAAATAACTTAAACCTCCATCTTTTCCTCATACAAAGCCATTGTACTGACCTTAACCCTTTTATGCATGCTGCCTACTACAGTGGACAGTTATATGTGGAAGCCATTTTGAACCATTTAAGTTGTAGCACCATTTTTACTCACCCTCGAAGCATCCTAGGTGTATATGACTTTTTTTTTTCAGACAAATCAGGTTGGAGTTATATTAAAAACTGTCCTAGCTATTGCAAGCTCTATCACTGCAGTCAGCGGGTCTTGCAGTTGAACAGTCCACAAGTCGTCACACGGCTCCGAGGGTGAATAAAGGACTATTGTTATGAATGAATGCATTTTTGTAAAATATCTATATTTCAAATGTAAGAAACACTATTCTCTGACTTCCGTAATGTGGAGAGAGAACACATGAAAAAGCAGAGATTTGCAAAAGATTTGTAAAAGAAAAATGTCAGAGGATTTCGATGCCAACCAAATGAATGATCCCTTTGATAAATCAAAAAATATTTTTCTTTTTTGCTGAGGCAGTAGTTTTTGTTTTTTTGTTTTTGTTTTTGACTGGAACCAACACAAAAAATTATATATTTACATTTTTAGAATTGTATTTTTCTTTTGCAGTTTGCGTCGAGCTGGAAATCACAAATCTGTAAACACTTCTGCTGAACAATGATGATGTAAGAACTTAAACATCATAAGAAGTTTTCAAGAAAAAAAAAAAATTAATGTACAAAATCAAGGAATATGATAGTGGGAACAGCACTGGCCCAAAAAGGGAAAGTGACAGAGTTATGTTAACTGGCCTGTGTCAGTGAGCAATATTTATCAATGAGCCCTGCATAGATCTTCAGATACAAAGTAGTCTCTTACCCTGACGAATGTCAAAGCCAGGCGGCTGAGTGAGTCCGTCCACAGTTAGCTGAAGAGTCTCAGGTGTGGTGTCCAGAGATTTGGCCAAGACATCTAGACCTCTGCTCTTAACACTACTCTCAATACTCTGTCTGAGTGCAGCACTGCCAATCTGATCCAAACTGCCCCCTATTTGAGACAAGAACCTAAATGAAGAGAGAAAGAGCATACAGTTACTGCCTTGACAAGTCAAGAAATAAAGTTTTTGAGGACATTTCATATAAATCTTAATCAAAAACACTCCACATGCAAACACATACACTTTCAGATGCTGTGTTAAGGAAGTGAGGTCTGTTGAGGACCATGGGAGGTGGTGTCTTAATGAATGGTGTTTTAATAGCCCTTCTCAGAGCCCAGTGCACGTGGAGGAACTCCCCCGACACCAGCGAGGAGCCTGAAGGCCGACACAGGGAGTGCAAAGACTGGGAGAGGAGGTACATATGGGAGGGGAGGTGAGACTAATTATGCCCTAAATCTTGATTTCTAGAGTCCCAGAGATGAAGACTCTGTCTCCCTCCATAAATCTAACGGTCTTGTGAGCGTCATACATAAAAGGAAAAGGTTAGTGCTTAGGCTTGAGCAGTGAAGCAGGAACACAGAGCAAACACAGCCAGCAAGAAAGATCCAGACATGGCCTATTACTTGGCACAGGCCATAAGCTCTGGCTCAGGATGAGCCTTTATATTCATGATGTGATCACAAACTGTAACGCTGAGACAGTGGTTAATCTTCAGCTTTATATTGTGCTGCATACTAGGTCTGTTAGGGACATTGCGTGTAAAAATGCATGGAAACACACAGCATATGTATGGGTGGGAATCTTTAGGCAAAAAATGTTTTCAATTTTGGAGTTGCAGTAAAATTAAAGGTTTAAAAAGAAAAAAAAAACCAGGAAAGGTTTTGCTGATACCTTAAAAAGAGCTGTTTAGATTTGTGCTTTAGAATTAAAATAACAAGACTTTGGTTTTGGAGTTTAGAGTTTTGTTCTAAGTTTGGGGGTGTGTTTATTCAAAAACCTGTAACACTAACACTAAAACTTTAAATACAGCAAAGCTGATTTTGAAACAGATTTTTATTGGTTGTTCAAAAGGAACCCATGTATTTATTCACTACAGTCCATAAATATCCCTCCATAATAACTTTTGTTAACAATTATTATAAGTTTATTTTCCACCTTAACAGATCAAACCACAGTTCTTCTCATAACCATCACTAGACTGCCTGTTTGAAGAACCTGGAATAATGTGTAAATAATCATTGATAAATGGTCAAAAATTCTATACCATTTCATCTAAAAATTCTGAATGGAATAAAGTGAATTTATGCATCACAACATTTTATATTTGGAAGTTGCTTTAATTGCTAATATAACATACTGATAAAGGGTCAGTCCATAATTCCTGAGTTTGTCTTATAAATTCATAAAGTTAGTGCCTGAATAATGTTCTTTCATCAGAGTACAGTGCAAATGAGTGATATAACCTCTACAGGGACACACACATGTCCTGGAGTGTGCAACAAGCCTGTATCAGGGGGTCAAGCTGTCCAGAGGTGGCTGTGGAATGCTGGGGTCCTGGGCATTACTGGAATGTGAATTTTGGCAAGAGGAGGGGGCAGACCTGCTGAGCCAGCTTGCTGATGGATGGCCGTCGCCGTGACAGCCTGACGCCAGCGCAGCTGTCCTCTGTGTGAGTGACAGGGCAGGTGGGTTCAAGCCCCGCCCATTAACTGCTACAGACAGGGGCTTGACGGCAGCAGTGACAGGCAAATCTACTCACACTCGCTCTATTGTATGTATCCAGACAATTTCTCACTGTCCGAGCTTGCAAACAGATACATAGCACTAATACGCTTAAATACAGATCATTGCTCCTCCTCGACTCACCCTCCTGAAAAAGTGTACACTTGACAAGACGGATGCTGGTAGAGTGTAATTTTAAACTGTGTGTGTCCAAACATTTACAAGACACAGATCCTTCATCATTTTAGCAAGAAATTCATATGTATGAATATATTCTGAATAATCCATGCATTTATTAAGAATATGGCTCAGGTGGTGTTTTATAGTTGAACCCCTTCTCAAGCATCTCCACTTTGGCATGAAGACAGGTGAAAAGTAACAACATTCCTCAACAAGCTGCATAATTCAAGTTATCACACTTATCATACAAACATTGTTGGAAGATTTCTGCATCAACGTTTTGTAAGAGTTAAACCTACTAAGAACAAACCCATACATTTTCAATTCTGAGCTATAAACACGGAAGTGCAATGCCATAAGCGGCCTTTTATGCTCACATTGAAACATCTAACAGTTCTAGAGCAGTACTAGATCTAGTGAAACAAAAGCAAACAAAAAAAAATCTCAGACTCTGTTGGGCCTTTGAGTTATGAGGCGATGAAAATGCAAAGAGTAACAGACACACGCACACACTGCGGATGAATTCCAGCTTGTCTCTCAAGTAAAGATTTGATTAAAGAGCCTCAGAACCGAGACATTTAAAGGTGCTGTAGGGAACTTCTGTAAAAAAATATTTTTTACATATTTATTAAACCTGTCATTATGTCCTGACAGTAGAATATGAGATAGATAATCTGTGAAAAAAATCCAACTCCTCTGGCTCCTCCGAGTGGTCCTATTGCCATTTGCAGAAAGTCATGCGCTCCCAGTAAAAAACAACCAATCAGAGCTGCGGTCCGTAACTTTGTTTGTGTTCAAAATGTAGAAAAATTAACATAATAAGCGAGTACACCATGAATCCATTTTCCAAACCTTGTTTTTAGCTTGTCCTGAATCACTAGGGTGCACCTATAATAAGTGTTTATATTCAGACTATTTTAGATTGCTTCGGGGGTGCCGCGGCGGAGTAACCCAGTACCAAGAAACAAGTATCCAATGCTCACCAGGGCTGCATTTATTTGATCGGAAATACATTAAAAGAAACACTAATACTGTGAAATATTTTTTTACAACTGAACTTTTTCTATATATTTTAAAAAGTAATTGTGCAATGTGATGGCAAAGCTGAATTTAAAGCATAAAGATGCACTGTCAGTCCTTAAGTCTTCAAATAATTTGAATATTTTAATAATAATAAATGTTTCTTGAGCACCAAATCAGCAGTTGAAAAAATGTTCATAGTCTATTTACATAGTAGTATACACTAGTGTTGTCATAAAACCCAGTACTTCGTTACCAAGTCGGTACTAAAAAAATGAAAATGTGACGGTACCAGGTTTCTTTAAGTACCAGTGATACAGAGTACCTGTTCAACCCGGTACTTGACGCATACAGCGCTATGATTTCCGCCAAGCAGGAAACGCGGACGGAATCTCAAAATCCAGTCATGAAAATGAAACTTACAATTTAATATGGAGAGTCACGGAATTTGCAAAAAGTTAGCATAAATAAATCAAATCAGATCTCCATATCGACCAGTATCTGTAAATGTTAAGCTGCAAAAGTTGGTTGAAATCTGAATCCTGCATGTTCTGTGCGTCTCTGTGTGAATGAATGAATGGCAGAGACGTACAGGTTTGTTTACTACACCGTAATAATTGTAATAATTGCCGTCTCAGTGAGGACATAAATACATAAACCACATCACCAAAACCGTTCTGAGTAACTTTACAAGCTTTTTACCCTTTCATTTGAGTAGAACCAGTTTCAATTTAAAAGGTATTCACAGCAACCCGTCAAAATAAGTTCATTTTTACATGAAGGCATTGTGCTAGAAATATTACAATTATTGAGTATAATGTATGTGATACTGTTACTACTGTTGAAAAAATTTATAAAACTTTTTAAAGATATAAATCAACATTTCTTCAATGTTTTAATTTAAATAGCAAATCCCCTTTATTTACCAAAAATAAAATGTGTTTAAATTTCATTAATTAAAAGACAGATTAAATTTGGGTGAAACTTTTTTTTACAGTTTTTCATAATTATATTACTTGTAGAAAAACTTTAAACACAATTGTAAATAAGTATTAAAGGGGGGGGGGGGGGGGTGAAATGCTATTTCATGCATACTGAGTTTTTTACACTGTTAAAGAGTTCCCATGCTAAACATGGACAGTTTCAAAAATTAAGTTGTACGTTTGAAGGAGTATTTCTTTTCCAAAAATACTCCTTCCGGTTTGTCACAAGTTTCTGAAAGTTTTTTCCGAGTATAGCTCTGTGTGACGTTAGATGGAACGGAATTTCCTTATATGGGTCCAGAGGGCACGTCTGCCGGAAGAGCGCGCGCTCCCGTATAGCAGAGCACTCAGAGCACAACAGACTTCACTGATCAGAGCGAGAGCGTCGCGAAATGTCACAAAAGAAGTGTGTTTTTGGTTGCCAGGGCAAGACAACCCTGCACAGATTACCAAAAGAGAAACAGCATTAAGGGGCCAGTGGATGGAGTTTATTTTTACAGAGCATCAACGGAGTTGTGCAAAAGTTTTTGTCTGTTCCCTGCATTTAGAAGATGCTTGTTTTACAAACGAGGTCCAGTTTGACGCCGGATTTGCACATCGCTTATTTCTTAAGGATAATGCAGTCCCAACGAAAAAGGGTCACGATCGTGTGTTGGAACCGCATGCGGTGAGTAAAACTGCTTCAAATATCTCTGTGTTGTTAACTTACCTATCAGCGCGTAAGCACATCAAGTAAACAACATGCAATGTTGTCATCAAACTGCACTTTCCACATGTACAGCTAAAAAAAAACAAAAAAAAAACAAACAAATTAAGATATTTTTGATAAACTTCCACATTAAAGGCCCAGAAATGTAGCAAGGACATCGTTAAAATGTGACATCAGTGGTTCAACTATAATTTTATGAAGCTAATCTACTTTTCTGTGCAAAGAAAACAAAAATAAGAGCGGTGTTCTGATGTAGAACATAAATGTGCTACTACTTGTTTGCAATCAGAGGTATCCATGCATAAGTGTCATGGTACTCTCGTGAATGAAGGTCTAACAGGTTTGAAATGACATGAGGGCGAGTAATTAATGACTGAACTTTCACTTTTGGTTGAACTATCCCTTTAACAATACTTGCTTAGAGCATTTATTAATCTGGGTTCATTTTATACGATAGTTTATATATACTATACATACAGTACACTATACTAAATATAAAATAGTTTATTATTAATTAATTTTTGTTCCATAAAATAGATTTATCAGCATATGCATTTAACAATATATAATTAAAATTAACCTAGAATAACAAATGCTGTTTGTGATTGTTGTGAAAAAGTGATTGTTTACAATTATTTATTAAGTTACATAAACAAATTAAACCTAACCGTAAAGTTTTAGCAGATTAACGATGTCTATGGCAAAACTAAAGACACATTATCTGCAAACAAATTACCGAAAATGTAATTCCACATTAGCTCACCATATGTTCAATGCTAATAATGATTAAAAAAAAAATGTAAAAAAAATAATATTAAAATAAAAACCTTTCCAGCGGAAAATTAATTGAAAAGTCAGACACAAGCTTAGTGTCCTGACAACACCTGCTTGTAAATGACTTTAACACATATACTTGTGCCCTGTACTTCTACCAATTTTAACAAATTACTCAAGCACTCATATTGCCCAATGGCAGCTACCCATCATCCTATATTGGTCCTGCACAGATTTCCGAGATGTTGGTCAGGGACACAGTGCTTCCCTCCAGCTGTCCCTCTGGAGCGCCAGAGTTGGCACAAGGACAGAAAAGAGATGGAGAGAGAGAAAGGAGGTTGCAGAACTGGGCTCTGAGTGATTTATGAACAGCTACAGTGTGAGTGTGGCGGTGGCGGACGATTGGCCCAAGGGCTCAGGTTTCTGGAGGGGGTCTCAGCTGGGCTTATGTTACCCTCTGGTGTGTTAGTGTTTAGGGGGTACCAGCGCTCCTGCTCTTTTGGATCCAGAAGAGCGAAGTCGGCCATATCCTCCGGGCATAATGAAAAGCAGCTCTGCCGAGGAGAGTTGTGGAGGACGCCTCTGTTCCACACACCGTAAGCTACTGGGTGGGCCTACAGATAGAGGCTTTCCAGACACAATGAGGCTGCTTTAGTGTGTGGTCCCCTTAGCAGTAACCCTGAAGTTAATTCGTTATCATCAGTGAATGTAAGATATTTGATATCAACCCTCCGATGATTCAGTGACTGAGAAAAATGAGTTACTAATGCTGCAGTGAAAATGATGAAGAGCTATTCACTTCCTAAAACTCACTTGGCAACGCTCATAATGCTGGAATGGATATACGTGTATTGCTTGGTTGTTAACGACAGAAAAGCATTCAAAGGGATAGTTCACTGAAGAATGAAAATTGTCATAATTTACCTGCGATATATCTAACAATATCACAATTGATTTAAAAGTTTCAAAGAGAAAGATTTTCAGTGGACCAGTCCTCACACAAAAACATATATGACTGGGAACGCAGTGTAACATTCATATAAACAATTTTCTGACCCAGATCACATCAAACATTTTTCTGAAAAAAACTTGTTCTGTGTGATCGGGGCCTTATATGTGAGTGCCCTGTTGGTTACAGTGGCTACTTTTTTTATATGTAATAATTTTAGTAAATATTTATTTATTTGTGAAAAATCTGTAATCTATAGTATAAGTATGTTTCTTTTACTTTTTTAATCCATTGTCAAATTATTTCAAATTTCTTAAATATGAATAATAATAATTGAAAAAAATTATATAGGCTTTATATCGGCCCCCCTGCATTCCACAATATCGGCATCAGCTGTAAAAATAAAACACATATCGGTCGACCACTACTTACGTGTTTAAAATGACATGAGGGTGAGTAATTAATGACAATTTTTATTTTTGGGTGAATTATCCCTTTAGCTATAGAACTTTTTAGAAGAAAATAAAATCATTAATTCATCTTTAACTTCATCTTTGTGCACGGTAAAGATCATCTTTATCATGGCTGCAGCCGGCGCAGTGATATTACGCAGCACCTGAAAATAATCCCCAGAAACTCTATTGGCTGCAACTACACTAACTAGCGTCGGACTATTTTCAGGCGCTACGTGATATCACTGCGCTTGCTGCACCCATGGTATGGAAGCAACGTTCCTTGATTATTACGCTGGAATAAGAATATAGTTCCTAGCCATATCAGCCTAGAAAATCGCAAATTTTAATTTTACGCCGGTCTTAGTACATAATGTAACTACAGAATAGTCAAGTTTTGAATAGGAAAAATGTAGAAACTCTTAGGTCATTTTTGAGTGAGATGCTAACGTCTAATCAGATTCAATGATCTATGCTAAGCTAAGCTAAAAGTGCTACCACCAGACCTGGAAAATGAGCTTGGATAATGTTCCTTTAAACATAATAGTTAATCACTACCTTCCCCTTCTTGCTCTTGCAAATTATTGAAGAACAAAGAAAGCGCTATCAGGTACTGGCTATAGTAAAATGTCACAGAAAACTGGTCCCCAGCAACGTCACAGAAAACTAGTCCAGTGAAAGTGAGTTTATTTTGTTAGGTCCCAATAAGAGCTAACATCAACCTTTGTTTCACAGCTAATACTTAAATACTAGAGATGGTCCATCAGGGGGTCAGTGCTACATATTGTGTATGCGTATTTGTGTGTGTATGAGTGGGAAGTGGTGGGGCTAAGGGTATCAAGTTCATCACATTAGAGCAACATGATCCACCATTACCATCCACTGGCCCACGCTTCGCAAAGCGCAGACGTGCAACAAAATCACCAACGAAATGGAGGGAGACAAGCTGCATGTTTTCACAAGCACAATGTGTGACTGATTTTAGCCACCTCCTGTCCTGACTTCAGAAATATTAAGCGCAAACCAGTCACGGATGCAATGAGGGGCGTTTTTCCATTTCATTTCTATTCTCATTAACTGATGCATTTATGTGAATGAGAACGAGAGAGGAAGTGAAAAGGCCGGTCCAATAATTTGCAAAGGGAAAGAGAATGAGCTGGTGAAACAGAGGACAAGAGTGATGAACCCAGTGCATAAATGGGTTACAGATTGTTGGGAATACGTCAAGCTTGTCATCATCATTATAAAGACATCGCTCAGACGGATCTGCTCGCATCATTAGCCTTATGATTTCAGCCCTGGCCGAAGCTCACAACATATTTGATACATTTTATTAGCAATACCCAGAATTCCTCCCAAGCCCCCTAGAAACCTTTTGTTTAAAGTCCGCTACATTAGCTGGGCGCTACATTACCAACTCAGCACTGCTGGTGGCCATGTTTAATCAAATCCTGTTACTCCAAGAAAAATATGCCTGGGCTCATGATGACAATTGGAGTGGAGCAACGTCCATTAGCACAGCATTTGGTAACGATAGAGAATGGTGATAATACAGGGGACTGCAAGGGAGGCTTTTCTGCCTGGTTTAGTCGGAAATGAAGCCTAACGGAGAGAAATGAAAACAAACAGAAGGAGAGGAGAGGAGGGAGGATATGACAGGGTGATTATTCCCCCTCTCCATGCCCCTAAGTGGCTTTATTAGACCTCTGACCGTAAAAGGCGCCTCTGACGACAGATCAGTCAGAGAAGGAGTGGATAGACATGCATACGATTCACACATGCATGTACAGAGGGGTCTACGGTCTCAGAACAGCAGTTTTAAATCTATTTAATTCATACAAATAATTTTTTATTATTATATAGATTATTATGCAATATGATTTGCAAATTACTATCCATCTATCTAAATTCTATTTTAATTCTATTTAAATAATATATCAATATTTGTATTATATTAATTTATAATTATATTTAATTTATAATATACAATATCAAATTCATATTCATATTCATATTCAATAATGCATTCTGGCCTACAAATAGTCTAGAAACTTCTATATTTTTTTTAAGTCATAACTTTCTTTGCTTTACTTTTTTTATAAAATAATTTCCGGCCATTTTGTTTATTTCCAGGTTTACTGGAAAAACTGAAAAATACAGATATTCAGTGAGGTCTCTTATGTTTGTACACAACTGCACATATACATGCAAAGTTACAAAATGGAAGTGTAATTGCACAAGTACACACACTGTGCTACAACTGAAGCCAAAGTACGACATCAGCTATGAAGGAAATGAAAAAGTGAGTAATAGGCAGTGAATGAATGTCTTGTTCCTAAATTATAGTTGCCATTCACCAATAAATCCTCCAAATTCCACAGCATTCGAATGCCTTGCCCACGGTTCAAATTCAATTTTCAAAAACCTCTTTCACATGCATACACTGAATTTGATTTAACTTGCAGCTGTCATGCATGCAAGCACATCCAAACCACAGGGCATCCGTGCGCACATCTTCTGGAAGCAACAGGCACAAGTGTCAGATTGGAGTAGTCTAAACAGACTTGAGCAGCACAGCTGCGGGGAGAGCGTCATTCACTGCCAGAGAGTGCTGAGCACACGCTGAATGTGCTTTTCATATGAGCACCAGCAGCTCGCACAACTCTCACACTAAGCAACACAGGACCAGATGCTCCTACTTGAGGTAAACACTTGTTACCACTTGGGTCAATCCTTAAGCAGATCCAATGATCAACTGCAGTAGTGCAGTAACATGATAGTTTAGTGCCACGCTCTGTTCTCACCTCAAGGCGATGCTGTAGGATTCGGGATGGATGCAGGTTTGGTCCAGTGGGTTAAACTGGTTAGAGGTGCTCCCAGAGCCTTTGACTTTTTTCTTCTCAGCTGTCTGCTTCAGAGGAAGCTCTTCGTTCACTCCAGAACAGACACTGCTTGAAGCAAAATAACAAAAACATTGAGGGTAAAATTAAAAACTGAATTAAAAATTTGCTTTTACATGTGATGTGTGGCCTATAAATTGTATTTCTTCTTCATTTTCTAGAGACTGGGGTAAGCTGTGCCACCTTTTAGTTGCATTCTACAAGATATTACGTATATCTGATGATATCCTGATGCATTATAATACATAAGATTATTTAATCTAATCAACGGATTAGATGAAAGCATCTATTACATATCACCATATAATTATGCGGGAAAAAAATGTCAAATGTAAGACTTTTTAATACCATCTTATATGAAACTTAATACCTAATCCTGTAATGGGAATACACATTATATTACATATATGTAATATTTAATGTATTTACAATTTTTTTTTAATATATATATATATAACTGTCATGAATACCGGTAAAATTTATAATTATGATATACTTTAAACCTTTCATATCAGCATAGAATATTCAATACTAAATATCCCCACAAACATACTCCATCACCAAGAGGTTTGGTGGTTTAAAGAATTTATTCTAAAGCTGTATTTTTTGTAGTGTTCTATCAGCTTTTACATACTTAAATCTGCATATTTTTATTTATCTTTTCAAATACCTTTTTCAACTTTTTTTTAATGTATGCATCATCTTTCATGTCAAATTATTACAATTGATCAATAAATTCAAATCAAATTTTGGATGTACAAATATAAAATGTTGGGAATTTTTTTTTTCACTTTTAATGATGCGATTTAAGGTTATTTTCCACATACTGTGCATTACTATTTATCCTCTATGCCCTGCATTCTGAAATGCACTGATTGGTCTAATGGTGCCTAATGGTTAGAGAGTTTGACTCCTAACCCTGAGATTGTGGGTTCGAGTCTCGGGTCGGCAAAACCCCGACTGAGGTGCCCTTGAGCAATGCACCAAACCCCTAACTGCTCCCTGAGCGCCACAACATAAATAGCTGCCCACTGCACCGGGTGTGTGTTCACAGTGTGTGTTCACTGCTGTGTGTGTGCACTTTGAATGGGTTAAATGCAGAGCACGAATTCGGAGTATGTTTCACCATACTTGGATGTATGTCATGTCACACTGTCACTTTTTATAAGGCTCAACGGTTTGAAAAGCGAGATGTGCTCTGATTGGCCATCTATCCAGTGCATTGTGATTGGCCGAATACCTCAAGCGTGTGACAGAAATGTTACGCCCCTTAATATATTGTGATGCCTTGTCTGGCCGGAGTGATGAGACAAACATAAAACCCATTATAAACGTGATATTAACAGGATTTGTATTAGTTTCGCTTATTTAATGAAACAGCGTCACACACACAGCCTAGAGTGAGCAAAGGCTGGAGGCCTAGAGTGAGTGTAGGCCAGCTTGAGTGAGCAGAGGCGGGCGGTTTGAGAACAGCATGGCTGGCGGATTCTATGAAAGAGCATCCTATGGGCTTGTGGCAACCACATGTGACGACCCCGGGCTGGACTCCACTTCATCCACGGTGAAAGCCGATCCAATGATCCATAGTGTAAAGTTAGTGTAAACATTCATTTAATTTATCTTTTAATAATTGAAAATTAAGCAAACTTTATTTTTTGGTGAACAAAGGGGATTTACTATTAAAAATAAAAGATGGAAGAAATGTTGTGTGACGTGCTTCTGCGCCATTCATTAACAGACATGCAGAACGTGCAGGATTCATATTTAAATAGACTGTTCCAGCTTAATATTTAAAGATATAAGTCCATATCGTGATTTGATGTGAGTGCATTGACCTACTTTTGATTAATTCATTCAAAATTTGACAAATTCCATGACATTCCACGTTAAACTGTAAATTCAGTTTTTATGACTGGATTCCGCGATTCCCTCTGCGTTTTCTGCATCGCGGAAATTATACAGTAGACATCTGCATGCTGTTCGCCCAACGACTTAAAATCGAGGTTTCTCCATATAATGGAGCCAGTTGTCCTGTTTTTTGTTTTGTTTTTTGACTAGTTCTGTAGCCTCTGGGCTGGTTGTGGACAACGCCATGTTAAACACGAGGGGAGGGGGAACAAAAGCAAAAAGGCGGGGGCGAGCACAGCACAGAGAAGACGAACAAGCAAAGTGGCAGAATCAAAATTTAATATAAACAATATATCGATATATACGATATGTCAAAATCCATATCGTGTTTAAAAAATATCTCTATATATTTTAAATATCGAGATATCGCCCACCCCTACCACACAGTGACGTGACTTTTATAAAGAATATCTCTTTGGATTTGAGACTTTAGTCTTTGCAACTTTACAGATCTTCTTTATGCACCAAGAGCTTGTAACACTCCAAAGAGAAAGTAAAAATTTAAATCACACCATATGACCCCTTTAAGTCACTTATTGAGTGAGTTATTGTGTCATTCAACCAATTCATTTAAAACACTGAATCATTCAGTAACAAAACCACTGATTTCTTGGAGAATGTTTAATACTTCTGCTGTGATCTTTGTTTGGAACTATTTTTGTTGAGAAAATAGAACAAAAACAGTAAATATTATGCCTAAAATGTAAGTAACTTAATAATTACCTGACTACTTTACTTGTTTATTAGACTAAAATCAATGTGACATTTGCAATCGTGAAAATATTCAGCAAAATATCTCCCTTGTCAAGGTGTTACTTAACTATATCATGTTACGAATAAACTAAAAAATTTTTTTTTTACCTTTGTTCACTTCTGAGTTTTTTTCTGTGTGCTGTTACGCTTATGTGTTTTGAAGTTTTGAAGGTTTTTCAACATTATTTAATAGCACCTGTAGCATTAATAGTATTAATAACTATTATTAATAATAATTACATTCATTTATTAATTAATATGAATTGTGATTGTATTTTCTCCATTTGGAGGCAAAACTCACCATTAATATTGGTTAAGCCACTGACACATCAACCAAAGTAAGAAAAGTGTTCAATATTATAATTCAAAGCTAATTTTTTGACAAATAATTTACATCATTTTACACACTGAACCTTTATGAATATATGATAAAAATAATGCATAATTATTTTAAGTTAAGGGGGCGACATCTTGTCCCACTAACCCCCTACATAATAGAAAGGCAGCTTGGTGCAAAACATATAACTGTAGAAGTGGCATGAATTTGGAGGTGTACCTGCGAACGGTCTCAGGGTTGATCCTGATGAAGCCGGCACACTGCTGGAAGCTCTTAGGACCGAGGCCTTTAACCAGTTTTAGCTGCTCTCTGTTGAGAAAAGGCCCGTTCTTTTCTTTCCACTCCATAATACTGCGTGCTCGACCTGCGTTCAGACCTGCTATGTGCCTGATAAAACAAAACACCTCATTTAAAAAAGGGAAATCGGAAACACTTTAGTATAGGGACCAATGCTCACTATTAACAAGTTGCTTATTAGTATGCCTATTATTAAAATATTGCCTGTTTATTAGTACTTACAAAGGTACTAATTTATATTCTATATCTTACCCAGTACCTACATTTAACAACCTTGGTGAATAATCACCAAATTATAATTATTTTTATTTTTTTTTAGGCAAAAGTCCAAGTTAATTGCTTGTTAATAGCAAGAATTGTACCTTAAATAAAAGAGCATTCAAAACATATATGATTGAAAAAAAAAATCTACTTTCTTTTTTTTTTTTTTTGCTAATGTTCTAGGCTAGGACGTTTTGCTATTTTTCTCTGATGTTCAGAACTGTCATTCTTAAACACACCTTTGATGCTTTACGCAATCAAACTTCTTAGGTAGCAATGAGATTGATTTATATGTTAATACCCAGCATTAACCACACTTACTGGATCAAGATCTTCGCTTTAAGTCCACCGAAGGCCATGGAAACTTCTATTTTATACTTATGTAATCCGTGCATATTCACAAACATGAAGTCCGATATTAGTAAAATATTGAGAACATTTTCCAGCAGAATTACCAAAATGGCTGCCTAAGATCTCATAATCCTTTTGACATTTCCATATAAAACAGAACTGCATTGAGACATTTTGCAGTGAGATGGTATGGGCAATTCGAAGTGGCAGCTCCCCTAAAAGCAGCTATGTAAACATTATATGTCATCACTTATAAATAAGGGGTGAATACCACTGGAGCCACAAACACATCGTCTGGAGCTCTGGTACTGAGAGCTCATTTAAAGTCAGGTAAACAGATGACCTGATCCCAGCCTACCTCACGAGCATTTAACCCTGCATGTTAATGGGATCACACAGCTTTCCAGCTCAGTATAGTGATGTATGGGTGTCTAAGTAAACCATAAGTCAAAGGCATAATCCTTAAGAGTTAAATACAGAAATCTGATATTTGTGAAATGTGCGTATTTAATACTAATGCTAACAGAATATGTATCTGAATGAATGCACTGACGAAACATGAAAGTGTACCTGCTTTCATAATTTTGTTTTGTTTTAACTCGCTTATACTAACTTCTTGTGTTGAACAAAGAAAAAAAATATAATAAAAAAAATAAGCTGTGTAAATGAAAGCTAACATTTTGAAGTCACATCTAGGGGCATAAAGACGTGATCCTGATTATATTCCGGAAATATAGATTTCCAAATCACTGTTTTCCGTAGTGCAAACAATTTGCAATTACTCACGAAATCCTACAAGGTATTAGGCAGATCGAGTGGATGTAATGAATGTGTACATTTCAGTGTTTCTGTAAGTTTATGTGACTAATATTCAAGGCTATATATCTCAGTTTGTGTATATGTTAGCGAGCGGCAATGTTTGTGTATGTAGATCACAATGTTTGTGTGTAGTGGGGATGTGAGTAGATGTTACGGTGCGTGCGTCTCTGAGTGTGTGTGTGTGTACACGACGTGTAGGGTGTCAGACTAAACAGAGCGCTAAGCAATAACGGCGAGCCGAGTGAGAAGTTGCCATGTTGTGACTCCTGCTGGAAAGTATTTGGCCTCTACCTCATCAGCGTCTCTGAACAGATGTTGATGTCCACTCCCACGAAGCTCACACACTCCTGCACCACCCCATCCAGCGCTGCCCTCAGCAAACTCTGTGACACGTCGTGCTGGAAAGAGTGACCACAGTCTTAGAACGTGTGTTTGTGCAAGAAAGGAAAAGGAAGGGCTCTGTTCTTGACCTGGGCTCTGAAAACGAAATCAAACACCTTGAAGATGTTTTTTTCTGGTATGCTGACTTGATTCAATCGTAATTTTGACATGTATTAAAAGTTCACTAAATCGCTAGGTTACTTTGAAAATAATTGAAACGCTAAAAGTTCTACTCTGTGTCTTTCGAAATGTCAAGAATGTCTACATCTATTAGATATCTCAGCAACAAATCGTGCTGTCTCAGTCACTTTCCAAAAACAAGCCGCTTTGCAAGGCCAACGGTGTGTCACTGGCAATCAAACGGTAACCCTAAATACTTTGCGGTGTTCATGCTGGTCTGAAGGGGGAAAAAGAGACGGCAGAATAAAAAAGCAGCCAGTGGATTGCTTTGCCTCGAGAGACACAGAGAGAAGGTCTGAGGCTGTTTTCATTGGAAAGCATCGGTGACACTTCAAAGTCCGCTCACAGGGGTTTTCCATTAAGTGCAGGGAATTGATAAAGTTAATCCAGCCGAACTTTTCACACTTTGGAGGCGGTTTTCTAAAATGGAGATGGAATTCAAAGCAAAGAAAACCACAAGGCCAAATTCAAAACTGACCAAAATTAGGAGCAAGCAGGGAACTCTGACAAGCCTTTGTCTGTCTTGCATTGGGACCAGTCTCCATATGGAAGTTGTTAAACCAATGCTTGAGACCTGCTAAGAAGAATGTGCAATTTTTCATTTAGAATAACTCATTACGACGAACACAACCTGCACTTTTACAAGATATTCATGCACTAGCTACAGTTCATCATGGTGGCTTGGGAGAAAAACTATAGTTTTACTCATATTTAAAGTTGCAATTAAATGGAAATAGCAATAGATTATTTTTTTCCACCATTTCCACCATTTTTCCAGCCCATTTCCACCATTAAAAAAATAAAATAAAATAATAATAATAATAATAATAATAATTTCAACTTCACAATTCTGACCTTTTTTCTCAGGAATGCACAATAAAATCTCACAATTCAGACTTTTTTCTTCAGTCCAATTGTGGGGGGTTGATTAACTCAGAATTCTGAGACATAAACACAATTCTGAGACAAAAAAAGTCAGAATGGTGAGTTTGCATCTAGCAATTCTGACTTCATTTCTCAGAATTGAGTTATATCTCGTAATTTTGAGAAAAATAATTCAGAATTGTGAATTTGTATCACACAGGAAGGAAATAAAAAAAATCAGAAGATATGTACACTCACAACTGCTAGAAAAAAAGACAGAAATGTGAGATTAAAATAATCTCAATTACCTTTTTTATTTTTTTTCAGGGGCAAAATGGATTTCATCTGAGTGAAATGGATTATCGAAAAAAAAAATAATGGCAGCTGTTATACTTATTGTGTACCTGTTTTCACATTGTACTTATATTTAAAAATACCTTTCTGTAATCACATCTGTAATTAATTTCTCTAGTTAGATCTGCATTACCCTCTCCACATGTACCTTAGCCCACAAACCACCAAAACCTGTCCCTAACCTTAACTGTGTACCACCTCAATAGCAGCAATTTTAAGTTCAACATGAACACAATAAGTACATTGTACCTAACAATTATTACAATTAAAATAAAATAATTTATAGCAACCAACATGATGGGTTCAACACCTTAGAAAACCCAAATGTAGTTAAACTACTCAAAAAGCTCATCGACTCCATCTACGACCTAAACAGATTCAAAGCTCTTTTGATGAACTGTTGAGCATGTGACTTCTAAAACACCAGCCCATTTAGGGTTGTTAAAGGATGATGAGAAACTTCAAGGGGTCAAAAGACTGTGTTCTCTAATTTTCTTTTTAATTAGGGGGAAACCCAACAGCAATGACAGCTTATGGTGGTTTGGGAGTGTACAACATGTACTGCCTGTTCTGTGTACATTTCTGTGTGAAGATTTACAGTGCGAGTAAGATCTAATGCACTGAAGTTGTCTTTGCATGCACTAGTGTGTCATTGTGTTTGTGTGAATACAAATTCAGTATATTAAACAGACCGAGAAGCCCACGGGCCTCTTATAGCTAACTCAATATACACATTCAACCTCCCTTGTGCACACACGAATACACACAGTCACACACTAACACAAGAACAGGCAGAAATAATAAACAAAGACATAGACGATATATTTCCCTCATATTTGGACGCAGTGGTTTACTTTCAGAGAGTGTTAGTGTTTGAAATTACACAACCAATGGGAAAAAGTAAGAAGTGGGTCTGAGATGGTGTGGATCAGGATACTTTATCCAGAATATATTTTGTTTTAATCATCCTGGGGCACGTTACAAATCAACTTGACTTATAAGGCCAGTTTAGCTGGGAATGAAGAATAGAAAACATGAAACAGTGTAGAGAAACTTATTCTATAACTAAGCATGTTTAGAGGAAACATGTATGGTGTGTATTCAAGACTGACTGTTAATATCCGTCCATCTTGTTTCACATTAAACACAAAGCAATTCAATGTGCTAGCTAAAGAACTGTTTTCCAATTATATAAAACGCAGTGCATTTGGACTGCGAAAATGTGGCCAAAAACATGGATAATGTCAAAGTGGTCTGAGAAGCAGATGTTCGGTTAAGAAAAAAAAAAAAAGAAAAACCTTCACCCTCAAACCAAATGTTTTTGCCTAGAGAAATCTGATCTTGTAAACTCATTAGCAGATCTGCGTGTTTGTCCACAAAACACATGTCCATCGAGAACAGGCACCAAAACACTCAAAGAAAAAGGTGTGATCGGAGATGTTATGGGATGAACAGACTTGACTGAAAGATTTTTGTGCATGGGTTGATTTAAATATTAAAAGACAGGTCAAATATAATATAATAATATTCTTGCAGTGAAATAGAATTGAGGTTTTAATGCTCAGTTCTTCATTAGCAGAGTAAATGAAATTAAAATGATGGACTCCTGCAGGCAGGGTACCTTATATATAAGTACTGCAGTGCAATGGAGATGAGGTTTTAATGCTCAGGTTTTAACTTTCGTTGACAAACAGAGTGATGGAATAGTACCCTATTAGATATGACTGAATGAAGATAAACAGAAATGGTTTAGACCAGCACAATGATAAGATCTCAGTGGGTTAAGGATGACTGAGATATTGAGTGACTGCTAGGAAGTGAAGTGGCTGAGCTATGCGGGTTAAAGCAAAGAGCAGAATGTGTGTTTTGACCTGACAGGATCCGGATGACTGCCACTGGAACAAGGACATCTGTGTGATAACATTTACTGTCTAGCCGTATACAATGGCGTAATCTTATCCAAGCAAAGACACAAAATCATTCATCACAGACTGGAAGAGAATCACACTTTGCAAATATCTTGAAGTTGTCATCATAACACTGCACCAGGTTGGGCATTTTCTTAAACTTTCAGTTAACGTAATTAGTAATGGTTTTAAAAACAGTAGCGGCATTGAGATCTCAGCACTAGACATCCCCTGGGAGTAACTGTGAGTGTAAAAAATGAAAGATGTGTCTTGAGGCTTTCAAGAAATCTGGCACTCTTTTTGTAATATCGCCTCAAGTGGTTATTGCGGTTCACTGCAACTTGCCAATAGTCAAAAAAGAATGAATGTTATTCTAGTATCACCTCCTAAATCTAGTCTGTGATACACAAATGATACACAGTGGGAGAACACCACTGGCTGTAATATTCTGTCAAAATCTCGCACACATTTCCTTTGTAACCTTAGAGAGGTGAGAAATATATGTACACTACTGGATCGCATGTGTTGAAATGAAACATGAAATCTAAACAATAAACACTGAAGCCTGAAGGCAGAAGCTGAGATATTCAACGGCGGTCCAATCATTCCTAATGATCCTTATTTACTCTAACAGTTTATTGCTGTTTTCCCATATAATGCTTATGGTGCTTTCCAAACAGTCACTCATCAGACTTATCAACACATTCACGATTAAACACAAACAGATTATAATGCTACAATCACTGACAGCTTGCTGATAATCAATAAATCAGTGCACGCTCAAGGTACTTCTCACAACAAACAACACCTTGTTTTTAACGTACAAAAACCGGCTGGTGCATAATATCCGGATGCAACCTGAGAATTATGTGGACAGGTTCCCATGTAGCTGCTCCCAAACCCTAAGGTTAGCTTTTGAGTATCTGGCAGCCGGTCGACTGTATAAACTGCCTTGAGCACGGATGGAGCGAAAATTCTCACAGTCCTTGAGCAGGCTGATAGAGGAAGACACCCAAAAAGTGTCGCCTGCGGGCAGTTTGGAGCTCTGCTGATGGAATGCACACTCATTAGAAAGTCATCAATCATCTCAACCCCCCCCCCCCCCCCCAGATCTGTTTTTTAAAGGCTGTTCCAGGAAGCTATGTGCTAGGGTACACTAATTTAGGAGGCGGGACGCCACCACTGCGATATTAGTGATCGCATACAGGGAGAAAAAGTTAAATGAATGGTATATGATTGAACAAGAGAACCGTCGGGCCGTCTGGCAATGCAGGGTCAGTAAAGAGTGAATTAAAATGAAAGTTCATCCTAAAATGAAAATTCTGGCATCATTTACCTACCCTCATGTCATTCCAAACCAATATGTCTTTTTTCTGTGTAATAAAAAGATATTTTCAGAAATGTGTTTTTTTTCTCTCTCAGTGGAAGACATGGGTCATCAAAACAGTTTGGTCACCAACATTCTTCAAAACATCTTTTGTTTTTCTGCAGAAGAAAGGAATGACACAAGGGCAGTGTTGGGAGGGTTACTTTGGAAATGTAATTGGTTACATATTACAAGCTACCCCATTTAAAATGTAATAAGTAGTGTAACTATTATTAATTAGCTTACACTTTATTTTAAGGTTTGCTTGTTTCAATACAATTATACATTTAAGTACTGAGTAATATGTACTTACTATATGGTTAGGGTTAGGATTAGTGTTTGGTTTAAGAAACATGCATGTAATTGTGCATAATTTATTGTTATTATAATAGTACATGTTTTATAAAAGTATATAACAAGTGTAACACAGACACCTTAAAATAAAGTGTTACCCTATATCAATGTAACTGATTACATTTTGAGTACTTTACTAAATTTATAATGAATGTTTTCAACTATTAATCCTTTTGAAACATTTAACATCTCAGTAACTAATACATTACAGTTACATTTATTTTGCAATTAAATTCTGTTACATGTAACTAGTTACTCCCCAACACTGCATATAAGAGTCAGCCAATAATAAAAGTATTTATTTTTGCATGGTCTATCCCTTCAAGGCTTCAAAAACACTTCAATCACTTGAGGACAAATTGAACAAAGCTGAACAAGAAGGTAAACATGGGCTGAAATTGTTGCGGCCATATTTGAGATATCAACCTAGACACATTGAATGTTTCCAGTAGTAACTTTTGAACAAGGCTTCAGCTTTCATCTCTCCAATCTCCTGTCAATCCTACTGGATATATCGAAGACTGCATAACCATTTCGATTAGTAAGTGTAAAACTAAGCTGGATCTGGTAGAGCATACGTTAAGAATCAAACCAACATCTCCAGCAGGGCCTGAGAAAGACCAAGCTCGCCTAAAGCCGATATTAAGCTTTCCATCTGTCTTCAAACACATGAGCCGCACTCTCTGCTCCTCGCTCACAGTAGGAAGAGCGGCTGACAGCTGAGCTCTGACATGGCTTAGCGGTGTGGTAACCCTGAAGACAAAACAACCAAAACTCAATTAAAGCATTGGGGAATAGGTGAAGAAATGTGGTGGGAGTTCACATAGTTTTTAAACCTGCCCTCTGTTTGAACAGACTCGTATCCCGGACCCCGTCATGCCAGGTATAGAGCAGGGGATGGGCCAGTGGTAACACAAATACGCAATTACATTGCCTCACCAAGCTCAGCAGAGCCATGGCGAAGTCTCCAACCCAATCACGCACACATGCACGGACGCACAAAAACACACAGGCTCACACAAACCACAAGATTAAATTCAGGTGCGAGGTCCTGTTTGGCTTGGATAGGCTCCAGTGCCAGAACAAAGTGTGTCTGTCCACACTCAGCCCAGTTAACAGGGGTTTTTTTGACGAAAAGCTGCCACTCCGAGACGTCAATCAGTTCCTCTCTCCTTTCCCCGCCCTCATGACCCAATGCAGATCTAACCAGCTGCAGGCTCTGAAAACACACTTCCCAGAGAGAGCTGAACACACAAAGATGTTAGACTGGGGAGATCCCTTTACATACCTCCCAAACCTCTGCCTCCTGTGTAACCAGAGACCTACATTTTCAGCAAAACACAAAAGCTCCAAACAAGGCATCTGAAAACGGCTAAAAGATGACTTGACAGCAGCGTAAAAATTATGAAGCCTGACAGAGCAGAAGTTCTGTTAAATCCTCCTTAAAACAGGCTACAATTTCTATCTACGACATACAATTTTTTAAATGTGCAGTCTTGTCTTGCCTGCAAGGTCATCTCAGACATCCTTAAATCTTGTTGTTTTGAACATATATTAATGTTAAACATTTTGAGATTTTAAAATCTCTTATGCAATCAATATCTATCTTTATTTGAAAAAAAAAATAGGAAATGTTTTTAATGTTTAAATGTTATATATAATAAATAGAAAGCAAAAAAAAAACATTATTTGCAATATATTTATTGTAACTTTTGATCAACTTAATGCAAACTTTATTCAAAATTAATAAGTAAATTTTAATAAAAAAGTTTAGACTACAAAAAAAGTAAATAAATCTCTATACAAGCTCAAAATGTAGTCAATTAAATATTTTAGCATAAAGCAGCAATAGAAAAAATAAATATATAATCACTACAGAAATTTCCATGACTTTGAGGCATTAAAACACTATTTTTATATAAGAATTATTCAAAGCTTGCTTTGTTCCACTAAAAACATTATGCATTAACTCTTAAAAAGCTTTCTGGCAGCAAATCAGATGATGCAGTTTCCTGGCAGTGAGCTGAAATTTTAACGACTAATTCTGACACTTTTCTCACCTACACTCTGCTCCATCTTTCCTTTACCTCAGGTGAAGCCTAGAGACCAGCTCTGGAGTCAGTAAACACCTGTCAAACAGAAATTGAGAGTCGCACCCACTCACACTGCACTACTGGACTCACTCACTGAAGTCATGAGAAACAACACGTACGAGGTTTGCTACAAATGTGAACAGCCCTTAGACAAAAAAGATAAAGAATAATTCTCATAGACTTTACCCAGGAGAGAAAATTAATTAAGAGTCACATAAGTAAAAGATTTATCATGCAAAAACACAGCTAGATCAGACTGAATGAAAGAAGGTGCTCAGCAGAGTGCACAACTCTTCCTTTTTCCCACGTGAAAATGGACTCAGCTATCAATCATTATCAATCAGCCTCCTGTCAGTCAATACCTTTCGCTCTCTTCCGTTTTACCCTGAGGGACAATCTCAGCAGACCCATTAAATAGAGAAAGCCTTCAGGAGTGACATCACTGCTGCTTTTTCACTACACAACCTTCTGAACCTTCATCGAAAACTGTTTTTTTTTTTTTTTTTTTTTTACAAAGAGATTGTTTATTGCCGTTCTGAACATGCAATAAACAGTGTGAAAACAAGACTATATTCTAAAGCTGTGTGATCAATAGTGGTCCTTGTGTGAACAAACATTTTAAAGTACAACCTAACATACGCATATTTCTGCATGTGTTCAGAAAAACTTAAACAATGACTAACATAATGTAATAATAAAGAAAGGTTAAATAATTAATAAATAAAGGTTTTTTTGCTGGTTTAAATGTCTGGACTTGAAAACACATGGGAAAGTGCATCAAGGAGAGTGACAGTTTCCTTAATATCCGGGGGTGTGTATGGTGTTTTCTCTCACAGCTGGGTAAAATGGTAAAATGTGCCCTCTGGGAGCTTTAAGCAGTTGGGAAACTTGAACACTCTCCACCTATGTCTCAGTGATTGACAGTTAACTATATAAACCTAAACTTTAGAGGTCCCACCCACTTCGACTAGATGGAACGCCAGGACAAAAAAAGAAACAATAGAGGGCGATCAAAAGTGTTATGAAGGTGACAGAGAACGAATTCAAATTCAGCTCAGCAGCAAACACTTCCACTCACTTCATAATGTTACTGTATATCGTATCATAAATTCTTCATAGAATTAGTGGTTATACTTTATTTTAAAGTCCAATTCTTGCTATTAACAAACCATTAACTATGACTTTAGCCTTGATAAACTCCTAATTTGCTGCTTATTAAGAGTTAGTAAGGTAGTTGCTAAGTTTAGGCATTTGGTAGGATTAGGGATGTAGAATATAGTCATACAGAATATTTATACTAATAAAAAGATAATATGTTATTAATAGTCATGCTAATAAGCAACTGGTTTATAGTGATAACTGTTCCCTATACTAAAGTGTTATTAAATATTTTTTTATTGATATAATATTTTAGATTTTATTTGGAGATATACACTATATCTATATTGATCATATTTTATCTATCTGTATCGTCTCTGTTGGATTTATATGTTGTGAAACAATATTATGTTATTTAATTAACTGTACATGCTCATTCAAATATATTTACATGTATATTGCTTCTGTCAACTGCATTTCACTTAAAGAGATACTCCACCCCAAAATAAACATTTTGTCATTAATCACTTACCCCCATGTCTTGCCAAATCCATAAAAGATTCGTTCATGTTCGGAACATAATTTAAGATATTTTGGATGAAAACCGGGAGGCTTGTGACTGTCCCATTCACTGTCAAGTAAATAACAGAGTCAAGGTCCAGAAAAGTATGAAAGTCCATCTGCCATCAGTGGTTCAATCTTAATTTTATGAAGCGACAAGAATACTTTTTGAAGATGAAGAAAACAAATATAGTGACTTTTTTTAACAATTCGTCTCCTCCGATTATTTATGCTTTGATTTAAATGAAAACAGTGCATCCGTGCAGCTTGGCTGACACAGAAGAGCTTGCGCAGTTTGAGTTCAGCTCATATTCTCCAAAATGGCAATAACGTGATGTGGAGAGAAACAGAGGAGACGAATTGTTGAATAAAGTCTTTCTTTTTTTTTCTTCTCATACAAAAAGTATTCTCATCACTTCATAATGTAACAGTCGAACCATTTATGGCAGATGGACTATTCTGACAATGTTTTTCATACTTTTCTGGACCTTGACAGTGTTATTTACTTGGCAGTCAATGGGACAAGACTCCTGGTTTTAATCCAAAAATATCTTTAATTTTGTTCCGAAGACGAACAAAGCTTTTGCAAGTTTGGAACGACATGAGGGTAAGTGATTAATGACAACATTTTCATTTTGGGGTGGAGTATCCCTTTAAGTTAATATTTAGAAACACCAATAATTAGTACTAATCTCAAAATAAATATCCATTTTCATACTGTATTACTAGAGAGAGAGAGAGAGAGAGAAATAATTATATAAAACAAATATCAGCAATAACATTAATTATAGCTTATTGGTATCAGCCAGAAATTCAATATTGGCTGTGCAACCCTATCTTATTAGTCTATCTTATTGTCCCTAATTATTTGTTGTAATTTATAAATTCACATAATTAAGTAATTTATACACAATCTTACCCACACACACACACAGTTAGTGAGGTCTAAACAGAGACAACCACTAAAGGCAAACTTTGCTCCAAAACTTACAGGTAAAACATCTTTTTCCCATCACTCAAAACATGTAATTATATATTCTGTAACATCATATATATATATATATATATATATATATATATATATATATATATATATATATATATATATATATATATATATATATATATATAATAGTAAACCCCTCTCACATGCACACACACAAACACACTTATCACTCAGCATGTCAATGCAGTGGAGAGGCATCATGTGTTGCTCAGATTATGTGGCAGGGTAAATAAACGCTAAGTGCTGACAGACGTGCAGGGGGTCGCTGTGATACACACTAGACAACACTCACACAGTGTGAGGTGACTCTTGATACTCTGCTAACATAAACCTGTGTGCATTCGTTTTTTAGGTCAAAAAGCTGGCAGTGAGAAGCATGTGATATTGATCATTTTGCAATTTTCTCTCCTTAAATGGCTCCAATGTTGCAGTGGAATAAATTTACAAGTTTACCTTTAACAATCTACTTTGCCCAATTTTAGATTTAACAACAAATTGCATTTAAGCTTGGAGTTTTGTTTTGTTTTAAGATTCACCAAACTTAATTTAACTACAATTCTGGGAGGAGTAATATATTTTGTTTTCTTTTGCGCATCAATAATGTATTTATTTAATAATAATAAAAATACACTAAAAATAAATATATTGTAAAATATTATTTAAATATAACTGTTTTCTGGTTCCATGTAAAATAAAAAGTAATTCATTTCTGTGAAGGTAAAGTTGAATTTTTGAGCAGCCATTACTCCGGTGTCACATGATCCTTCAGAAATCATTCTAATATGCTGATTTGGTTCTTATCCTCATAAATACATTTGTTGCTTAATATCTTTTTGAAGGAAACACACACACACACACACACACACACACACACACACATATATATGCAAAAGAAATTTTTTTAAATCTTACTCCTCCCAGAATTGTAGTTAAATTAAGTTTGGTGAATCATAAAAAAAAAAAAAAAGCTCTCTTATATTTCAACAAGAGGTTCTGCATAGTCTTGATGTTAAAAAAAGGGCAGCAGAGGGCAGGAGAGAGAAATCAAGCATGCAGGACAGCTAGAGAAAAACAGAAAGATGAAAAGTCAGAGCCAGAAGGAAAAAATACAAATCAGGCCCAGCCTTGAGTCAACATATGATGCTACTGGGAATCATAGTAGAATTAATTTCTGGAGAAAAATGGATTACTCATAATATGAGACTGCAAAAGCAAACAGTTAGAGACAGGATTAGCTCTCTAGTCCAGCTGACTTCTGTTTGAAACTGCTATTACTCAAAACTAAAAATCAGAGCCTGGCTTAGAAAGTTGGGAATGTGCCTACAATTACTTTGAACATTTCGTTGGATCAAGAGCAGAGCCAGACACAACATCATATACGCCGCATTATGTGAGAGGACACTCAACTGTTGGCATAAAGACAGTTTAAACATTACTGAAGTAAAACCCCTGGCCTTGTATAACAAACTAAACAACCCATTATTATTAGGAGAAGCATAAAACTAGTTTCTTATCAGACTGAATGTCACCTGACTCACCTGGTAAGTGCCGATACCAATGTGTTTGGGGTCGATCTTAATAAGCTCCGCTAAAGGGTCCTGAACACGCCTCCCAATAGACACTGAGGACAAAGAAAACAAAACAAGAGGAAATCATCTCACCATTATGTGTGGTTACTGCTCAAATATAATAATGAATGTCTCATGAGAACAACATTTACACTTTAATAAACCCACAGACTTAATTAAGAATAATTAGGCTCACATGAGCATTAGATCTATGCAAATTAGACTATTTAAATCATGCAAAGGCTTGTGTGGAATCTACTGCACTAATCACAGTTTAACAGATTATATTAATAAACAAGATTTGAAATATATGACTGAAGTATTTAACAATGGACACCCATTTCCACCACAGAATAAGATAAAAAGTTAATTGTGATTCACAAAATGTTATTTAATTTAACTTTTTTTTTTATTACAATAGATCACACATAAATCCGAGAAATCCGAGTTGTTGGATAAAAATTTGCAATTAACTTTATTTGTTTTTTTTATTTGTATAATTCTGTGGTGGAAACGAGCTCTTTTATACAAAACTATTCAGCAGTCAATGTAAATGTGACCACATAATATTTTTGAATATATACCAAAAAATGTGTATACACACATATTAATAATCATCGATTATAAAATAATCATTGTTATTTACATTCTTTCAGTTAACAAAAGTAGAAAGTTAACAATAACGCAAAAAAAAAAGCTAAATTAAGGCTGAAGTAATCTATGTAGAAACTGTGAACAAATGAAAAGATCATTTAACAGACCAAGCTACAGATGAATAAGCCCTCACATCTGTCAGAGAGAAAGAGAGAAACACAGCCAATAATAGACACACTCACTTATGAATCCCCCTTTCTTAGTAAATTGTCGAAGACAGGCAAAAACATGGGCCAGCTAAGAGAGGTCTGGTCAAATAAGAACTCAATTAAAGACAAATAAAAACCCAAATCAGAAAAACTTGAACCTAACTTATCCCAGGAAATGTGACCAGCCAAACACAATATTATAAAATGAAATGAACATAAGCAGTTTAGCACACTTGTTCCATTAGCTTTATCTAGTCTTGTTGAGGGTCAGCAAATGAAAGTCAGATTTTCATCTTTACTCGACCATATGTGCGAGAGTCAGAGAGCGACTCACAGGACAGATTGTGAGCCATGGCGTGGTTTTCTGCCCAAGCACAACCTCCACATTACAGAGAGTGGAGAGAAGTGCTTTTGTGTGCGCTGTACAAGGCCTGAGCTGAAACTCCATCCCTTTCCAAATATTATTATAGGCAGCAATTTCCCACAGAGTTCAATGTGGAGACGCAGAGAGTGAGGCTTGGTGATCACGCTCCAGAAAGCCACCTCAAAACCTCCATCCACAAGCACCTACTTCAGGCAGCACATCCACCTCGATCTGTACACAGACAACCACTACCTCTACAAAAAATTGTCCTCAAAGTATGAGCACCTTTGTGGATCAGAGCAGGAGGAGTCATATAATGAGCAAGCAATTTTAGCAGGACATATAATAATTGATATATATATGAATGATAATTAGTCAAAAAATTAATTCATTGACATAAAAACAATATACATGATTAGTCATGATTGAATTATTTATATGCTAGTAATAATGTAGCAGTGTTGATGCATGAAACACAAAACACTACACATTTACACACAACCCACAAAAGACAGTCCAATTTCTTACGCCTTTCATAAAAGCGATAAATATAGCTCCCTAGTTTGCTCTTGCACTTGACCAGAGGAAAATTTATGTTTAATCCCATATTGATTTAATGCTTTTATAGAGGAAGTCTGGTATAATTCTCAGATCCTGTTTTTGAGAACGTTTGAGCGATTTCCAAAGTTTTCGCCTTGCTTTTTTTTTTTTTTCTGGAGGAGTAAGAGAGGGTGCATGTGTGGTCTGAACACAGGCAAACCTTTTTTACAGAAAGTTCTGTTTCACAGAAAAAATATCTAATGGGTATGACAGACATAGAGAGAAGTGAATCGAAATGGTTTGATAGACTGTGAAAGACTATTTCCAAAAGTACTGTCACTGCTTCTGAAATCCATGTATTGACCACTGGAGACATGAATGTGGCCTACAGAAAACAGTGAGTCTGTTTCAGACGAAGGAGACAGGGTTGACTGAAATGGCAAGTAAAGGTCTGGTTGACTGGGAGCTGAATTGGACTGACAGATAAGGCCAGTGCGACTGAAGACGAGGATTCTTGGCACTGGAAAATATAAAAGCTTTGACATTCATGTGTACAAAGCTGTATGTTTGCAAAATCTTAAACCATCTCATAAAACCATCTTTAGCACTACAGGGTCAATAACTATTGTCAAAATATTGCAATTTTTTTATATCTTTAATTGCGATTATAATATTAATTTATTTTATATAGTTTTTATATAGTTTTATATAGTTTTGTCATCTTAAATATTTTTTATAATTGATATATTTTATTTTTAAATCATCTTTTCAATTTTTTTTTAATATATTTAAGACTGTTAGCACTGGCAGATGGGCGATTAATGACAAAAATTTTCAAATCTCCCGACAGCCATATCAACAGTTGATAATGGGTTATTACTAAAAGTAGGTGCTTCTTTGACTTAGGATTTTGTGTTTGTCTGATTCATAACCATTAAATTGCATTATGCAAATATCTGGTATTCTCTCAATTACGGCACCTGACCATTTTTTTTTTTATAATAAAAAATAAATAAAAACAATAAAAAAAACATAAGTTTGATCACGGTTCTGAAAGCATGAAAGAAGGAATATGTAAATCACCTGCACTCCTTAAGTTGGGATCCATGTCAGGCATCTCTTTAACAGCCTCTGGACTCACACTGTAGATGGACGCTCCTGCTTCATCTGTTATACTGAAACAACAGAGGACACACTGAAGCACATTTCCAAGTAAATCAAAGCGGTAACCTCATGAAGACCCCAGTGACTTATGAAGCTCCCTCAGTACATCTACAAGGTGACAGACCAAAGACTCAATTTAAATACATTTCCATAGAAAGCTTGTAGTTGATACTGCAGGCACCGAAGTTTAGAGTTAAACAGCAATGCTCGGATGACAAACTCATAATAAACAGCAATTTTCTGTTATATATTTTTATTTTTAATTTTTTTTCTTAAACTAATGAGAAAAAAGAAACAAAGAAAAATGTTCTGAGTTCAGGAGGTTATTGGGATGTTAATGACTGGTTTCTGCCACTCAAACAAATGTAAAACTTATGTACACGTATTTCAGAGGAATTTTTTTAATACTGCAGAAAATTATATTGAAAAATCTATCTGACCAAAATCTACTACTGACCAAATATTTAAAAATTTTTATAATCTTTTTTTTTTTTTCTAATTTAGCAAAGCATTATTATTTGTAAAAAAAAATAAAATAAATAATAATAATAATAATAATATAATAATAATAATAATAATAATAATATTATATATATATATATATATATATATATATATATATATATATATATATATATATATATATATATATATATATATAATTTTTAAAACATTTTAGCAATTTACACAAATCTTAAAGGATTATTGAACATGGCACCCCGGTTGGGAAAACACTTGATCTAACGGACCAAAGGAATAAGTGAAATCATGGGTCAATACTGACATCTAGAGGACATAATGGAAACGTGTTTGCTGCTAATGTATTTTTGACAAAACTAAAAATAGATTTTAAATGCTCCTGCTGGAAAACTGACCAGTGCATGCAACTTCTTATAATATAATTATAATATAATATTATTATATATTAGTAGTAGTATTATTATTATAATAATGCATTTCATAGAAATTTTATTAATATTATCATATCATTATGAAATTTAAAAAAACTATATATATATTCCTTCTCAACGGCTTAGTTCTTAACTGACCTCTCTCTGTAAACATCAGCAGGGATAAATGTGCTCTGTACATCATTATCACCAGTTCAGAATGACCCTACAAATTAGGGCAGATCCCCACTGCAGCCTCCATTACATTTGCTGCCTCTCTATTGGTGCCTAAGGGCTCCTTTGGTAACTTTGCCAATTAGTGTCATCATACTCATGACAGAACGCAGAGGCTTTGTGACACGGACCTCCAGTTTGACTGGTGTCCTCATTTTCCCAGAGCCTTTCCCTCCTCCTCCTCCCTCTCCATCCCACATCTGACACATCGCATGATAACGGTACTAACAAGCCCTGGCATATGACCTTGGGGTCAAGGTGGAGCAGGTTATTAGTGGATTATTAACAATTAAGAAAGAAACACATGCCAACCTTGATAAACATTAAAATGAAACTTAATTATATAAATATAAAACTGGATAAATATTAAATTATGTATTATTTATGATGAATAAACCACATAGCCTAAATAAATGAATTGTAATTTATTAAATCAAAAAGGCTGCAAGAGATAATAGATACAAGCCCTGAACCATTCTGACACCGATACACAACCCATCCACCAACCACTTCTCTCTCTTCATTAAGGCACGGCTGAACTTGCAGAAGGCCCAGCTCGAGTGGACACCAAGACATAAGAACAAAGACAAAAACTAGCCTGCAAGTGCTGCAGATGACTTGATGACCCTGAGGTCTGACAGTCACTCACTCAGTTACTCACACCCAAATACACTCACACTTTGGGACTATCATGTCTCTATGAGAGACTCTGGGCAAAGTCATGGCCGGTGCCCTCTAACTGTAAGTAACGGTGTTTCTCAGTGTTTGTCATCATCCTCCAGGCTGGTCCATCTCCCACTTCCGATGTCCATGACCACCGGGTGACACCAGGAGATGGATACATACTTTGATACTTGCCCCCTAAACACATGTTCTAATAAATGCATTCATCAGATCTGCCTGCAGGGCGAAGAGATA